>NC_136386.1:125700592-126179207 GCF_965140285.1 Lepidochelys kempii | reverse complement strand
AAACCTACTGACTGTTATTCCTACCTACATGCCTCCAGCTTTCACCCAGACCACACCACACGATCCATCGTCTACAGCCAAGCTCTACGATACAACCACATTTGCTCCAACCCCTCAGACAGAGACAAACACCTACAAGATCTCTATCAAGCATTCTTACAACTACAATACCCACCTGCTGAAGTGAAGAAACAAATTGACAGAGCCAGAAGAGTACCCAGAAGTCACCTACTACTACAAGACAGGCCCAACAAAGAAAATAACAGAACGCCACTAGCCATCACCTTCAGCCCCCAACTAAAACCTCTCCAACGCATCATCAAGGACCTACAACCTATCCTGAAGGACGACCCATCACTCTCACAGATCTTGGGAGACAGGCCAGTCCTTGCCTAAAGACAGCCCCCAACCTGAAGCAAATACTCACCAGCAACCAGACACCACACAACAGAACCACTAACCCAGGAACCTAACCTTTGTTGTTATCCTTGCAACAAAGCCCATTGCTAACTGTGTCCACATATCTATTCAGGGGACACCATCATAGGGCCTAATCACATCAGCCACACTATCAGAGGCTCATTCACCTGCACATCTACCAATGTGCCATCATGTGCCAGCAATGCCCCTCTGCCATGTACATTGGTCAGACTGGACAGTCTCTACGTAAAAGAATAAATGGACACAAATCAGATGTCAAGAATTATAACATTCATAAACCAGTCGGAGAACACTTTGATCTCTCTGGTCACTCGATTACAGACCTAAAAGTCGCAATATTACAACAAAAAGACTTCAAAAACAGACTTCAACAAGAGACTGCTGAATTGGAATTAATTTGCAAACTGGATACAATTAACTTAGGCTCGAATAGAGACTGGGAGTGGATGGGTCATTACACAAAGTACACTATTTCCCCATGTTAACTCCCCCCCCCCCATTCCTCAGAAGTTCTTGTTAACTGCTGGAAATGGCCCACCTTGATTATTACTACAAAAGGTTTTCTTCTCCCCCGCCCCCGCTCTCCTGCTGGTAATAGCTCATCTTAAGTGATCACTCTCCTTACAGTGTGTATGATAACACACATTTTTTCATTTTGTGTGTGTATATAAATCTCCTCACTGTATTTTCCACTGAATGCATCCGATGAAGTGAGCTGTAGCTCATAAAAGCTTATGCTCAAATAAATTGGTTAGTCTCTAAGGTGCCACAAGTACTCCTTTTATTTTTTAGAAGTTCTTGTCATCAACCGGTACATGAAAGGATTACCGCCAGACCTTCGCGCCCGGGTAAGCCAGAACGAACCCTCCACCTACGACGAGGTTGTCGTGCTGGTAGAAAGGCGAAGGACAGCAAGGGAGCTGACCCGACCAGTTAAGGAAGAAGCACCCCGGGTTAAACTAGCAGCACAAGCCCTAGAGCTCGGATGACAGGGTCACCAGGAGAGCCCAGGTGGAAAAAGAGAGGGGCTGAAGGCCACCAGAAGCCACAAAGAGTCGGAGCACGGAGGGGGAAGAGGATCGTGATGTTAGACTACCCAAACCAAGAGACCAGGGAATGCCTAGGGCTCCATACAGATGTTATGCCTGCAGGGAGTGGGGACACATAGCTGCACAGTGTCCCAATGCCAAGGAGCCTATGCAGTGTAACCTGGGGAACTGGGCAGACCCATGCTCCCTAATCCACCTTGTGGGGGTCTCACTAACCCCACATATGTACACCAGACCAATGAAGCTAAATGGGGTACAGACCACAGCACTGGTTGATTCGGGGAGTGCTATCATGCTTGTCTCGGGGAAGCTCGTGAAGCGTAGTCAGCTGCTGTGGGCTAAGCATACGGGGATAACATGCATCCATGGGACAGTTGGTTGTTACCCCACCATCCCAGTAAAAATCAAGATTCAGGGGAACACTACTGAGGTAGCAGCTGGTGTAGTCTCTAAACTCTCATACCCGGCGCTTATAGGGAGGGACTTCCCAGGGTTTGGAGACTTACTCCCGGTAGGGGAATTGGAGAAAGGCGGAAGCCCTGAAAGTAGTGAGGCATCCACAGTAGACTGTCAACCCTCAACCGTCTCTGAAATATCCCCAGATTTGTTCTCCACTCCCAGACAGCGTAGAAAGATGAAAAGGGAAAGAAGGGCAGCTAAGGGAACCTTTGGGAACCCAAATATTGGCCCAAAGACAGAGGGTTGCTCTCGTAGGTAGGCGGACCCGAGCAGCTGAAAAGGAGGATGGAGAAGCACCCGAATCTGACCCACACCCTAACGCGTCTGAACCAGTAGAGGCAACAGAGACTGGCCCCCTAGATCTCAGGCAGATTAGCCCCGGGAGAGGAAATTTTGGACAGGACCGGGCTGAAAACCCAAGGTACAACAACATTAGGAAGGAGGTGACCGAAATACATGGGGTCCACGTGGAAGGGAAAACCCGGGGACCAGGACCCTACTTCATAATGAAGAAGAATCTCTTATACTTGGTTGCACCAGTACAGGGGCAGAAGGTACAGCAGATCCTAGTACCTCAACACCAGAATGCTGTTAAGTCTGGCCCATAGTCATCTTTTTGGGGGGCATTTGGGGGTAGAGAAGACCCTGGCACGGGTCCTGCGACGATTCTTCTGGCCCAGAGTACATGAAGAAGCGCGGAGGTAGTGTGCATCCTGCCCGGAGTGTCAGCTGCACAGTCCCCATCCCCACTTGAGGACACCTTTAGTACCCCTTCCCATCATAGAGGTCCCCGTTGAACGAATAGCCATGGACCTAGTGGGACGCCTGGAGAAGACAGCCCGCGGCCACCAATATATACTTGTCGTTCTGGATTATGCTTCTCGCTATTCAGAAGCCGTCCCCCTGTGGAAGACGGCCTCTAAAATGATAGCTAAAGAGTTGGTGGGGATCTTTGCCCGAGTGGGGCAACCAAAGGAGATATTAACAGACCAAGGTACCCCATTTATGTCAAAGCTAATGAAGGACCTCTGTACGCTGCTCCATATACATACCCTGAGAACATCAGTCTATCATCCGCAGACCAATGGGCTGGTAGAAAGCTTTAACCGAACCCTCAAGGCAATGATAAGGAAAGTGGTAAGTCGGGACGGGAAGGATTGGGACACCCTACTACCCTACCTTATGTTTGCAATCCGGGAGGTACCTCAGGCCTCAACTGGGTTTTTCCCCTTTGAATTATTATACGGATGCCACCCCCGTGGCATACTAGATATTGCAAAAGAAATCTGGGAAGAGGAACCCAATGAGGGGAGAAATATAACTGACCATATGTTGCAGATGCGAGAACGGATAGCCCGGGTCACCCCTATTGTACGGGAACATTTGGAAAAGGCGCAGGAGGCCCAGCAAACCCATTACAATCGCCAGGCAAAAGTCTGACGGTTCCAACCAGGGGATCGGGTGATGGTGTTGGTACCTAAGGCAGAAAGCAAGCTTTTGGCCCAATGGCAGGGGCCCTATGAGGTCGTTGAACCCGTGGGGGAAGTAACCTACAAGGTGTGGCAGCCAGGACGCCGGAAACAAGAACAAATTTATCACATTAACCTCTTAAAGCCTTGGCACCAATGAGAGGCATGTGTAGTGGCCCAAGAGACCCCGTTCCAGGGAAAAAACATGCAGGAGCAGATCAGGATATCCACTGATCTGACACCAAACCAGAAGAAGAAGGTAACTGAGATGATCAACAGGTACCAGGACGTGTTTTCAACCAAACCAGGTCAGACCACCGAAGCCTATCACCACATTATCACAGACCCTGGGGCAAAGGTAACTTTAAGGCCCTATCGGGTTCCAGCGGCAAAAAGGGAGGAGATCAAGGCAGAGGTAAAAAGGATGTTGGAGCTGGGAGTCATCAAAGAGTCCCACAGTCAGTGGTCAAGCCCAATTGTGTTGGTGCCCAAACCCAATGGCACCACTAGGTTTTGTAATGACTTTCGCCGGCTGAATGAGATATCCACATTTGATGCATACCCCATACCCCGTATCAATGAGTTAGTTGACTACGTGGGCAATGCCCGATTTTTGACCACCCTTGATTTAACGAAGTGATACTGGCAGATTCCCCTTGCCAAAGATGCGAAAGAAAAGACGGCATTCTCTACCCCAGAGGGTCTGTTTCAATATACTGTTCTTCCTTTCGGACTGCATGGGGCACCTGCCATCTTCCAGCGTCTTATGGACAAGTTCCTACGGCCCCATACCAGTTATGCAGCGGCATACCTGGATGATGTGATTATTCACACCCCTGACTGGGAAACCCACTTAGGAAAGGTGGAAGCGGTTCTAGACACGCTAAGATGGGCTGGCCTCACAGCCAATCCAGCCAAGTGTGCTATAGGGCTAGCCAAGGCTAAATACTTTGGCTACCTTGTAGAAAGGGGCATGGTCAAGCCCCAACTAAACAAACTAAAGGCTATCCAAAATTGGCCCCGGCCGAATCGGAAAAAGCAAGTCCGGGCATTCCTGTGTGTGGTGGGGTACTACCGACGATTTATTCCCCATTTTGCTACCAGAGCGAGTCCCCTGACAAACATGATAAAAGCCCGGGGTCCAGACATGGTGAAGTGGACAGATGCCGCAGAGAAAGCATTCATGTATCTACGGACTGCCCTCTGCAGTAACTCCGTGCTTATAGCCCCAGACTTCAACAAAGAATTCATTTTTACAAACAGATGCATCTGAAGTAGGATTGGGAGCTGTCCTATTGCAGATGGTCAGAGATGAAGAACACCCAATCCTCTACCTCAGCAGGAAACTCCTCCTGAGAGAGCAGAAGTATGCCGTGGTTGAAAGAGAGTGCCTAGCTGTGAAATGGGCCATGGAAACACTACGTTATTACCTTCTGGGACGACGGTTTACCCTTGTGACTGACCATACATCCCTCCAGTGGATGCAGCGAAATAAAGAGAAGAATGTAAGGATGACCAGATGGTTCTTGTCCCTACAACCTTTCCAATTCACCATACAACACTGGGCTGGAAGCCACCATGGCAATGCAGATGGCTTGTCACGAGTACACTGCCTAACGTCCCAAGTTGCTCAACCCCATAGTGTTGAGCAGAGGGGAGGGATATGTGACAGGGTCTAGCCGGATGGCTACAGGAGAGAAATAGAAGGCAGATATATAAGCCCCAGGTTAAGTAGGTCCCTTTTCCCTGGGTAAGGTAACAGGGAAGGTTCCAGAACAATCAGGAACCTTCTGGAGACAATTAAGACAGACAGGCTGATTAGAACACCTGCAGCCAATCAAGAAGCTGCTAGAATCAATTAAGACAGGCTAATCAGGGCACCTGGGTTTAAAAAGGAGCTTACTTCAGTTTGTGGTGTGTGTGTGTAAGGAGCTGGGAGCAAGAGGTGCTAGGAGCTGAGAGTGAGAACGCATACTGTTGGAGGACTGAGGAGTACAAGCATTATCAGACACCAGGAGGAAGGTCCTATGGTGAGGATAAAGAAGGTGTTGGGAGGAGGCCATGGGGGAAGTAGTTCAGGGAGTTGTAGCTGTTGCACAGCTGTTCCAGGAGGCACTCTAGACAGCTGCATTCCACAGGGCCCTGGGCTGGAACGCGGAGTAGAGGGCAGGCCCGGGTTCCCCCCAAACCTCCCAACTCCTGGTCAGACACAGGAGGAGTTGACCTGGACTATGGGTTCATGAAAACGGCGAAACTGTGGGCTGCCGTGAAGCTCCAAAGCGAGCAAATCTGCCAATAAGCACAAGACCCACCAAGGTAGAGGAGGAACTTTGTCACAACTGGAAAAAACCCTGGTCAGGAAGGAAAGAAATGTGGGTCTCCACTCAAGAGAGGTGACAGCTGAGAAGCCAGGAGCCTAAATTGCGTGTGCTTGCTGGACCACAGAGAGGGAACACAGGTGCAGGAGCCCTGAACTGTGACAGGAGGCTTTTCCAGAACCTCACCCCTCTAATGGTTAGAAACCTTCCAATTTCCAGATTGAATTTGTTCATGGCCAGTTTTTATCCGTTTGTTCTTGTGACAACATTGTCCTTTAGCTTATATAGCTCCTCACCCTCCCGAGTATTTACCCCCTCACACACTATATTTATAGAAAGCAATCATATGCTCTCTTATCCTTCTTTTTGCTAGACTAAATAAGTCAAGCTCTTCCAGTTACTTCTCACAAGACAGGCCCTCTGTTCCCCTGATCATCCTAGTAGCTCTTCTCTCCACCTCTTCCAGTTTAAATTAATCTTTCTTGAATATGGGTGACCAGAATTGTACACAGTATTCCAAATGAGGTCTTACCAGTGCTCTATACAATGGCATAAGTACTTCTCTCTCTACTGGAAATGCCTTGCCTGATGCATCCTAGGATCACATTAGCTTTTTTCACAGCTGCATCACATTGGTGGTTCATAGTCGTCCTGTGATTAACCCAGACACCCATGTCCCTCCCTTCATTTCTCAAACTCTGCCCTTTTGAAATAAAAAATGGCTTTGATGATCCTTCCATTTAATTTAAACTGAATCAACTCATGATCACTCAATACGTTATTTCCTATGACCAGCTCTTCTATGATGTTCTCACTACTTACCAAAACCAAGTCTAAAAATGTGAATCATTTCTTCTTGGTTTGGTGACAATTTGATGAAGAAATTGGTGATGAATGCAGTATAGGAACCTAGCTACACTGAAGGAATCAGAGTTGTTGGCTTTTCCTTCCTATACAATCCTCCTATCAAGGAAGTACTACAATGATTGTCAGATTACCAAAATTTTGGCTAAAATATCACATGGGCCCAGAGCATCCTTCTTCCCCCAAGGTCAGACCCTGGCCCCCAGGGACCTCAGCAGTACATGTGAACCACCATTGAGATCAGGCATCAATCTTTCCCTTTGCATGGGCCCTTAGCAAAACCTTTCAGCATCTTCCTGCAGGGGAAGGGGAAGGGGATCCCAGCAAAACTTTTCAGCATCCTCCTGCATCAGTCAGAATCCCATTTTTCCTACCTGTGGTGAAGAGCCAAGCAAAAGAGTTTCAGCTGATGTTAAAAGGAACAGGCTACAGCAGGAATAGTGGATCAACTGGGTCTTGCTTCCCAAATTTGTTCCTTTTCCTAGACTGTAGTGGAGTTCTGACCCTGCAGTATCATGTGACATGAGGCAGAGCAGCCAGGCGCAGGACACTGTATTGTTCTGATCTGTTGACTGACTACTTTCATATCATATCACAAACAACTATAAAGCTATAAATCACTCCCACTCCCATTTGGACTTTGAGACTCATTTTCCTGGAGTTGTCATTATAGATTTGACTACATCAAAGTTAATTGCCTCTTCACCTTACCTACCCCAAGATTACAGGGAGGCAGGGCAATGAGAACTAGAGGGGAAACCTGAGATGAAAATAGTACAGTGGAAGATTAATCTGTGAGTGAGAGGTTTGCAATGAGAGATGGAGGGCATATGAGGGTTTGCCAAGGAAAATGTCTGTGCCTCTCGCAGAGTACACAGAGAGCAGCACACTGAAGGTAAGGGACCCCCTGAAGGCTGTGGAGCAGACTGTCAAACTCTGCCACCACATTCTTCCCCTTACCTCTTCTCCTAAGCACAGCACAGACCCACGCTCAAGCACAGTGCTACTGGAGTTCAATTTAACCTTGTATTTTTTAAGCATTTATGCAGTTATCCTCCAGTTCTTATTCATGATTCACGGGTGTACCACTATAGGCCACTGAAGGGCAGCTGATTGCATAGCAACTTCTGTGTACCACTGAAGGGCGACTGTCAAGCAAATTATACCAGAGTGTCAGCTCTGCTATAGCTAAGATTGAGAAGTACATTCTGTTTAAAATGACAACTCTTCTAAGTAAATCCAGACACTCAGATTGTCCTGAAATTTGCTCTGCCTCATGGGTATGGGCAACAGGTAGCAGAGGCATGGGAAGGCTGTGCCTCCCCAAACAGCCTGGCCTGGCCCCACCCACACTCTGCCCCCAAACCCCCTCCTGCCTGCCTGCTTCCATCCATTTCCCAATTCCTTCCCAGTGTGGCCAAGAGAGGAGGCAGGCTGGGGCTGGTACATACAAGGCCTGGGGAGGGGGGAGAGCTGGGTGTCTGGGTGCTGGAGATAGGTGACCTGCTGAGCAGTTTTTGTTAAAGTCTGAGCTTTGGGGGCATGGACCAGACCTGGGTCTGTGTTGCAGCAGGCTAGTGTGTCTGGCTCAACAAGGCAGGGTTCTTGAGTGCCAAGCTGGCAGGGAAAATGGGCTCAGAGGTAATTCCAGCACATCAGGTGACAGTCCCAATGGAGTCTCTGTGACCAAACCCGTCAGACCAGGCTACAACTTTATTAGTCAAATTACATCCTAAGTTCCCATTAGGGACAGCCCACCATAGTCACTTGCACCCCATTGATACTTTGCCAATTCTTGGAGCTCCCACCACACGGGGAGCCAATCGTCACAAATGGAGGCTCTCTGGGCACCGAACCTTGCCTGCTAGCATCCCTCCCCCTTTCAGAGGATGAGGTGAAAAGGGACCTTGACCCCCAGTCAGCACTACCATCAAGCACATTGGTGGGGCGGTCCCCCTGGCATAGTGCCCCAGCCCTGGTTCACATTTGTCCTGAGGGGGTTAGACCCTATGCTCCCATCTCATAAGGAGATGCCCTCGGGATGCCCCTTGTGATACTTTTTTGGATCTGGAGCCTAAATCAGCGAGTTCCTGCACTGACCACCTGCCAAAAGTTGCAACAACTAAAGGATTCTCATATCGGTCCAAACTGTGCCCTCTGGAAAGGGAAGAATTCCAACCCACTGGTTTCCCAAAACCCAGTCCCTAGGTTTCACTGTAAGAAGGGTGAAAAAAACCTAACCAGCCTTTGCCAATCAGGTGGTGTAGGTAAAAAATCCTTCTCAGCCCCAAAATGGCAACTAGTATAACCCACAGCTACCTAGATAAGGGAGTAAGTGAGGGCTGACTGCTGGAAACCAGCAAATAGGAAGTCCTTAACAAATGGCTCTTATCATGGCTCCAAATGTCATGCCAAATCCCACAACACCTTAAGCCTACCCTGGAAGTCCTGTAAGGGCTGGAAATCTTGTGGGATCCAACCCAACCCACCCTATCCCTTTTGCTTTCTCCCATCATGGGAGCCACTAAAATACACCCCTCACTAGATTACACTGGCTTAACCAGGAGACCTTCAATGATCTGAAACTTTAAAAAAAGAGAGTCATACAAGGGGACACTAGGTTAAATTACAAAGGATGAATATAAAAAAACCCAACACACACAAGCATGTAGGGACAAAATTAAAAAGGCCAATACATAAAATAAGATTAAACTAGTGGGAACTAAAAGGGTAACAAGAAAACATTTTACAAACACATTAGAAGCAAGAGGCTGATCAAGGACAGAGTAGGCCCATTACTCAATGAGGAGGGAAAGACCACAGCAGAAAATGCAACAATGGCCAAAGTGTTAAATGCTTTTTTGTTTCAGTTTTCACCAAAAAAGGTTAGCAGAAATTGGCCAACTAACACAGTGAATGTCAGTGTCAATGGGGCAGGATCTGAGGCTAAAATAGGGAAAGAACAAGTTAAGAAATACTTAGACAAACAAGATGTCCTCAAGTCATCAGGGCTTGACAGAATACATCCTAGAATACTTAAGCAACTGGCTAAAAAGATCTCTGGGCCATTAGCAATTATCTTTGAGAACTCATGGAGTACAGGACAGATCCCAGAGGACTGGAAAAGGGGAAATATAGTACCTATCTATAAATGGGGGAATAAGGAGAACCCAGAAACTTATAGTCCAGTCTGCTTAACTTTGGTACCTGGAAAGATATGGAAACAAATTATTTAAAAATAAATTTGCAAGCACCTAAAAGATAATAGGGTTATCAGGAATCATCAATATGAATTTGTCAAGAACAGATCATGCCAAACCAACCTAATATCCTTATTTGACAGGGTAACAAGCCTTGTGGAGAGGGTGAAAGAAGTAGGTGTGATCTATCTAGACTTTAGTAAGGCTTTTGATACTTTCTCACATGACCTTCTCATAAGCAAACTAGGGAAATATAGCATAGACAAACCTACTATAAGGTGGATGCAGCACTGGTTGGAAAATCAGACACTATCAGTGGTTCACAATCAGTCTGGAAGGACATATTGAGTGGGGTTCTGCAGGGATCTGTCCTGGGTCTGGTTCTATTCAATATCCTCATAAATTATTTGGATAATAGCATAGAGAGTACACTTATACAGTCTGTGGACGATACCAAGCTGTGAGGGGCTGAAAGCGCTTTGGGGGACAGGATTAGAATTCAAAATGATCTTCACAAACTGGAGAAATGGCCTGAAATAAATAGGGTGAAATTCAATAAGGACAAATGCAAAGTACTGCACTTCAAAAGGAATAATAAATTTCACAAATACAAAATGGGAAATGACTGTCTATGAAGGCGTAGTGCAGGAAAGGATCTTGGGTTATAGTGGATCGCAAACTAAATACAAATCAACAATGTAATACTGTTGCAAAAAAAGCAAACGATATTCTGGGATGTTTTAGAAGGAGAGTTGAGAGCAAGACGTAAGAAGTAATTCTTCCACTCTACACAGCACCAATAAGGCCTCAACTGGAGTATGGTGTCCAGTTTTGGACACCACACTTTGGGAATGATGTGGACAAATTGGAAAAAGTCCAAAGAAGATCAATAACAATGGTTAAAAATCTAGAAAACATGACCTATAAGGAACGATTGAAAAAATGGGTTTGTTTAGTCTGGAGAAGGGAAGACTGAGGGGGGATATGATAACAGTCTTCATGTATGTAAAAGGTTGTTACAAAGACAAGGATGATAAATTGTTCTCTTTAACACTGAGACAGGACAAGAAGTAATGTAGCAAGGGAGATTTAGGTTAGACATATAGGAAAAACTTCCTAACTGTAAATGTAGTTAAGCACTGGAACAAATTACCTTAGGGAGGTTGTAGAATCTCCATCTTTGGCAGTTTTTAAGAATAGGTTAGACAAACACCTGTCATAGATGGGCTAGATCAGGGGTTCTCAAACTGGGGGTTGTGACCCCTCAGGGGGTTGCAAGGTTATTAGAGGGGGGTCATGAGCTGTCAGCCTCCACCACCAAACGCCACTTTGCCTCCAGCATTTATAATAGTCTTAAATATAAAAAAATGTGTTTTTAATTTATAAGGGGGGGACGGTCACATTCAGAGACTTGCTGTGTGAAAGGGGTCACCAGTGCAGAAGTTTGAGAACCACTGGGCTAGATAATACTGAGTCCTGCCTCAAGGCATGGGGATGGACTAGATAACCTCTTCAGGTCCCTTCCAGTCCTACATTTCTATGATTCTAAGGGGTTCTTGAGATACAGCCCCTGAAAAAAACCAGCATTTTACAAAATAAACAGGTTCTTATAACATTTTGTGCACACACCTGGGGCTCAAACTATGGCTCTGATCATTCCCCAACTGATCTCAGTCGCTTGACATTTATCTCAGCTAGTACATGGTACCCAGCGCTCCTTTGGGGAAGCAATGTTGAAAATGTTATTACAAAAAGAGTTTAGCTGTCTAGAACAATATCTGCCAAATACTCACATGCCAAAGAGACTGGATTTCACATATACAGCCAGGCTAGGAAAACCCAACACACACAAGAGGGTTTCTAGGCAGTCTATTATCACAGTAATTTGGTGGTTCAAAGGGACATGCTGTGGTCATTGAACCTGAGCTAAACCCAAGCACTGTAAATTCAATTAGAATGATCTCTAGGCATGTTGCTACTAGCCACCTCTGTCAGTTTTTTGGGAAGGAGAGAGGGAGGAAATGTGCCATTCTAATGTAGAAGGGGACTATAACTATTTTCTGAAAGATAACAAATTACACATACTCTGCACAGATATGTGAGAATGCCTGCTGGGCATATTGCTACTTTTGCACCTGAGGGATTATTATAGCACAATGCCAGCACTGATTACATAAATTAGCATTGACTAACTATAGAGGGGATGAAAGATAGAATAATATAATCATGTTTCCTGAACAATGGACCTGAGTGTGTTTCAGGTCAAGGCATTCCTCATACACAGCCCATAGCAAGAGATACTAATAACTTTTAAAAATTCTTATAAGCTTTTTGGTGCAGATTAGGAATATGGGGGGCAGAGCAGTGAGGGGGAGTGCATGTGCAAGGGGGAGCAGTGCCGAGAGCTGAAAAAGTGCAGGGAGGGGAGGAGAGATTAGGAGGCAGAGGAGTGGTGCGGGGGTCAATGGGAGAGGAGTTTGGGGCTGGGGCAATGGGGATAAGTGGGGTTGGGTGGTAAGGAAAGGGAAGGGGGTGGGATACTGCAAGGCAGGGGGACATGTGAGTAGATGGCCAGGGGTGTACAGGGAGATTAGGGATGTGGAGCCTGTGAGCCCTACCGTCTACCCTCCTATATAGGCGCTGGAATCTGGTGGCCTTGCTCCTTTAGGGTGGTCAGAGCCCCGCTTCCTGTGCCCACAGCCCCATGTAAACTGGCTTCTGGGGAATCCTTACGCCTCTGTGTAGGAAACTGAGAACAAGTATGTTTAGCTATGCAGTGCTAAGACTGGGATGAGAAGTTGAAATTGGGTGTGCTTGGTGCATATTAGGCTCACAAGCACTGACACTGGGGAAAAAGGGGATGAAAACACCCACTGAGATGAATGGAGCAGTTCCCACCTGTCAGAGCTACTCTTTCCATCTGTATTTATTTCCAAGGAGTGTTCTCATTCAGCTGAGATCACCACGTTGAAATGAATGGGCAACTCCACACCCTTCTGAGTCTTCTATGTTGTAGCAGGATGTGTACAGTCTAGGCCCAGATCTGGGGTAAGGGCTTTGCATCTCCATTCCTCTGACCCCACCTACCACCAGCTAATACATACAGTCTCCACACCCAACCATCTTCTCATGGCTCCTCCAAGCTCAGGAGGAACATGGTGTGGCAAGGAGGAGGGGGCAGCCAGTGCAGGGGTGAGGGGCTCAAAGTAGCAGATGTGTGTGAGGGTGGATTGGAGCAATGGGCTTGGTTGAAGTAATGTTGGAGGAGTTGGAGCTGTGGTTGGTGATTCTGACCATTTGGGGGAAAGTGGGGCTCAGAGCAGGGAGCGGGAGGTGTTGGAACAGTGCAGTGAAGAGTCAGGTAGAAAGGAGGGAGTCAGAGCTTTGCAGTGGGGACTGTTGCGAGGGCTTCAGTTCTGTCCCCGCAGTATCTCAATAGATACTTACGTAGGCTTGGCCAGATTTGATTTATATCAATATTTGTTGGTAAACATTGGTTTCCGCGGACCTGCTGAAATTGTCAAAAACCCATATTGATTGGAAACAGTTGGTGGGAGAGCAGCCTTCCCCCTTGCACCTGCAAGGATCAGGAGTCACCAGCTCTGCTGCCATGGCCCTGCCCCCTCACTCCCATGACAGTGGAGCTACAAAGGGCTCCCTGAACTGCTACAGGACAGATGACATCTGTTCCCTGTAGGCACGAGGTGAGGGGAAGGATGCGGTCCTGGCAGGGGACAGAAGAGAACCCTGACCAGGGCCTTGAGGAGGATGGGCCTCTGGCCACAGCAGAGGCCACCCCACTGCTGTATGGCTCCTGCCTGGAACAGCGCCATTCAGCAGCAAGGTGGCCTGCCCCCTGGCCAGGGTCTGCTCCTCCTGCTCCTGGCCCGCCAGGGACACAGCTTCCCCCCACCTTGTGCCTGCAGGGATTGGGTGTCACCAGCCCTGCAACCATGCAGGGAGCCCTCTGCGGCCCCAGGGTCACAGCCCCATACTCTCACTCAGCAGCGAGGGGAGGTGGAGCTGACCCCAGGCAGGAACTGTTCATCCACACCACTCACCCTGCTCCTTGCACACCAGTGTCTTGGGCCCCTTGGCTGAGCCAGGAGCCCTCAGCAGCTCCCCTGTCAGCACTGCCCTAACCCTTCCTCCTTAATTTCCAGCAACCACAAAAATAAAAATAGAAAAAAAATTCTTAAAAATAAAAATTGATAGTAATCATCAAATTTAGGAAAAAATCCCAAAATTGAATTCTGCCAAGCCTACATGTGTGGCCCTGTCCCCGCAGTCTCGGAGCGCCTCCCAATCTCCAATGTATCAATTCTCAGCGCCCCTGCGAGGCAGGGTAGGGCTAATATTCCCATTTTTATGGACAGGAACTGAGACAAGAAGAGAAAAAGGTATTTAGGCCTGTCAAGGTTCCTTCCCCACTCTGAACTCTAGGGTACAGATGTGGGGACCTGCATGAAACACCCCCTAAGCTTATTCTTACCAGCTTAGGTTAAAAATGTACCCAAGGTACAAACTTTGCCTTGTCCTTGAACTGTATGCTGCCGCCACCAAGCATGTTAACAAAGAACAGGGAAAGAGCCCACTTGGAGATGTCTTCCCCCAAAATATACCCCCAATCCCTACACCCCCTTTCCTGGGGAAGGCATGATAAAAATCCTCACCAATTGGTACAGGTGAACACAGACCCAAACCCTTGGATCTTAAGAACAATGAAAAATCAATCAGGTTCTTAAAAGAAGAATTTTAATTAAAGAAAAGGTAAAAGAATCACCTCTGTAAAATCAGGATGGTACATACCTTACAGGGTAATCAGATTCAAAACATAGAGAATCCCTCTACGCAAAACCTTAAGTTACAAAAAGACACAGAAACAGGCATATCCATTCCATTCAGCACAGCTTATTTTACCAGCCATTAAACAAAAGGAAATCTAACACATTTCCAGCTAGATTACTTACTAACTAACAGAAGTTCTGAGACTGCCTTCCTGATCTGTTCCCTGAAAAAGCATCACCCAGACAGACAGACCCTTTGTTTCCCCCCCTCCAGCTTTGAAAGTATCTTGTCTCCTCATTGGTCATTTTGGTCAGGTGCTAGAGAGGTTACCTTAGCTTCTTAACCCTTTACAGGTGAAAGGGTTTTGCCTCTGGTCAGGAGGGATTTTATAGCACTGTATACAGAAAGGTGGTTACCCTTCCCTTTATTTTTATGACAAGGCCCCTAACTGGTGCCTTTGAGTCTCTGGGCCTGAAATGACATGCTCAAAGTCACACAGGAAGTCTGACAGAGAGAAGAAATTTGAGCCTAGGGGTCCCAGTTCCTAACCGCTGGCCCATCCTTCCTCTCATGCCCTCACTCCGTGTCTGCCCCTGCTTTCAAAAAGTGTCCATACTGACTCCATGCTGGTCCCTCCTCCCTCTCCCCTGTTCCTCAACCAAAAGGTCTCTTAGGCTGATGCTTGCCTCAATGTGAAGAGGACAGCTGGGGAGAGAGAACCAGGCTGTTCTGGCTAGGCAGAGGGATGTGGGATGAGGAGATGACGTAGAAGCAGCGAAAGAACTAACATGCAGCCAGTAATCACTGCCAATGAGCCAGAGCAGAGAGAACTGGGCTCTGGTAAATAGGGGTGCTGAGAATATTTTTTATGCAAGGAAATTAAATGTCCAAAAACTTTAACAGAGTTAAGGTTGCCCAGTGGTGCCTACTGGCCTTCCAGAATGTGCAGAGTGGTTAAACTTAAACCTTTGAAAAATCAGGAAATACAAAGTTAAGGTACATGCCACCTCCACAGCACAAACTTAACTCTTCCCTCTTTGAGCACTGCCCCAGCACCCCAATAACACAAATACTAGCATTCTACCCACACAGATGCTGCAGAACACTTTGAGACCAGAGTGCATGAGCACTATAGGACAAAGTCTAACACCTGCTCTTTGCTAAGGCAAAGCCCAGGTTTAGGTCAGGCATAGCAAACAGGGGTTACCTATTCCTAGAATCATAGAACCACAGGGTTAGAAGGGATGGCAAGGATCATCTAGTCCAACCCCCTGCCAAGATGCTGGATTTATTGTGTTTAAACCACCCAAGACAGATGACTATTCAGCCTCTTTTTGAAAGCCTCCACTGTAGGAGATTATATGACCTCCGTAGGCAGTTTGTTCCATTTTCCCACTGTTCTTACAGTTAGGAAGTTTTTCCGGAGAGTTAATCTAAACCTGCTATGCTTTAGTTTGAACCCATTGCCTCTTGTCTTGATCTCTGTGGCAAGAGAGAGCAATTTTTCTCCATCTTTTGATGGCAGCCTTTCAAGTATTTGAAGACCACAATCATATTCCCCCCTTAATCTCTTTTCCAAACTAAACATACCCAGTTCCTTCAGACTTTGCTCCTATGGCTTGCATTCCATCCCTTTGATCATCTTCGTTGCTCACTTCTGGATCATTTCCAGCTTCTCTACATCATTTCTACACAGCAGTGACCAAAAAATTGGACATAGTAATATAGCTGAGGCCTAACCAGCTCTGAGTAGAGCGGTACTATCACCTCTCATGATTTGCATACTATGCCTCTGTTAATACAACCTAAAATTTTATTTGCTTTCTTTGCAACAGCATTACATTGTTGACTCATGTTGAGGTTGTGATCCACCTCAACTCCCAGATCCTTTCAAGCAGGGCTGCAGCCAAGCCAGTTAATCTCCCATTGTGTTTTTGTGCATTTAATTTTTCCTTTCTTAAGTGTAGCACCTTACATTTGTCCTTGTTGAATTTCATTTTATTGTCTGTAGCCCACTTCTCCAATTTATCAAGAACCCTTTGAATTTGAGTGTTATCCTCTAAAGTATTTGCAACCCCCTCCCCCAGCTTTTTGTCATCTAAAAACTTGATCAGTATGCTCTCTATTCCTACATCCAGGTTATTAATAAAGATGTTAAATAACACTGGATCCCGAGCAAATCCCCATGGAACCCCAACTGGCACCCCCTTCCAATCTGACCATGCCATTAATAGTTACTCTTTGTTTGCAGTCATTTAACCAATTATGTATTCACTTAATGGCAGTTCTACAGAGCCCTCATTTCTCCAGCTTACTTATGAGAATGGCAGTGGGAAGCCTTAAGAGATAAAAATAGATAATACTTCGTCCTGCCTCAATGCAGGGGACTGGACTAGATGACCTTTCAAGGTCCCTTTCAGTCTTACATTTCTGTGATTCTGTGAGTGGGTCAAAAGCCTTTCTAAAGTCCAGGTATATTATATCCACTGCATTACCCCATCCACCACATCAGTTACCTTTTCAAAGGAATGCATCCGATGAAGTGAGCTGTAGCTCATGAAAGCTTATGCTCAAATAAATTTGTTAGTCTCTAAGGTGCCACAAGTCCTCCTTTTCTTTTGAAAGAAGGAAATCAAGCTGGTTTGAATCATAGAATATCAGGGTTGGAAGGGACCTCAGGCGGTCATCTAGTCCAACCCCCTGTTCAAAAGCAGGACCCATACCCAATCAAATCATCCCAGCCAGGGCTTTGTCAAGCCTGACCTTAAAAACTTCTAAGGAAGGAGATTCCTTAGAAGTTTGGCATGTTTTGTTCTTAGTAAATCCACCTTGGCTGCTGGTGATCAGCCGTTCATCCTCCCAGTATTTGCAAATTGAATGTTTTATACATTTTTCTAGTAGCTTCCCAGGAATCAAAGTCAGGCTGACTGGTCTATAGTTCCCCAGCTCCTCCTTTTTAAAGATGACCACTACATTAGCCCTTCTCCAGTCTTCCAGGACCTTTCCTGTCATCTATGAGTTTGGAACTATTATTGTTTTGAAATCTAGGCTTGGTTGCTGACTGTCTGGGCTAGGTTGCCCTGGAGTTAAGTGAGTTAGTACCTGCTTTCTAGCAGAGCCTTTGAAGTGAGAGCAGCGCAGTTTTTGACTGGATAGGCCGGAGATCAGAAGCAGCTGAGTGAGAAGGGGTGAGTTACCCATTCCAGCTGAGTGTGGGGCCCAGGCTTTAAAAAACATACTGGCTCCCAGTGGCAAGTAAGACTCGTGGCTGGTGAGGCAAAGGCAGCAGGGAGACTAAGGGAATTAACCAGTTGAGTTCAACTTTAATTCTTCATTAATGAAGTTTTTTAGAGTGAATTTTCAGTGAGGGTATATACACATTAGCATAACTTACTAAGGTGCAGTGGCTGAGTGGTTAGGAGACTCAACTACAATTCTGCAGGCCGTAGATTTGAATCTCGCTTGATCTCAAGCTAAAAGGCCACATTTAGTTCACTAAGCTGCAAAATGTGTACCTGATCATAGAATCATAGAATATCAGGGTTGGAAGGGACCTCAGGAGGTCATCTAGTCCAACCCCCTGCTCAAAGCAGGAGCAATCCCCAACTAAATCTTCCCAGCCAGGGCTTTGTCAAGCCTGATCTTAAAAACTTCAAAGGAAGGAGATTCCACCACCTCCTAGGTAACGCATTCCAGTGTTTCACGACCCTCCTAGTGAAAAAGTTTTTCCTAATATCCAACCTAAACCTCCCACACTGCAACTTGAGACCATTACTCCTCGTTCTGTCATCTGCTACTACTGAGAACTGTCTAGATCCATCCTCTTTGGAACCCCCTTTCAGGTAGTTGAAAACAGCTATCAAATCCCCCTCATTCTTCTCTTCTGCAGACTAAATAATCCAAGTTCCCTCAGCCTCTCCTCATAAGTCATGTGTTCCAGTCCCCTAATCATTTTTGTTGCCCTCCGCTGGACGCTTTCCAATTTTTCCACATCCTTCTTGTAGTGTGTTAGGATAAAGATATTCAGGCCTGTCTGCAAAGGCCTGTACTTTAAGAATTTAAGTGTATTCTTATCACTTGGCTAGTTCTAGAGGTATAAAAGAAAGAATCAAAATCACTGTCTGCCGGTGGAAGGGCCTTCTCTTACTGTGGCAGTCTGAGACCCTGTTCTTAGGCTAAGGCCTTTGGCTAAGCAGCAGAGGCAGCCATAAGCTAGGAAGCGAACAGTCACATCCTCACATTCCAAACTAGTCACATTGAAATAAGGTGCTATTGGGCTGCTAGGCACTATCAGGACAGAATTGTATTCCTATCACCTCCAGAGAAAGGGAAGTGCCTAGAAAATGTAAAAGGAAACTTAGTTCGATAGCATCCTGTCTGGCAAGAACTCACTTATCAATAGCTGGGATTTGAAATCTTCACTTCTGTATTGTCTTGTCATTATAGTTCCCACTTTGCTATTGTTTGTCTGTATAATCTCTGTCTGGTTCTGTGATTGTTCCTGTCTGCTGTATAATTAATTTTGCTGGGTGTAAACTAATTAAGGTGGTGGGATATAATTGGTTACATAATCATGTTACAATATGTTAGGATTGGTTAGTTAAATTTCAGGAAAATGATTGGTTAAGGTATAGCTAAACAGAACTCAAGTTTTACTAATAGCCTTCTATGATGAGATTACTGGTTCTGTGGATGAAGGGAAAGCAGTGGATGTATTGTATCTTGACTTTAGCAAAGCTTTTGACACGGTCTCCCACAGTATTCTTGTCAGCAAGTTAAGGAAGTATGGGCTGGATGAATGCACCATAAGGTGGGTAGAAAGTTGGCTAGATTGTCGGGCTCAACGGGTAGTGAAAAATGGCTCCATGTCTAGTTGGCAGCCGGTGTCAAGTGGAGTGCCCCAGGGGTCGGTCCTGGAGCCGGTTTTGTTCAATATCTTCATAAATGATCTGGAGGATGGTGTGGATTGCACTCTCAGCAAATTTGCGGATGATACTAAACTGGGAGGAGTGGTAGATACGCTGGAGAGCAGGGATAGGATACAGAGGGACCTAGACAAATTGGAGGATTGGGCCAAAAGAAATCTGATGAGGTTCAATAAGGATAAGTGCAGGGTCCTGCACTTAGGACGGAAGAACCCAATGCACAGCTACAGACTGGGGACCGAATGGCTAGGCAGCAGTTCTGTGGAAAAGGACCTAGGGGTGACAGTGGACGAGAAGCTGGATATGAGCCAGCAGTGTGCCCTTGTTGCCAAGAAGGCCAATGGCATTTTGGGATGTATAAGTAGGGGCATAGCGAGCAGATCGAGGGACGTGATCGTCCCCCTCTATTCGACATTGGTGAGGCCTCATCTGGAGTACTGTGTCCGGTTTTGGGCCCCACACTACAAGAAGGATGTGGATAAATTGGAGAGAGTCCAGCGAAGGGCATCAAAAATGATTAGGGGTCTGGAACACATAAGTTATGAGGAGAGGCTGAGGGAACTGGGATTGTTTAGTCTGCAGAAGAGAAGAATGAGGGGGGATTTGATAGCTGCTTTCAACTACCTGAGAGGTAGTTCCAGAGAGGATGGTTCTAGACTATTCTCAGTGGTGGAAGAGGACAGGACAAGGAGTAATGGTCTCAAGTTGCAGTGGGGGAGGTTCAGGTTGGATATTAGGAAAAACTTTTTCACTAGGAGGGTGGTGAAACACTGGAATGCGTTGCCTAGGGAGGTGGTGGAATCTCCTTCCTTAGAAGTTTTTAAGGTCAGGCTTGACAAAGCCCTGGCTGGGATGATTTAATTGGGTATGGGTCCTGCTTTTGAGCAGGGGGTTGGACAAGATGACCTCCTGAGGTCCCTTCCAACCCTGATATTCTATGATTCTATGATACTATATAATCTGTAGTCAATGAGGAAGTGAGTGGGTGTGGGTGGGAGGGAGATGGGAACAGGGAATGGGGGTAAGAAAATTGGAATCATGTTTTGCTAAAGGGGGAAATGGGAAGAAGGAATGGGAGTAAGGAAGTTGGAATCATGTTTGGCTAAGGGTAGGAATGGGAACAGGGACACAGGTGTAAGGCTCTGTGGTGTCAGAGCTGGGAAGGAGGATACTAAGGAAGGAAACTGGAATCATGCTTGCTGGAAGTTCACCCCAATAAACATTGAATTGTTTGCACCTTTGGACTTCGGGTATTGTTGCTCTCTGTTCATGCGAGAAGGACCAGGGAAGTAAGTGGGTGAACGAATAAGCCCCCTAACATAGTGTGGGGCCCAAAACTGGACATAGTACTCCATATGAGGCCTCACCAATGTCAAATAGAGGGGAACGATCACGTCCCTCGATCTGCTGGCAATGCCCCTACTTATACATCCTAAAATGCCATAGGCCTTCTTGGCAACAAGGGCATACTGGTGACTCATATCCAGCTTCTCGTCCACTGTCACCCCTAGGTCCTTTTCTGCAGAACTGCTGCCTAGCCATTCGGTCCCCAGTCTGTAGCTGTGCATTGGGTTCTTCCGTCCTAAGTGCAGGACCCTGCACTTATCCTTATTGAACCTCATCAGATTTCTTTTGGCCCAATCCTCCAATTTGTCTAGGTCCCTCTGTATCCTATCCCTACCTGCCACCGTATCTACCACTCCTCCTAGTTTAGTATCATCCGCAAATTTGCTGAGAGTGCAATCCACACCATCCTCCAGATCATTTATGAAGATATTGAACAAAACCAGCCCCAGGACCGACCCTTGGGGCACTCCGCTTGATACCGGCTGCCAACTAGACATGGAGCCATTGTTCACTACCCTTTGAACCTGACAATCTAGCCAACTTTCTACCCACCTTATAGTGCATTCATCCAGCCTATACTTCTTTAACTCGCTGACAAGAATACTGTGGGAGACCGTGTCAAAAGCTTTGCTAAAGTCAAGTAATAACACGTCCACTGCTTTCCCTTCATCCACAGAACCAGTAATCTCATCATAGAAGGTGATTAGATTAGTCAGGCATGACCTTCCCTTGGTGAATCCATGCTGACTGTTCCTGATCACTTTCCTCTCATGTAAGTGCTTCAGGATTGATTCTTTGAGGATCTGCTCCATGATTTTTCCAGGGACTGAGGTGAGGCTGACTGGACGTAGTTCCCAGGATCCTCCTTCTTCCCTTTTTTAAAGATTGGCACTACATTAGCCTTTTTCCAATCATCTGGGACTTCCCCCGTTCGCCACGAGTTTTCAAAGATAACGGCCAATGGCTCTGCAATCACAGCCGCCAATTCCTTTAGCACTCTCAGATGCAACTCGTCCGGCCCCATGGACTTGTGCACGTCCAGCTTTTCTAAATAGTCCCTGACCACCTCTTTCTCCACAGAGGGCTGGCTATCTACTCCCCATGTTGTGATGCCCAGCGCAGCAGTCTGGGAGCTGACCTTGTTAGTGAAGACAGAGGCAAAAAAAGCATTGAGTACGTTAGCTTTTTCCACATCCTCTGTCACTAGGTTGCCTCCCTCATTTAGTAAGGGGCCCACACTTTCCTTGGCTTTCTTCTTGTTGCCAACATACCTGAAGAAACCCTTCTTGTTACTCTTGACATCTCTTGCTAGCTGCAGCTCCAGGTGCGATTTGGCCCTCCTGATATCATTCCTACATGCCCGAGCAATATTTTTATACTCTTCCCTGGTCATATGTCCAACCTTCCACTTCTTGTAAGCTTCTTTTTTATGTTTAAGATCCGCTAGGATTTCACCGTTAAGCCAAGCTGGTCGCCTGCCATATTTACTATTCTTCCTCTGATAGTGTGGCTGATGTTATTAGGCCCTGTGAGGGTGTCCCCTGAATAGATATGTGGGCACAGTTGGCAACGGGCTTTGTTGCAAGGATAGGTTCCTGGGTTAGTGGTTCTGTTGTGTGGTATGTGGTTGCTGGTGAGTATTTGCTTCAGGTGGGGGGGCTGTCTGTAGGCAAGGACTGGCCTGTCTCCCAAGATTTGTGAGAGTGTTGGGTCATCCTTCAGGATAGGTTGTAGATCCTTAATAATGCGTTGGAGGGGTTTTAGTTGGGGGCTGAAGGTGACAGCTAGTGGCGTTCTGTTATTTTCTTTGTTAGGCCTGTCCTGTAGTAGGTGACTTCTGGAACTCTTCTTTTTATTCGTAAAAGAATAAATGGACACAAATCAGATGTCAAGAATTATAACATTCATAAACCAGTCGGAGAACACTTCAATCTCTCTGGTCACGCGATTACAGACATGAAAGTTGCGATATTACACCAAAAAAATTTCAAATCCAGACTCCAGCGAGAGACTGTTGAATTGGAATTCATTTGCAAATTGGATACAATTAACTTAGGCCTGAATAGAGACTGGGAGTGGCTAAGTCATTATGCAAGGTAACCTATTTCCCCTTGTTTTTTCCTACCCCCCGCCAGGCGTTCTTGTTAAACCCTGGATTTGTGCTGGAAATGGCCCACCTTGATTATCATACACATTGTAAGGAGAGTGGTCACTTTAGATAAGCTATTACCAACAGGTGAGTGGGTTTTTGTGTGTTGGGGGGGGAAGAAAACCTGGATTTGTGCTGGAAATGGCCCAACTTGATTATCCTACACATTGTAAGGAGAGTGATCACTTTAGATAAGCTATTACCAGCAGGAGAGTGGGGTGGGGGGAGGTATTTTTTCATGCTTTGTGTGTATAAAAAGATCTTCTACACTTTCCACAGTATGCATCCGATGAAGTGAGCTGTAGCTCACGAAAGCTTATGCTCAAATAAATTGGTTAGTCTCTAAGGTGCCATAAGTACTCCTTTTCTTTCAGGAAGGACAGGCAGGGCAGAAAAGGTGGGGGAGTATCACTGTATGTAAGGGAGCAGTATGACTGCTCAGAGCTCCGGTATGAAACTGCAGAAAAACCTGAGTGTCTCTGGATTAAGTTTAGAAGTGTGAGCAACAAGAGTGATGTCGTGGTGGGAGTGTGCTATAGACTACTGGACCAGCGGGGATGAGGTGGATGAGGCTTTCTTCTGGCAACTCGCAGAAGCTACTAGATCGCATGCCCTGGTTCTCATGGGCGACTTTAATCATCCTGATATCTGCTGGGAGAGCACTACAGCGATGCACAGACAATCCAGGAAGTTTTTGGAAAATGTAGGGGACATTTTCCTGGTGCAAGTGCTGGAGGAGCCAACTAAGGGGAGAACTTTCCTTGACCTGCTGCTCACAAACCGGGAAGAATTAGTAGGCGAAGCAAAAGTGGATGGGAATCTGGGAGGCAGTGACCATGAGTTGGTCGAGTTCAGGATCCTGACACAGCGAAGAAAGGTAAGCAGCAGAATACGGACCCTGGACTTCAGGAAAGCAGACTTCAACTCCCTCAGGGAACTGATGGGTAAGATCCCCTGGGGGAATAACATGAGGGAGAAAGGAGTCCAGGAGAGCTGGCTGTATTTCAAAGAATCCCTATTGAGGTTACAGGGACAAACCATCCCGATGTGTCGAAAGAATAGTAAATATGGCAGGCGACCAGCTTGGCTTAACAGTGAAATCCTTGCAGATCTTAAACATAAAAAAGAAGCTTACAAGAAGTGGAAGATTGGACAAATGACCAGGGAAGAGTATAAAAATGTTGCTCGGGCATGTAGGAATGAAATCAGGAGGGCCAAATCGCACCTGGAGCTGCAGCTAGCCAGAGATGGGTTTCTTCAGGTATGTTGGCAACAAGAAGAAAGCCAAGGAAAGTGGGGGCCCCTTACTGAATGAGGGAGGCAACCTAGTGACAGAGGATGTGGAAAAAGCTAACGTACTCAATGCTTTTTTTGCCTCTGTCTTCATGAACAAGGTCAGCTCCCAGACTGCTGCGCTGGGCAACGCAGCATGGGGAGTAGGTGGCCAGCCCTCTGTGGAGAAAGAAGTGGTTAGGGACTATTTAGAAAAGCTGGACGTGCACAAGTCTATGGGGCCGGATGCGCTGCATCCGAGAGTGCTAAATGAGTTGGCGGCTGTGATTGCAGAGCCATTGGCCGTTATCTTTGAAAACTCGTGGCGAACGGGGGAAGTCCCAGATGACTGGAAAAAGGCTCATGTAGTGCCAATCTTTAAAAAAGGGAAGAAGGAGGATCCTGGGAACTACAGGCCAGTCAGCCTCATCTCAGTCCCCGGAAAAATCATGGAGCAGGTCCTCAAGGAATCAATCCTGAAGCACTTACATGAGAGGAAAGTGATCAGGAACAGTCAGCATGGATTCACCAAGGGAATGTCATGCCTGACTAATCTAATCACCTTCTATGATGAGATTACTGGTTCTGTGGATGAAGGGAAAGCAGTGGATGTATTGTTTCTTGACTTTAGCAAAGCTTTTGACACGGTCTCCCACAGTATTCTTGTCAGCAAGTTAAAGAAGTATAGGCTGGATGAATGCACTATAAGGTGGGTAGAAAGTTGGCTAGATTATCGGGCTCAACGGGTAGTGAACAGTGGCTTCATGTCTAGATGGCAGCCGGGTATCAAGTGGAGTGCCCCAAGGGTCGGTCCTGGGGCCGGTTTTGTTCAATATCTTCATAAATGATCTGGAGGATGGTGTGGATTGCACTCTCAGCAAATTTGCGGATGATACTAAACTAGGAGGAGTGGTAGATACGGTGGCAGGTAGGGATAGGATACAGAGGGACCTAGACAAATTGGAGGATTGGGCCAAAAGAAATCTGATGAGGTTCAACAAGGGTAAGTGCAGGGTCCTGCACTTAGGACGGAAGAATCCAATGCACCGCTACAGACTAGGGACTGAATGGCTAGGCAGCAGTTCTGCGGAAAAGGGCCTAGGGGTGGCAGTGGACAAGAAGCTGGATATGAGTCAACAGTGTGCCCTTGTTGCCAAGAAGGCCAATGGCATTTTGGGATGTATAAGTAGGGGCATAGCGAGCAGATCGAGGGACGTGATCGTTCCCCTCTATTTGACATTGGTGAGGCCTCATTTGGAGTACTGTGTCCAGTTTTGGGCCCCACACTACAAGAAGGATGTGGAAAAATTGGAGAGAGTCCAGCGAAGGGCAACAAAAATGATTAGGGGTCTGGAACACATGACTTATGAGGAGAACTGAGGATTGTTTAGTCTGCAGAAGAGAAGAATGAGGGGGGATTTGATAGGTGCTTTCAACTACCTGAGAGGTGGTTCCAGAGAGGATGGTTCTTCTACCACTGAGAATAGTCTAGATGACAGAATAAGGAGTAATGGTCTCAAGTTGCAGTGAGGGAGGTTTAGGTTGGATATTAGGAAAAACTTTTTCACTAGGAGGGCGGTGAAACACTGGAATGCGTTACCTAGGGAGGTAGTAGAATCTTCTTCCTTAGAAGTTTTTAAGGTCAGGCTTGACAAAGGCCTGGCTGGGGTGATTTAATTGGGGATTGCTCCTGCTTTGAGCAGGGGGTTGGACTAGATGACCTCCTGAGGTCCCTTCCAACCCTGATATTCTATGATTCTATGATTCCTCAGCCGCGAGGACCATGCAAAGAATTAATTTAGTTTCTCTGCAATGGCCTTATTGTCCTTGAGTGCTCCTTTAGCATCTTGATCATCCAGTGGCCCCTCTGGTTGTTCAGCAGGCTTCCTGCTTCTGATGTACTTGAAAACATTTTTTATTATTTTTGAGTCTTTGGCTAGCTATTCTTCAAATTCTTTTTTAGCCTTCCTAATTATATTTTTACACTTCATTTGCCAGAGTTTATGCTCCTTTCTATTTTCCTCACTCGGATTTAACTTCCACTTTTTAAGGGATGCCTTTTTGCCTCTCACTGCTTCTTTTACTTTGTTGTTTAGCCACAGTGGCACTTTTTTGGTTCTCTTATTATGTTTTTTAATTTGGGATATACATTTAAGTTGAGCCTCTATTATGGTGTCTTTACAAAGTTTCCATGCAGTTTGCCGGGATTTCACTTTTTGCGCTGTACCTTTTAATTTCTGTTTCACTAACTTCCTCATTTTTGTGTAGTCCTTTTTTCTGAAATTAAATGCTACAGTGTTGGGCTCCTGTGGTGTTTTCCCCACCAAAGGGATGTTGGTGGTCCAGCTATATTCACTTCTTGGACCAGATCCTGTGCTCTACTTAGGACTACATCAAGAATTGCCTCTCCTCTTGTGGGTTCCAGGACTAGCTGCTCCAAGAAGCAGTCATTTAAGGTGTCAATGCATCCCGGCCTGAGGTGACGACCCAGTCAATATGGGGATAGTTGAAATCTCCCATTATTGAGTTTTTTATATTAATAGCCTCTCTAATCTCCCTGTCCTTTAGAACCCTGTCCTCCTGGCATTCCAGTAGTTCCATTTTACAGTAAATATTTCTGTAACCACAGTTTTGGGAATTGGACAGCTATTGTTGATCACATCAGGGTTTACAAGAAAGGCAAAGCAGGATCTCAACTTCTGCAAGTCTTCAACCCTGGCCTGAAATTCATCAAGCAATCCTTGTAATTTACCTCTGTATTCCTCGAGTTTGTGATCTACTTCCATTTCAGGAATTGTGTTTACCCTACTTTTGAGATATGGAAACTTGTTGAAGTCTCTTAGCATTATGTCTCCTTTCAGAACTTGTTCTGGAAGCTGAAGACTGTGTGAATAAGGACAGAAATAACCTTCTCCTTCCCTTGGAGTGCCAAATTGAGAGTTTGCAGATGCTGCATAATATCAGTGAAAAATATCAGATCCTGCATCCATTGCTCATCTTCCAATTGTGGATAAGACATTTCCTTTTCTTCGAGGAAAGCATTGATAGGCTCCAACAGTTCCACAAACCTATTTAAGACACTGGTGGTTGATAACCACCTCACAATACATTAGAAAGAGATGTCATTAGGTTTGTCTTCAAGTTCCAGCTCTTCGATGAAATTTTTGAGTGTCACGGAGTCTTCCCATTTGAGCAGATGAAACTGACAATTTCTAGGACCACTTTTGTAGTTGAAGTATCTGCCTGTGAGATCCTCACCATGGATTATGCAATGAAGAGGGAGAAATTCCAGAAATTTGGGATCACTTTTCAAGAGTCTGATAAGGCCTACTTCCCCCCCCCCACCACCACCACCATTGCAGGTGCTCCATCCATTGCAACACTGACAGGTTTATCCAGTGGAACATCAGCATTTGTCAGTGCTTTGTCCAGTGCATTCTTTACGTCAACACTGTGGGTTGTTTCTTTTAGCATCACTAAGTCCATGTAGCGGGGCGGTCACCCTGCTCCGGCTCAGAAAGGGTTAAAGGCCAGCCCTTGGAGGGGGCTGGGGCTGAGAGCCAATCAGAGAAGCCTGGGAGACAGCCAATCAGAGCTGGCTAAGCCAGTATAAAAGGGAGAAGACCAGAAGAGATAGTCAGTCTCTCTCCAGTCTTGGAGAGAGATGGACCTGGCTGCCGGATAGAGAAAAAGGGGGGCGGGGGAGGCATTAGGGCTGTGGGGAGGCAGCAGGTCCGACCCCCTGGCTGATGATCAGTGGCCATTTTGGACTGCAATTTGCCCCTGAGGGAAGGGCCTAGATGAAGACTGGCAGTGGGTCATTAAGGCAAGATGGGCTTAGAGGATTGGGGTTCCCCGGGGAGGGGAGGACCCTGAGTGTCAGGGTACTGCTGCGGGCAGTACCCAGGAGAAGCGGCACTGCAGGCCGGTGAGGGACATGTAGTCAGAAATACTATAAGTGGTGGAGATTGAGCAGGAAGCAGGTACCCGTAGGGAGACACCAGCCAGCAGGAGGTGCTCTGAGGCTGGGATGAGCTAATTCCCAGATGACCGGCAAGAGGTGCTGTGGCAATGAGTGCACGTTATGCTACAGTCCAACATTTCTTCTCTCGCAATTACATCAGTGAAAACATAGTGAACAAATATCACTAGTTGTGGTTTATCTTGTATATCTGTGGATTCATTGAGAATTCTTTAGATCATTTTGCATCTTGCTTGCAACATCATCACTGATCTGGGAGATCTGCCTCTCTGCGCTATGGCACAAAATTAGAATTTGCTTTATTAGTCATTAAGTTTTGTGTTACTTGAATCTAAAATTGCAACCACTCCTGCAACATTCTTCTTAACAAATTCTCCATCACAATATGGACATTTAGCATGAGTGATATACCATGACTAATAAAACTAGCTTTGCTCATTGTCAGCTTCCTTATTGAACACCAAGTGTAGTCTGACTGTTTAGGCATGATTTTAATGCTTGTTTACCCTTAATTCTGATTCAGGAGGGTATTTAGATGAAAAATTGTGATTCATTTTGTAGTAACATTTCAAATTGCTCGCTTTGTAGTGAGTGAGCAATGCATTGCAGTTAAGGCACAGGGGTTTGCCACCTTTAACAGTGAATGCAAAATCTTCCTCCCATTCTGGCTTAAAACTTCAGTTTTCTTCTTCATGCTTGCATTTCTTACAATTTGAAGATATCATTGTCATCCACAAAATTAACATAGAGTTAACACTTAAATCTAAAACTATTCAAATGAGATTTGTGAACAGTAAACACAGCCTGTATTCTGTGGAATGCAGGGAGACAGTGAGCACAGGAGGTCAGCACAACATTCTGAAAACAGAATGATGCAATTTCCTGATATAATGCACATGTGAGAGCTTCTCTTTCTATTGGCCTCACTCTCACGGTAGCTCAGGGCTTAGAATCTTTTGAAGTATTTCCTGGAGGCCCCACACATACATTCTCTGCCTACCAGCTGTGTGTGGGGCGGTCTTGGGATTTTAGTCAGGGCTCGGGGCTTCAGCTCGTGAGCTCCACTTTAACTGTAAAAGAGACACATACAGCTCACGAGCTGTGGTTTGACCACACCTTGAATAGATCTGTCAAGGCTGATTCCCCACTCTGGAACTTTGAGTACAGAAGGTGGGGGCCCACAAGGATTCTAAAAAATTAATACTAGCCACTCCAGGCTAGTATTAAACTCCCAAGGTTACAGCTTTTCTCTGACCTTGGATGGGTAGATGCTGCCACCACTCAAGTGCAAAAAACCCCTTTTGAGAACCCAGGAAAAAGCACTTGGGAATTCCTTCCTGTGGGGTACCCTCAAGCCCTTTCACCCCCACTCTGGGGAAGAGCTGAGAAAGAAAACAAAGGAAATCAGCTGTTGCCACCAGCTAAACAAACAACATATGCACAAACCTCTTAGGACACAAAAAAGCCAATCCTGTTCTTTAAAAAGGTAAATTTTATTAAAAACAAAAAAGAAAAAATATATCTGCAATTTAGGCTATTGCTAGATTTAAAAAAAGCAAATATAATAATTAAGCATCAAGAATGGTTTCTTGATATCCAGCTTAAAGGTTACAAGCAAAATAAAAGCACCTGGGGTTAGCACAGAGGAGTCCACAAGCTGAGAAGAAATAACCCTAATTGCATCTTCCTAGACATTCCCTGATTTACTTACATATCTGGGGTTTCAGATAAGCAATTCCTAGGTATGATTTGATGGTTTTCCATACCTGGCTCAAACCTCTTATAGCACAGTCCCAGCTCTGTCTCTGCCCTCTCTCTGGAGAACAACAGACAGACAAAGGGAAGTTTTTTCCCCAATTTTAAAAAGTTCTAGCCCTCCCATTGGCTCTTTTGGTCAGGTGCCCGCTCCCTTTTTTTTAACCTATGGGCTTTTTAACCCTTTACAGGTAAAGCAAGTAGAGAACAGCTACCAAGAGTGATTTTATAGCTAACTGGCTGGCTGGGTGTCCATAAAAGGAAGCTACCCCCCCCCACCTGCCCCCTTCATTTATCCCAAGATAATAGAGGTCTTTTCCAGCCCTGAAATCTATGAAATGTCACTGAGACACAGGAGGCCAGGGTCAAACCCTAGGTGTTGCATGACACTGCAGCCTCATAATACGTTGCAAACCTGTTCTAAAATAATTCACTTTAATCTCCAACTGCTCACAATGGCCCATCTCCTATACATCATCCAACATTCACGATGGCTTTCACTGCCAGTATAGCCTCTGCTTGGACCTGAAGCAGTAGTACTTCCCAGTTTTAGAGATTCCTAAACCACCACAGGTGGGGAGTGTGGCACTGAGCCCATACGCATGAGGGAAGAGCTGTAAGGGTGGAAAGGAGAGCTGTCAAGATACCTGGGCATAAAATTCCCAGGACAGTAATCCCAAAGGACGGAACCTCCATAATTCCTTGTGTCTTGCATATTCATCTTGCAAATAAAAACATTTTTATAAAGTAATGCATGTTCAATTGATAATTTTATTTGAAGAGATTAACACAAAAATAAGAGATAAAGATTGACACAGATGCACAAGGCCAGCTTATTTAAAATGGGCCAGAGGAGACTAGTAGATAGGTCATTATAGTACCACTCACTGAATAATAATTCAGATCCCCTAACAAAGGCATACATTCTAAAGACAGTCACAGAGGCACTGATAGTTTCTATTGAAACCATCACTGGATAAATTATATCAGATTTAAAATGTATTATTTACAATTCCACATGGAAAGATGAGGCCCTTCTGTAACAGGGAGCTGAACAAGTGAGCTCCAGACTCCCCACCAATAGGGAGGGAAACTAGAAATGAAAGCCACACTTTTCTCCATACTGCTCAGCTCAGAAGGGACTTTTCCTTCTTGTAGGGGACAGAATAAAGAGAGTTCCTTTTCATTCCCTCTCTCCTCTTTGTTCCACACAGAGACTGCTCCTTCTGCCCTCCCATCCCCCATGAGCAATGCTGGGTTGACCTTCACAAATCTGCATAAAGGGATTGCAGACATGGAAGAATCACAGGTGACAGACGTTAATCATGTCACAATGCACTACAGGAAGGAATAGGGATAGCATGATGATAGGCACAGGGTGAGAACCTGAACAGAATGGAAGAGTCTTTGGTCTGCATCATATTCTGACTGTACCATTACATTAACAGGATTCCCTGAAACACCTGCCTTTTCTAGCTGTCAGATAAACACTTTCTTTGCTGTTCACAAGAACAAAGAGGAATCATTTAGGTCACTGTATCTCTCGTATTGTCTCACCCAGGTGAGGAACTGGCACCAGATATGACACCAGGATACAGCAGGATGGAGTGAGCTCTCTGGTACTATCTGGGCATAAATGTTGCCATGAGGAGCTGAGCACCAGACTTCATTCTCTTCAGAAGCTGAGAATGCTGCAGAATGTGAGAGACATCAGGAAAGCACCAGCCAGGTCTCCTTGACAGCTTATCCCCCCATTCAGTGCAACCTTGAAGGGGAAAAAGAAGTCAAATGGGAGTTTCCAGTACGTGCTGGGCTGGCTACGTGGAGGCTCTGGCCATTCTGTCATGTCAGTGAAGGCAACGACGGTTGTCAAAGGCACCATGGTCATGCTGAGGGACTGCAGGAAAAGGAAAACACCAACAGCTTAGCATTCCCAGAGCCACAGATGCATCTTCCAACATAGGGCATGTTTCTGCAGAGGTAAAGGCTGCCCAAAATGACTGGTGAGGCTCCAAATAGCAAGCAGTCTCCACTAGCTATTACTACCATCTCCTGTAGATAGATCATATTTTCAAAGTGAAAAGAACTCTGACACTGTGGTCAGGCATACCACAGGGAAGTGTTTTGATGAGGTATAAGAGAAATGTAGTACTTTCATGTGTGGGTATACCCCTTTCCCTTTCCCCTTCAGAATGAAGAACTGGGACACTTTACAGAGCAGTGTAGAAGAAGAATAGTTACTTACCCTGCAGTAGCTGTGGTTCTCCTAGATGTTTTTGTCAGTGTGGTTCCCACTGTACGGTGTGCACGCACCTCATACATACAAAACCAGACTTTTTTTTTTATTGCTGTGTCCATTGGGGTCACACATGCACCCTGTACTACCTCATGCTCCCATGACAGGGCACAAAAGGCAGAGCAGCCATGACCTTCTCTCGGTTCCCTCACAATCTGAAGCTCCTAGTAACCAAGGACTCTGAGAGCAGGTCATGAGATCCACACTGACAACATCTAGAAGAATCACAGTTACTGTAGCAAAAAGAAAAGGAGGACTTGTGGCACCTTAGAGACTAACCAATTTGTTTGAGCATAAGCTTTCATGAGCTACAGCTTATTTCATCGGATGCCTGTAGCGTAAGTAACTATCCTTTCTTCCACTATGTATCAGTATGGAGCCCTACTTAGGTGATTGGCAAGCAATATCCCCTCAGGACAGAGGGAATGAGGAATTCTAGCTGCATCAGTCAAATAAGGATTGTAGTTCTTGTGACCCATTGTGATTGGGGCAGCCCTCACTAGAAATGCCAAGATCAGGGCAAGCTGCAAAAGGAAGAGCAGATACTCCCAAGACTGGTGGGTAATACTGAAGTTACACTCCCCAACCAGTCACAAACTGTGCTTCTGATCCCCCACACTGGTTATCAAGAAGCAAAAAAAAAAAGAAATCACAAAGCCCCCTTTATTGCATTCCAATTCTCTGGCTCCCAATCAGCACCTAGGCCCAGTACAGTGAGAAGTTATTTAAAAAACTCTGCCCACATATACAAAATGTTCTTCTGACCCCAAAGGGTCAGCCATGTTACCAGATCAGTATAGGTTTGGATCTTACCCAAAATACCACACTGCCAGCCAATCCCTTAGTGTCTAAAACAAAAGGTTTATTATAAAGAAAAAAGAAAGAACAAGAGAGATGTTAAAGGGTAAAGCAGTCACATACATACAAAGACTTCAAAGTCCATATATCAGGTTCCTAGCAGTATTGGTGAGTTTGCTGACTTGAAAGTCCCTCTGGAATACATCCACAGCTTGGATGGATCATTCAGTCTTTATTCAGAGCTTCAGTTTGTAGCAAAGTTCCTCCAGAGGTAAGAAGCAGGATTGAAGACAAAATGGAGAAGATGCAGCTGTCTTTTATAGTATTTAGATCTAGACTGTTCTCAGTGGTAGCTGATGACAAAACAAGGAGTAATGGTCTCAAGTTGCAATGGGGGAGGTTTAGGTTGGATATTAGGAAAAACTTTTTCACTCGGAGGGTGGTGAAGCACTGGAATGCATTACCTAGGGAGGTGGTGGAATCTCTTTCCTTACAAGTTTTTAAGGCCTGGCTTGACAAAGCCCTGGCTGGGATGATTTAGTTGGGGATTGGTCCTGCTTTGAGCAGGAGGTTGAACTAGATGACCTCCTGAGGTCCCTTCCAACCCTGATATTCTATGATTCTATTTTGCCATGCGCCCTGTGCTTCCTTTGTTTCCAACACAAGCTGCCCAGCACAAGGCTTGGAGGACCTTTTCTGTCCATAGGCATGCCCATGCATGCCTTGCTGAGTCATAAGGTGTATTCTCTGCTGTCTCTCAATGGGTCAGTTGTATAGCTGATGGTCCTTAATGGGCCATCAAGCAGGCTAGGCAGTACTGATGCCAAACTGTCTGGGGGTGTCACCCAGAAGCATAGCATAAGTTTGAAATACAGACATACATATATATCTATAACTCATAATACAAAGGTGATACAAACACATAAATGAAATTATCATATCTGGCAAATTATAACATTTTTGCAAAAAGAAAAGGAGTACTTGTGGCACCTTAGAGACTAACCAATTTATTTGAGCATGAGCTTTCGTGAGCTACAGCTCACTAACACGGCTGTTACTCTGAAACATTTTTGCAGATACCTGGCACAACTCATTACAATTTTACAATATTGATATTCATAATATCCACAAGTATCTCCCAGATTCCATACAGCATCACAGTTCTACTCTCCTAAACTTGGCATCTGATCAGCTAAATCCAAGGCACAGTGCTTGACAAAGGTCAGTGGTTTACTCCACATTTCTGCCTTGCAGATGTCTGATAGTGGCACATATCTGAAAAAGGTGGAAGAAATCACTTGAATGCTGGTGGAGTTAGCCTTGATATTTAGTGGGAGAGGTACACTAGCCAACTAATAACATGAGGATGCATCATGTGATCTGTTTCAATATTCTTTGAGATGAAAGAAGTTGACCTTTTGAATACTCTGGTATAGGGAGAAAGAGACAGGATTGACAGGTGGAATGATTTTGTTCTGTCAATAGAGCAGAGACCTGGAAATGACAAGTGTGTGTAATTTCTTTTCTCCCAGTGATAAATGTGCTTTTCGGAAGGAGACAGGCAAGCGAATGGATAGGCTCAGATGGAATTTTGAGACCACGTTGGAGAGGAAGTTCTGATGAGATCTCAGCATCACCATATTCCAATGGAACTGCATTTGGGTTCAGCCAGGAGCGCCTGAAGCTCACTTACTCTTCTGACTGAAGTGATAGCGACTAGGAAGACTGTTTTCAGAGTTTCAGAGTAGCAGCCATGTTAGTCTGTATTCGCAAAAACAAAAGGAGTACTTGTGGCATCTTAGAGACTAACTCTAAGGTGCCACGAGTACTCCTTTTCTTTCTGTTTTCAGAGTGAGGTGGTCCCAGGAAGCATTCTGAGAGAAGCTCAACGAGAGGCTCCATCAGTCTCAAGAGGAGTACACTGAGGTCCCAGGCAGGAGTGGGTTCTCTGACCAGTGTTTGAGCATGTAGTAGCCCTTTAAGAAACTTTGATACCATGGGGTGAGAGAAGACCAAACATGACTGCACAGGCAGGTGATAAGTTGAAATCACTGTGAGGTGGACTTCAGTAGAACCGAATAAGAGACCTGTCTGCTTGAGCTACAGTAAGTCTTCAAGGATCTTTGGTACTGAGGCCTGGGCTGGGTCTAGGCCATTTTGGGCTATGCATAGTGAGAACCTATTTACCATGCAAGAATATGTCCTTCTGGTAGATGTTTTCCTGGACCTGTATGGAGCAGTTTCTCTGTGTGGTGGTCAGCCACCCACTAGCTATACCATCAGGTGCAGAGACTCTGGTCTGCATGATGTGTCTGGCCACAATGCTGCAAGATCAGATCCAGGCTGTCTGAGAGATGGATCAGAAGCTGAATGGACATCTGGAATAGGTCTGTGAGCCAGAACTGACTTGGCCCATATTTAAGGCACCAGAAAGATTGTAGCTTTGTCTCTTGATTTTGGAAATCACCCTGGGAATGAAGGGAATTGGTGTGAAGGCATACAAGCAAGCCCTTGTTATACTGTAGCAAGAAGGCATCTGTTAGCATCCTTGGACTCAGGACTCTTGTGGAGCAAAAGCTCTTGCATTTTGCATTGTCCTTAATGGCAAAAAAGTCTCTTATGGGAGTCCCCGCGGATGGAATATCAGTTCTGTGATGGATCTGTGTAATGACCATTCCTGGTTGGTCACTGACTGTCCTGCTTAGGAAGTCTTCTAAGTTGTTGCTGATTCCTGGGAGGTGAAGAGACATTGGTCTTACCACATTCTGATGGTACCAATTCCAAAAATCAGTGGCCTCTTGGCGGAGGAGCAAAGAGCAGGTGCCTGTTGCTTGTTTATGTTGTTGCATAGCTGTCATATTGTCTGCAAAGACCTGAATTATCGAGTTTGAGGACAGGCAGGAATGCCAGACAAGCTAGTCTGATGGCTCAGAGATCTACAACATTCACATGAAGCCCCATGTCATTTGGAGATCAGATGTCTTTGATCTGCAAGTGGTCCAAGTGAGTTCCCCAACTTGTCACTGATGCATCCATGAGCAGGGTCTTTGTTTGGGAGGGGTGTCACAGAGTCCCTGGGCAATGCTCTGGAACTGCTCCCTACGAAGCCAGTCAGGACTCTGGGGAAGTCTCCTCTCTGTGAGCAGATTGTCTTCAGGGCAAAAAGCTCACACAGCTTCCACTTTCCTGGGTCTGACCTTGGAGCATTCAGCATCCTCTGCCCCTCTGTGCATTTCCCACAGTGAGTCCACCCAGGCGGGGTCCTGGGGAAGCCAGATGGTCCTGCACCCCAACTTCTCAGTCATATGTGACTCTTAGCCAGCCAGTAAAACAGACATTTATTAGATGACAGGAACACAGTTTAAAACGGAGCTTGTAGGTATGGAGAACGGGACCCCTCAGCTGGGTCCATTTTGGGGGGCAATGAGCCAGACAACCATGTCTGCACTTCACTCCTCATCCCCAGACAAATCCCAACTGACTCACCCTTCAGCCCCTCCTCCTCTGGGCTTTGTCCCTTTCCCGGGCCAGGAGGTCACCTGATTCCTTTGTTTTCCAACCCTTTAGCTATCACTTTGCAGGGGGGAAGGGCCCAGACCATCAGTTGCCAGGAGACAGAGTGCTGGCCCTTTGCTCTGCAACAATTATACTCCCTTATCCCACCACCTAGAGACTTACGAAATGCATAGGGGAAACCGAGGCACCCCTACAGTATTCAGAGGAAACATTAAGAACAGTCCCACTTCGTCACAAGGGGATTGAAAAAGGGACCCCTTTTCATGTGATTGCAGGTTCAAGCCACGAAACCAGTTCTGCAATGACATGATGTAGTACTTTGACCTTCTTGGCTATTGGATGTTTCATCGACGAATAGAGAGCCTTGAGCCAGAACTGGAGGGTACACAAGCAAAGTCTGGCAAGTGGTGTCATATATATGCATACCAACATGTGGCCTAGCACTACGAGGCATATTTGTACTGTTGTGGTTAGTTGTGACATCAAATGAAGTAAGAGTCCTTGTAGCAACTGGAACCTGTCCTCAGGCAGTGCACTCTTTCTAACGTCAAGTCGATTAGCATTCATAGAGCTGCTATTATCTGCGACAGCATGAGTGACAACTTTTTGCAGTTCACTAGAAGTCTCATGCAATTGAATAGGGACAAAGCGCAGTCCCAGCTCGCTGAGGTCTCCCGTTGTGACCTGCCCCAGATCAGCCAGTTGTCCAAATAGGCATTGATATGAATACCTTGACTCCTCAGGTGAGCCATTACCACCACAAGGTATTTTGTGAAGATCCTTGACGCCGTAAAGAGTCCAAATTGCCATACCTTGTACCAATACTGATTCAACTCTATCATAAATCTCAGGTACTTACTATAGGCCAGGTGGCTGGCAATGTGGAAGTAATCTTGCCAATCTATGTGGACAAATGGTAAGATCCCGTGAACTCCAACCCTTCAATACCAGAGCTATATGAAGGATCCCTCAGACTTCATGTAACCCATATCCCCCACGTTATGGCCTTTGGGGGTGGAGATGCATAATAATGGTACTATACCTTCAGAGACTGACACTGATACCAATAACGTGCTCCCAGCACTTGACTTTGTGGGTTGGACTGGAGGCCCACCTCAGCCCACAATACCTGGATGTTCAAGGACACAGGAACCATACAGCAGGAGGCACAATTCCCAGCCTGAGAAAAAAAAAGGGGGGATGTTTTCATAGATTTTAAGGCAAGAAAGGACCATTAAGATAATCTAGTCTGACCTCTTGCATAACAAAGGCCACAGAACCTCACCCACTAATTTTAGCATCAAGCACATAACTTCTGGTTGAGCTAGAACATATATTTTAGAAAGATATCTAGTCTTGATTAAAAATTTCAAGTAATGGAGAATCCACCATATTTCTAACTAAAGTTATTCTAATAGTTAATTACCCCCACCGTTAAAGATGTGCACCTTATTTCTAGTCTGAATTTGTTCATCTTCAGTTTCCAACCACTGGATCTTGTTTTGACTATTTCTGCTAGAATAGGGCCACCTACTATAAGAAATCTCTTCCCCATGTAGTTACCTGAAGACTATGATCCAGTCACCTCTTAATCTTAGGCTAGGTCTACACTAGAAATGCTCCATTAGCACAGCTGCAGTGCTGCAGCTGCATTGCTGTGCATTACAGTGTAGACACAATAGCGACAGAAGGGGTTCTTCTGTCACTGTAGTAAATCCATCTCTCCAAGAGGCAGTAGCTAGGTTGAGCTAGTGCTGTCCATATTAGGACTTAAGTCAGCTTAACTACGTCCCTAAAGGGTAGTGATGTTGCTAGATTGACCTAACTTTCTAGTGTAGATCAGCCCTGAGATAGACAAACACTGGATAAGGGTAAGTCTCAAAGGACAACAATTCAGCAGGATAACTCAGTGGTCAGACAGAGGCCAATATTAACACAAAGATTACAATACTAGCATTATAACAGCAACAAAGAAGTGGGTAGAGTGAGCTCTACTGCACAGTCTCAGAACTGGCCAGTAAAACGTTGGCTGCAGTATTAGACCTCTCCTACCCACTTATACATGGGTAATATGGGGCTACAAAAGTTAATCCTGCTCGTTCCCTGCTTGTCTAGTCAAAGAGGAGCCTCTAAACAGCATGAGTGTGGAACAACAACATCTATTTGTATGCATTAGGGTCCCTGAACCAGGTCAGTGGTCTGACACACAGAGTAATATGTACCCTGTTTGACTCCAGTAGCGAGCTACTAACAAAGAAGAAAGAGAAAACTCTGATTCTCTCCCACTCCCACGATCCCCAAAGCAATATAATCTTGCATGCCGAGCTCAGAAGAGAAGAACTTGGGTTCAGAGTTGGCCCTCCATTCTTATTACCTGCATGCTGCAGTTCCGGACAATGAGGCTGGTCCACTGATCTCTCTGGGTTGGCTCAGCACTGCCAATTATGGCCAGAGCCTGTGGGCTGCTCACCCCTTGGAGGGCCTGGTATAGCTTCTCCTGAAAGTAGCTACAGTTTCCATCCTCCATTGTTTGGGATATGCTGGAAATGAGACAGAACACATCTTTGGCAGTCTGAGTCCTTTGGAGCAGAGAAGCAGCCAGTTCTTAATACAGAGCATTTTTCTTCAGTAATGACCCCATTTCAAGGTGTCTACTACTTTGGTAATGACTGCATGGAGGAATTTTGGAAATGTTAGTGTTCAATTCTGTATGGATTCAGCCCATGTCCTCCATGAAAGTAAAAGGGAGAAGAAGAGTGCACAAAACACTGACAATGATTTGCTGCATGTTGAGGAGACTGATGGAGTGCCTCAGATATCCTGTCACCATGGGGTTTTTTTGTTTGTTGGGGGAGGAGGGTATCTCGAGGAAGAGAATGAACCAAATTATTGACTCTGTAAATCATGGAGTAGGAATATCACTTCATAGAGTACTTCATTATAATGAAGGCTTGGCAGAATTCATTTTTTACACACACACACACAAAAAGTACATCAGAAGCAGGAAGCCTGCCACTGGATGATCTAAGTGCTAAAGGAATACTCTAAACAGACAAGGCCATTCTTTGTATCAGTCCTCACTGCAGAAGATGCGAGGGAGATTCCCACATCTGAGCCATTCTTTTTAGGTGACAAATCTGAGGAACTGAGGAACCAGACTGAGGTATCAACAGAGGAGGTTTCAGAACAAACTAACAAGTTAAACAGTAATAAGTCACTAGCACCAGATTGTACTCACCCAAGAGTTCTGAAGGAATTCAAAGATGAAATTGCAGAACTACGAAGTGTAGTATGTAACCTATCATTTAAATCAACTGTTGTACCAGATAGCTAACATGACACCAATTTTTAAAAAATGGCTCCAGAGGTGGTCCTGGCAGTTACAGGCCAGTAAGCCAAAATTCAGTACCAGGTAAATTGATTGAAACTATAGTAAAGAACAGAGTGGAATCAGACACATAGATGAACAGGATTTGTTGGGAAAGAATCAACATAGCTTTTGTAAAGGGAAATCGTGCCTCAGCCAATCTATTAGAATTATCTGAGGGGGTCAACAAACATGTGGACAAGGAAAGGAGTACTTGTGGCACCTTAGAGACTAACCAATTTATTTGAGCATAAGCTTTCGTGAGCTACAGCTCACTTCATCGGATGCATACTGTGGAAACTGCAGAAGACATTATTTACACAGAGACCATGAAACAATACCTCCTCCCACCCCACTCTCCTGCTGGTAATAGCTTATCTAAAGTGATCACTCTCCTTACAATGTGTATGATAATCAAGTTGGGTCATTTCCAGCACAAATCCAGGTTTTCTCACCTCCCCTCCCTTTTTTCCAAAAACCACACACACAAACTCACTCTCCTGCTGGTAATAGCTTATCCAAAGTGACCACTCTCCTTACAATGTGTATGAAAATCAAGGTGGGCCATTTCCAGCACAAATCCAGGTTTTCTCACCCCCCACCCCTCCACACACACACTCACTCTCCTGCTAGTAATAGCTCATCCAAACTGACCATTCTCCTTACAATGTGTATGATAATCAAGGTGGGCCATTTCCAGCACAAATCCAGGGTTTAACAAGAACGTCTGGGGGAGGGGGGTGTAGGAAAAAACAAGGGGAAATAGGCTACCTTGCATAATGACTTAGCCACTCACAGTCTCTATTTAAGCCTAAATTAATAGTATCCAATTTGCAAATGAATTCCAATTCAGCAGTTTCTCGCTGGAGTCTGGATTTGAAGTTTTTTTGTTTTAAGATAGCGACCTTCATGTCTGTAATTGCGTGACCAGAGAGACTGAAGTGTTCTCCGACTGGTTTATGAATGTTGTAATTCTTGACATCTGATTTGTGTCCATTTATTCTTTTACGTAGAGACTGTCCAGTTTGACCAATATACATGGCAGAGGGGCATTGCTGGCACATGATGGCATATATCACATTGGTGGATGTGCAGGTGAACGAGCCTCTGATAGTGTGGCTGATGTTATTAGGCCCTGTGATGGTGTCCCCTGAGTAGATATGTGGGCACAGTTGGCAACGGGCTTTGTTGCAAGGATAGGTTCCTGGGTTAGTGGTTCTGTTGTGTGGTATGTGGTTGTTGGTGAGTATTTGCTTCAGGTGGGGGGGCTGTCTGTAGGCAAGGACTGGCCTGTCTCCCAAGATTTGTGAGAGTGTTGGGTCATCCTTCAGGATAGGTTGTAGATCCTTAATAATGCGTTGGAGGGGTTTTAGTTGGGGGCTGAAGGTGACGGCTAGTGGTGTTCTGTTATTTTCTTCGTTAGAAAATCTATGTTAGAAAATCTATGGTGACAGGACAAGGGTGATCCAGTGGAAACAGTCTACTTAGACTTTCAGAAAGCCTTTGACAAGGTCCCTCAGCAAAGGCTCTTAAGCAAAGTAAGCCATCATGGGATAAGAAGGAAGGTACTCTCATGGATTAGTAACTGGTTAAAACACAGGAAACAAAGGGTCGGAATAAATGGTCAGTTTTCAGAATGGAAAGAGGTAAATAGTGATGTCCCCCAGGGATCTGTACGTGGACCAGTGCTGTTCAACGTATTCATAAATTATCTGGAAAAAGGCGTAAACAGTGAGGTGACAAGTTTGCCAATGATACAAAATTACTCAAGATAATGCGAAGAGTTACAAAGGGATCTCACAAAACTGGGTGACTGGGCAACAAAATGGTAGATGAAATTTAGTGTTGATAAATGCAAAGTAATGTACACTGGGAAACGTAATCCCAACTATACATACAAAATGGTGGGGTTTAAGTTAGCTGTTACCACTCAAAAAAAAAAAAAAAAAAAAAGGAGTTCTTGGAGTCATCATGGATAGTTCTCTGAAAACATCTGCTTAGTGTGCAGCAGCACTCAAAAAAGCAAACAGGATGCTAGGAATCATTAGGAATGGGATAGACAATAAGAGAGAATATATCATACTGTCACTATATAAATCCATGGTATCACCACACTTTGAATACTTGCAGTTCTGGTCACCCCAGCTCATAAAAAGATACATTAGAAATGAAAAAGGTACAGAGAAGGGCAACAAAAATGATAAGGGGTATGGAGCAGCTTCCACACAAGAACAGATTAAAAAGCTTGGAAAAGAGATGACTAAGGGGGAGATATGACAGAGCTCTATAAAATCATGAATGATGTGGAGAAAGTGAACCGGGAAGTGTGATTTACACCTTCACATAACACAAGAACTAGGGTCATTCAATGACATTAATAGGCAGCAGGTTTAAAACAAAACATAAGGAAGTACTTCTTCACACAATGCACAGTCAATCTGTGGAACATGTTGTCAGGTGATGTGCTAAAGGCCAGAAGTATAACTGAGTTCAAAAAAGAATTAAATAAGTTCATGGAGGATAGGTCCATCAATGGCTATTATCCAAGATTGGCAGGGATGCAACTCTATGCTCTGGGTGTCCCTAAACCTCTGACGGCGTGATGTTGGGATTGGAGACAGGACAGATCACTTGATGATTGCCTTGTTCTGTTCATTCCCTCTGAAGCATCTGGCATTGAGCACTGTCAGAAAACAGGATACTGTGGTATATGGACCATTGGTCTGACCATTCCTATGTTATTTTACGTACACACACATACACACTTTACAGAAATCAATTTTTATTTTAAGCATTTTTCTCAATTTTCTCCATTTAAATTCGCACAGTTGTGGAAAATTATAGGGTTGTGGTCAGACAATGACAGCAGTGTGATGTTGCACTCCATATGTTTTATGGAAATATGCTTATGAGTGTGAATATGATGTAACTGGAATATACTTTATGCAAAAGGTCTCTTGTAAGGTATCATAACAAAGGTTATAACCTACTGAATATATTCCTCCTATTTGAATTCTTGTATCTGAAGCTAGAAATATGAAGTATAACTCTGAAGTCCTACTGTAGTTACGCAAAGCGAGGGCCATTAATAGTGGTTTAGAATCTTGATAGCTCCCATTGACTAGGACAATTGGTTGTAAATGGTTTATTTACCTGCAAACCTTCCTGTGTAGGTAGGCCACCCCAGGAAGAATGGAGACTAGGGGTCTTACAGTGACATGTGACCATGTCACATGATACTGGAATCTACCTTAATCCTAGTACTTTTCCATTGATGAGGCGGGGGTGGGGACAAGCAGACAAAAGATTTTCGCCTTGTGCAAAAGCTTTAAAAGGGGGTGGAGCAGGACAAAGGAGGCTGCCAGTCATGAGAAAACTCCTGCTTACCACCTGAGATGTCTGCTGGATCCAACAAAGACTGTACCAGGGGAAAGGGACTGGGCCCAGACTAGGAAGGGCTCTAGTCTGTGAAAAAGGCTTATTGGAACATCTTTGAGGGTGAGATATTACCTATAATCAGTTTCTTAATGTATTAGGCTTAGACTTGCGAGTTTGTTTTATTTTGCTTTGGTGACTTACTTTGTTCTGACTGTTATTACTTGAAAACACTTAAATCCTACTTTTTATACTTAATAAAATCACTTTTGTTTATTAGTAAACCCAGAGTAAGTGATTAATACAAACAGCTGTGCATATCTCTCTATCAGTTTTCAGAGTAACAGCCGTGTTAGTCTGTATTCGCAAAAAGAAAAGGAGTACTTGTGGCACCTTAGAGACTAACCAATTTATTTGAGCATGAGCTTTCGTGAGCTACAGCTCACTTCATCGGATGCATGCCGTGGAAACTGCAGCAGACTTTATTTATACACAGAGAATATGAAAAAATACCTCCTCCCACCCCACTGTCCTGCTGGTGGTGCTGCTGTCCAGCAGGACAGTGGGGTGGGAGGAGGTATTTTTTCATATTCTCTGTGTATAAATAAAGTCTGCTGCAGTTTCCATGGCATGCATCCGATGAAGTGAGCTGTAGCTCACGAAAGCTCATGCTCAAATAAATTGGTTAGTCTCTAAGGTGCCACAAGTACTCCTTTTCTCTCTATCAGTGTTATAGAGGGTGGACAATTTATGAATTTACCCTGTATAAGCTTTATACAGAGTAAAATGGACTAGTGTGTCTGGGTCAACAAGGTGGGGTTCTGGAGTCCCAAGCTGGCAGGGAAAATGGGCTCAGAGGTAATTTCAGCACATCAGGTGACAGACCCAAGGGGAGCTCTGTGACCAATCCTGTCACAAGCAGATCTTGAGATTCAAAAAGTTCAAGCTTTATAACCATTAAAACACACATTGTCAACATCACGTGTCAAAACATACAAAGTAAATAGCTTCAAATCAAACTCTTAAATAGCACTTTACTTTGCCTATCTGTAAATGTCCATTATTATCAATGGAAATATTTTTCATCAGCTTGTGTGTATATGGTGCAAAATGGATCTTTGCTGATATTGAATAATAAAAATCTAATCCTTTCAAGGATAATTATAACACTACTCCTAATTATAATACTATTATAATACTACTCCTTGAATCCAAGCCCTGCATTCCTGTATTGTGATGTGAAATACATGCCTAGAACTGGAGCCTCAGAACCTCCCCAACAGACCTCCACAATTAATAGTGTTCAAGCTGCTCTGGAGGGCTCTCTCTTGTAGAGGTTCCTTGTCTCCAGTGCTGCTCAAAGCCTTCAGGCATGTGTGGGAGAGATTATCCAAGCCCAATATGGGGACTTACAAAGAAGGTACTACATGAGCTCCACAGCACAACCTGAGCCCTGCAAACCCTGTGTGGCAATGACAGGAGAGGGTGCTACCCAAGCTACTTGCAAACTTGTCTGAGGATTGGGGAGGAAGGAATGGTGGAAATTGTTACCTGAGCTGGCAGCTTGTCCTCACATTCATTCCAAACTGTACCTTGTACCTGAGAGTCTGAGAGCATATTCCATCACCCTGGCTCTGTAAGATAGTCACCTGAGGGAAGGGGCTATGTGTCAAGAAGCCAAATAGAAGGGAAGTTAAACAGCATGGGTTACCCAACCAGTCCTCAACAAGATAATCCTTTAATTAGTAGAAACCTCCTACCAACAGTGCCAGTTATTGTAGCACATGTACCTAACCCCCCCTAACCAAGTTAGCCACTGTGACCAAAGAAATACCCACCCAAACATGCCAGCGACACCCTCAACCAGTTAGAGAATCCCTAAAATCTCTCTTAACTCTTATACATGATTCTAATCCAGTCATAGTCAAGACACCTTCAATATTATTATCAGTTATTTGCTTCCAGTAGTGCTTTCCAGTGCTTCCCAAACATGGTCCTTGCTATGAAGAAATATACAGAGAAATGGACACAGGGTACAGGAAAGCACCTGAAGTGGAACATGGCTACCTCTTGGCAGATACCCAAAAAACCAAACAAGCACTGTGTTAACTACATAGATATTCCTTAGTACTCACAATGTTGCTATAGTCAGCAGGTTAATTTCTTGTAGGAGTGATGGTAGAAGTGGGTGTTCAGGAAGGAGTTGAACAGGGAGAGGGTGATGACCTAATGGATGAGCTTAGGGAGGGTGTTTCATGTGTATAGGAATGCCTAGAGACCCCCATTGAAGAACCTTTCCCACTATCCCCAAGAGAAAGGTTAGACAAAGGCTGCAATGTGACACTCACGTAACACCTCCCCAGTTAATCCAAAATCTAAAGGGTACAGCTACGCTAGAATGTGACGGTGACAGGTAAAACCTGTTATCAGAAAGGATACTTGCTGCCTGGCACCATTGTTTAGAGACAAGAGTGGTGCCCCAATGATATAACCAGGGTTTCCGCTTCTTGGCAAGGTATACGAAGGAGTCCTGCTCTGCTGAGAGGCAAGCAGAAGAGAAAAGCAGGAGAGAAGGAAAGAAAATGTTACAAAGGGAAGTGACACCATCAGCACCAGGTAGCTCAGACCTTCATTCAGCACAACTGATCAAATTCAGCCATGGGATAAACAGGAAAACTCTTTTTCGGACAAGGGAGTCAAACCTACTCATGGCAAGGCTGAGTGTGACTAAAGCTTTTTTTTTAATCACCCTATTAAAAGTCTCATTAAAAACAATACCCCAACCTCGGTCTATCTCAGAATCCTCTTCCATACTTACCAGCACCTCTGCAACCCAGGAGCTGGCAAGCCAAACTGCAGCGTGCCCTGACATTTGGATACCCATGCCCCAGAGACAGTTCCTGAAGCATCAGACTCCCACTGCCTAAGATTTTTCTGCAACTAAGGGTACTAGAGCCTGAGGAATTCTATAATCACACTTATGATCCATGTTACACTGTCTCCATAGGGAGTTAGGTGGTTCTCCAGAAATGAACTTACTTACTTGTAACCCATTTTCTTTGAGATGGATGCTACATATTCAACTCATTGGAATGCTCCGAGTGGTGCGACCTAAACTGTAAAATTTTACTGCGGTAGCCATTGGAGCAGCCACATGCCTCCCTTGCCTCCCTCCCCCTCCCAAACTCTGGACATTCCAGGGCAAGGCTTAAAAAGGAGTGTGGCATTCCACTGCCTCAGTGCCTTCCCCCGTGACTCCAAGCCCTTTGGTAAGTAAGGCTCTGAAGCAATGGGGAAAGGGAGGCATGAGTAAGACTATGCAGAGTCCATCTCAAAGAACCTTGGTCATACATAAGTAACCGTCGTTTCTTCCTTTGAGTGTCTTCTGCATATTCCCACTCATGGGATATATTAATAAGCAGTACTTTGACCCGGGATGGTAGGACGCAGAGTTCTAGTTAAACAGGGAATGCAGGACTGCCCTACCAAACTTTGCCTCCAATCTAGATTCCAAGTCTAAAGAGTAATGTGTAGTAAAAATGTGGACAGTATCCCAAGTTGTTGCTCTACTTGTTTCTAAGAAAGGAATATGTCTAGGGAAAGCCATGCAAGTTGACTTTGATCTAGTTGAATGAGTTTTGATGCCTTGAGGAAAGGATAATCCCTTCAATTGCATGCTCTGGATGTCCCTATGCGCTGATTGCCAAAAGCTGGGACTGGATGAGAGGCGATGGATCACTCAATAATTGCCCTATTCTGTTCATTCCCTCTCAAGCATCTGACATTAGCCACTGTCAGAAGACAGGATACTGGGCTTAGATGGACCATTCTGACCCAGTATGGACATCCTTATGTTCTTATTAATCTTATAAATTGAGGATAAGAACATAAATACCTAACCTAACCCACCTAGAATCTGTACAGAAATGGCTTTACCCTTGTTTTTTGGTCCCTAAGCTATAAACAGCCTAGAACACTGTCTAAATTGTTTAGTCCTGTCCAACACCATGTCTACATTTACAAGCTTACAGGATCACAGCTGTATCGATACAGTTGTGCTGCTGTAAGAGCACTCGTGTAGCTGCATTATGCCGACAGGAGAGACCTCTCCCATTGACGTAATAAAACCAGTTCGATGAGCAGTGGTAGCTATGTCAGTGGGAGAGCATCTCCTGCCAACATAGAGCTGTGCACATAAGCACTTTTGCTGGCAAAACGTATGTCGCTCAGGAGTGTGTTTTTTTTCAAACCTCTGAGCAACAAACGTTTTGCCAACATAAGTGCTAGTGTAGACATGGCCTAAGTAAAAAGATAATGCTCTCCTTATAAACTAATGTGTGTAATTTAACTTCCCCAACATGAGTATGGAGTTTGGGGGAAAAAATGGTAAAACTATAGATTGTTCTATGTCAAAATCGGAGACTATTTTTGGTAAAAACTTTGAATGAGTGCGAAGAACCATTTTATCCTTATGAAACACACTGAACGGTGGATCAGCATTCATGCATGCAATTGACTTATGCTCCTGGCAGAAGGGATTACTAAAACAGAGTTTTTACAGATAGGTTAAATAGAGACTAGCTCCCTAGAGCAGGGGAGGTGCCGCCTGGGGGGCCACATCTGGGCATAGAAATTGTATGGCAGGCCATGAATGCTCACAAAATTGGGGGGTTGGGGTGCGGGAGTCAGTGACAGCTCCGGCTGGGAGTGTGGGCTCTGGGGTGGGGCCAGAAATGAAAGTTCAAGGAGCGGGAGGGGGCTCCAAGAGGTAGCAGGGGTGCTGTGGGGGAGGGGGAGGGCTCCGGCTGGGGGGTAGAGTCTATGGGGTGGGACTGGGGATGAGGGGATGGGGGTGAAGTAGGGTGCTCTGGGCTGGGACCAAGGGGTTTGGAGGGCAGAAGGGGGATCAGGGGTGCAGGCTCCACGCGGCACTTTCCTCAAGCAGCTCCTGGATGCAGCGGCATGTCCACCTTCTGGATCCTACACAGAGGCGCAGCCAGGCAGCTTGGTGTGCTGCCCCATCCACAGATGTCGCCCCTGCAGCTCCCATAGTTCCCAGCCAATGGGAGCTGCGGGCGCGGTGTTTGGGGCAGGGGCAGCGTCAGCATTCAGAGTCCCCTGGCTGCCCGTACGCATAGGAGCCAGAGGGGAGACATGCTGCTGCTTCTGGGAGGCGCACGGAGCCACAGCATGTGCGGAGTGGGGCAAGCCCTGGATCCCGCTCCCCAGCAGGAGGTTCAGGGCCGGATTTAAACGTCTGAAGGGCCGGATGCGGGCCCTGGCTGTAGTTTGCCCACCCCGACCTAGAGGTTCAAAGGGAGAATCATAGAATCATAGAATATCAGGGTTGGAAGGGACCTCAGAAGGTCATCTCGTCCAACCCCTCGCTCAAAGCAGGACCAATCCCCAATTAAATCATCCCAGCCAGGGCTTTGTCAAGCCTGACCTTAAAAACTTCTAAGGAAGGAGATTCTACCACCTCCCTAGGTAACGCATTCCAGTGTTTCACCACCCTCTTAGTGAAAAAGTTTTTCCTAATATCCAACCTAAACCTCCCCCACTGCAACTTGAGACCATTACTCCTTGTCCTGTCCTCTTCTACCACTGAGAATAGTCTAGAACCATCCTCTCTGGAACCACCTCTCAGGTAGTTGAAAGCAGCTATCAAATTCCCCCTCATTCTTCTCTTCTGCAGACTAAACAATCCCAGTTCCCTCAGCCTCTCCTCATGTCATGTGTTCCAGACCCCTAATCATTTTTGTTGCCCTTCGCTGGACTCTCTCCAATTTATCCACATCCTTCTTGTAGTGTGGGGCCCAAAACTGGACACAGTACTCCAGATGAGGCCTCACCAATGTCGAATAGAGGGGGACGATCACGTCCCTCGATCTGCTCGCTATGCCCCTACTTATACATCCCAAAATGCCCTTTTCTGAGAATTGTAACGAAGTGAAGGAGATGAAGGTGGCATATTACCTTAGATATGTGTGTAATGGGAACTGAATGTGGCCTCTTCCCTGTATTAAAGAAACTTAAAGATCTAGCACAATGGTTCCCAAACTTGTTCTGCCACTTGTGCAGGGAAAGCCCCTGGTGGGCTGGGCCAGTTTGTTTACCTGCCGTGTCTGCAGGTTCAGCCGATCGCGGCTCCCAGTGGCCACGGTTCGCTGCTCCAGGCCAATGGGAGCTGCTGGAAGCAGCGGCCAGTACGTCCCTTGGTCTCATTATTTATGCTAGTATTACATTCAGATCCTAGAAGGGCACAGGAATTCTTATTGGAGTATACAAATTATTAAGGCCTTTCAAAAACCTCTACATTTCATCATTAGTAAAAACTGATTTTCCCTCTACAGATACATGATATGGCTGAGAGATTAACCTTAACTGAAGATAATGAAAGAGGTGTCTTCTTAAGATAATTATATATTAGCATTAATTGTAATTGGTGCCATATAAGGATCCAAATTATACATGGAAATCCACAATAGAAACCTATTCCATTTGAGACTGTAGCACATCCATGTGAATTCCTTTCTAGAAAAATAACAGTACATTGTGTACTTCTAATGAAAGGCTTTCTTCTAGCACCTCTGAAAGTCTATTCCTCATGCAGTCAAGAGAAGGGACTGAAAGTTCAGATGATAGACCTTCCCTGTTTATTGCATTAACAAGTCTAGTATCAGTGATAAAGATTCCACTAATCCTTGTGACAGATGTACCAAAGCCGGCTACCACTGCTGTCTGGGTCATGCTGGTGCTATTCAAATCACCCTGGTTTTGTCCTGTCTTCTCATTTATCACTCTCTGAATGAGGGGAAATGAGGAAAAAGCATTCCTTAGGCCTGACCCCCCTGTATTAGAAAAGGGTTCAATACTGATTCCTTGTTTCTGCCTGCCCTAGAACAATAGCTCTGATATTTCCTGTTGCTGCGGAATGCAAACAAGTCTATTATTGGGCTCCCCCCATAAACAGAAGGCGTGAATCACTACTTCTTCCTTCAAGAACCATTTGTGGATCTGACCTGATGATCTACTCAGATGATTTGCAAGAGTGTTCTGTTCTCCTGCCATGTGAATTGCTACTGGATTCATATCATGTTCTACAGAGTCCTTACAAATACTCTTGGCCTCCCTGCATAATTCCACAGAGTGAATCGCTTGTTTAGATAATATAACGCTGTCCTAGTGTAGGTTACTACCTCAACTGCTTTGTTTTTTATTTGAAGTAGAAAAGACCTGAGAGCTAATCTGATTGCTCTCAGTTCTAAAATATTCATTGTTCAGATGGGATCCCCATCCTGAGGTAGGTGCATCGGTAATCAGTGTAACTGATGTTATGGGGGACAGAAAAGTGTACACTTCACTGCATTTTGATTGTCTGTTCATCCCATTAATGACATTAGCACGTGTTGTGGAATTAATATTTTTCAATGCACATCATCTACACTGGTTCACAGTTCTTTGATAACCAGTGCTGAAGATCTCTCATCTGAAGATGAACATAAAGAGTCACTGCTGTGGTTAACGCCAATAGACCCAGTAACTGAAGGGTTGTCTTGGTAACTGGAAGAGGAGATATGTTTATTTTGATATATCTCACCTCTGGGAGAAAATCTCCCCCCCCAGATAAAAGCAAGATTGCTCCTATAAAGAGTCCTTTGAGTAGGGTTTCGACATGACTTTTCCCAATTTATCTGTAATCCCAGATTGACAAACAGTGAACATATCTGATATACATGTAGTAAGATCCCTTCCTTGGATGATACTTTTATTAACCAGTTGTCTAGGTATGGATATACATACATCCACTGCCTTCTTAAGTATGCTCCTACACTAGACAGGCATTTTGTAAACACCCAAAGTGCTGTGGACAACCTGGAAGGGAAGACCTTGTACTGAAAATGGTCCTCTTCAACAACAAACCACTGACATGGTCTTATAGAATGAAATGTGGAAGTATGCGTCTTTTAAATCCACAGCTGCAAACCAACCCTGGAGTGAAAGAGTATTACATAAATTAGAGGCAGCATGTAGAAACATAATTTCTTTATATAAGTGTTTAATCTACTTAAAACCAAAATAGGATGAAGGCCCTCCACCTTTTTTTGGGATTAGAAAATAACGTGAGTAAAAACCCCTTCCCTCTATGATCTCATGGAATTACCTGTATTGTACTTAACTGGAGCAGAGACTGAACCTTCATTTTTGAACAAATTGAGATGACTTTGATCTCAGCCCAGATATGAAGCAGGTGGATTGTTGTGAGAAAAGGTTTTGAATTGAATTATGCACATGCATGAAATAACTTCTAAAATCCATCTGTTTGATGTTATTAACTCCCATTGGTAATTAAAAATGGACTGCTGGACCCCAAACTATGGATAAACCATGTCCAGGTGGACTGTCTTGAAGCTCTGTGTCCTTATGTCAAATCTGATGTCTTAGATGAACTGTAGAGAACAAAGATGAAACATTCCCTTTGTTATTGTGAGACTTAAATTTCTTTCTCTGTTGTAGTTGGTGATGTGGGGAATAATATTGAGGTTGGAAAGGATATGCCCTTTTCTGAGAATTGTAACGAAGTGAAGGAGATGAAGGTGACGTATTACCTTAGATACGTGTGTAATGGGAACTGAATGTGGCCTCTTCCCTGTATTAAAGAAACTTAAAGATCTAGCACAATGGTTCCCAAACTTGTTCTGCTGCTTGTGCAGGGAAAACCCCTGGCAGGCTGGGCCAGTTTGTTTACCTGCCGTGTCTGCAGGTTCAGCCGATCGCGGCTCCCAGTGGCCGTGGTTCGCTGCTCCAGGCCAATGGGAGCTGCTGGAAGCAGCGGCCAGTAGGTCCCTTGGCCGTGCCGCTTCCAGCAGCTCCCATTGGCCTGGAGCAGTGAACCGTGGCCACTGGGAGCCGCGATTGGCTGAACCTGCGGATGCGGCCAGTAAACAAACCGGCCCAGCTGGCCAGGGGCTTTCCCTGCACAAACGGCAGAACAAGTTTGGGAACCACTGATCTAGCAAAAAATCTTATATTTTTTATCTTAGAATCATAGAATCATAGAATATCAGGGTTGGAAGGGACCCCAGAAGGTCATCTAGTCCAACCCCCTGCTCGAAGCAGGACCAATTCCCAGTTAAATCATCCCAGTCAGGGCTTTGTCAAGCCTGACCTTAAAAACCTCTAAGGAAGGAGATTCTACCACCTCCCTAGGTAACGCATTCCAGTGTTTCACCACCCTCTTAGTGAAAAAGTTTTTCCTAATATCCAATCTAAACCTCCCCCACTGCAACTTGAGACCATTACTCCTCGTTCTGTCATCTGCTACCATTGAGAACAGTCTAGAGCCATCCTCTTTGGAACCCCCTTTCAGGTAGTTGAAAGCAGCTATCAAATCCCCCCTCATTCTTCTCTTCTGCAGGCTAAACAATCCCAGCTCCCTCAGCCTCTCCTCATAACTCATGTGTTCCAGTCCCCTAATCATTTTTGTTGCCCTTCGCTGGACTCTCTCCAATTTATCCACATCCTTCTTGAAGTGTGGGGCCCAAAACTGGACACAGTACTCCAGATGAGGCCTCACCAATGTCGAATAGAGGGGAACGATCAAGTCCCTCGATCTGCTCGCTATGCCCCTACTTATACATCCCAAAATGCCATTGGCCTTCTTGGCAACAAGGGCACACTGCTGACTCATATCCAGCTTCTCGTCCACTGTCACCCCTAGGTCCTTTTCTGCAGAACTGCTGCCTAGCCATTCGGTCCCTAGTCTGTAGCTGTGCATTGGGTTCTTCCGTTCTTCCGTCTTCTCTAATACCTCATCAGTCTGAATAATAAACAGGCCTTCTCCTTCAAATGGATGGTCCTCAATCCTCATTTTTGTCTCATGAGGGAATCCCATTGGTCTTCATAGTGTGTGTCTCCTTAGTGAGACAGCCAAAGCTATTGACCTTGCTGAAGTATCTGGAGGGGTCAAAAGCTGCTTTCAATTGTTGCTTGACAACACTCAGTTCTTCAGTCAAAACAGCATTTGACAATGCACTTCCAGAGGAACACAAACTTAAGAAAAGAGGACATTTTGCTCAAGAGAGGGTATTGGCACCCAGCCACAACAGCTTCATAGCTGGACATGAGAATGTTTAATGCAGCGGAATATATATTTTTCTTCCTAACATAGGCAGCCTCTTCCCTTCCTCATCTGGTGAAATAAAGTGAACTTGGGCACCTTTTGATCTGTGAAGTACCACTTCGGAGGCTGAATGGTCTGAATATTCCAGACGCCTTTGCTTGCTGAAGCAGCTATCCCTCTAACAAGAGAAGTGTGACTCATTGACTAGCCGCTGCCCCAAAGACACTGAAGATAGGATTCAATGATTCCACCACAAAAACAGAAAGAATATCTAACATCTTTGACATTCTCGATATTAACTCATAAAAGGCTACAGCATCTTCAGATGGTGATGATACTGAGATGTCCCCACATTTTCATCCAGAGAAGATACATCCCTTAATTCTGAATCAGACTCTCCCAGCTCCAGTTCCTCCTCACTGAATATTTCACCTATTTCCATAGGTGACTTGTTCTGAGTAAGCTGCACTGGTTGGTCCTATCCTTTGGATATAATAACTGAATGTCCTCCTGATACTGTCTTGCTGAAGGTCGGAACTCATCCCTTCCTAGTCCAACCCCCTGCTCAAAGCAGGACCAATCCGATGCCACTCGGGCCAAAACCTTACTGATGGATCTGGTTTGAAATCTCTCTGGGCCTGCAGATCCAGAAGGCCAGCACTGAACTGATTATAAGAAGTTTTCCCTTATTCTGATCTGTGATCCACCTCCTCTACTGGCCCCAATCCATTTGCAACTCAGATGGGACATAACAATCTCCTGGAAAAGGAGAGTGGAGAGAAGTTCTTCTCCATGAATGCCAAAAGGGCTTTGTAGGATGCAGCAGCAGAGAGCTCCTGACCCTTTCCAGTTCTTGGCTGACTCTCAGAGAAGCAGTCAGCCTGACTGGTTGTAGTAAAACACCTGATGTGTTCTGAGATACAGTAACTGGCTCAATTGTCAGTATAGCCATAGACAGATCTGCCTGATGAAGTGAGCTGTAGCTCACAAAAGCTTATGCTCAAATAAATTTGTTAGTCTCTAAGGTGCCACAAGTACTCCTTTTCTTTTTGCTCTAACACTGTTGTATACAGGCTGTTGTAGCCATGTCAGTCCCAGGATATTAGAGAGACAATGTGAATGAAGCAATATCCTTTATTGGACCAACTTCTCTTGGTGAGAGAAACACGCTTTTGAGCTACGCAGAGCTCTTCCTGAGGTCTGGGAAAGGCACTCAGAGTGTCACAGCTAAATACAAGGTCAAACAGATAGAATCAGAGAATCATAGAATATCAGGGTTGGAAGGGACCTCAGGAGGTCATCTAGTCCAACGCCCTGCTCAAAGCAGGACCAATCCCCAATTAAATCATCCCAGCCAGGGCTTTGTCAAGCCTGACCTTAAAAACTTCTAAGGAAGGAGATTCCACCCCCTCCCTAGGTAACGCATTCCAGTGTTTCACCACCCTCCTAGTGAAAAAGTTTTTCCTAATATCCAACCTAAATCTCCCCAACTGCAACTTGAGACCATTACTCCTTGTTCTGTCATCTGCTACCACTGAGAACAGTCTAGAGCCATCCTCTTTGGAACCCCCTTTCAGCTAGTTGAAAGCAGCCATCAAATCTCCCCTCATTCTTCTCTTCCGTAGACTAAACATCCCCAGTTCCCTCAGCCTCTCCTCATAACTCATGTGTTCCAGTCCCCTAATCATTTTTGTTGCCCTCCGCTGGACTCTTTCCAATTTTTCCACATCCTTCTTGTAGTGTGGGGCCCAAAACTGGATGTAGTACTCCAGATGAGGCCTCACCAGTGTCGAATACAGGGGAACAATCACGTCCCTTGATCTGCTGGCAATGCCCCTACATATACATCCCAAAATGCCATTGGCCTTCTTGGCAACAAGGGCACACTGTTGACTCATATCCAGCTTCTCGTCCACTATAACCCCTAGGTCCTTTTCCGCAGAACTGCTGCCTAGCCATTCGGTCCCTAGTCTGTAGCGGTGCATTGGATTCTTCCATCCTAAGTGCAGGACTCTGCACTTGTCCTTGTTGAACCTCATCAGATTTCTTTTGGCCCAATCCTCCAATTTGTTTAGGTCCCTCTGTATCCTATCCCTACCCCCCAGTATATCTATCTCTCCTCCCAGTTTAGTGTCATTTGCAAACTTGCTGAGGGTGCAATCCACACCATCCTCCAGATCATTTATGAGGATATTGAACAAAACCGGCCCCAGGACCGACCCTTGGGGCACTCCACTTGATACCGGCTGCCAACTAGACATGGAGCCATTTATCACTACCCGTTGAGCCCGACAATCTAGCCAGCTTTCTATCCACCTTCTAGTCCATTCATCCAGGCCATACTTCTTTAACTTGCTGGCAAGAATACTGTGGGAGACAGTGTCAAAAGCTTTGCTAAAGTCAAGGAACAACACATCCACTTCTTTCCCTTTATCCACAGAACCAGTTATCTCATCATAGAAGGCAATTAGACTAGCCAGGCATGAGTTGCCCTTGGTGAATCCATGCTGAAAGTTCCTGATCACTTTCTTCTCCTCCAATTGATTCCTTGAGGACCTGCTCCATGATTTTTCCAGGGACTGAGGTGAGGCTGACTGGCCTGTAGTTCCCAGGATACTCCTTCTTCCCTTTTTTAAAGATGGGCACTACATGAGCCTTTTTCCAGTGGTCTGGGACTTCCCCCGATCGCCATGAGTTTTCAAAGATAACGGCCAATGGCTCTGCAATCACAACCCGCCAATTCCTTTAGCACTCTCAGATGCAACACATCCAGCCCCATGGACTTGTGCTCATCCAGCTTTTCTAAATAGTCCCGAACCACTTATTTGTCCACGGAGGGCTGGTCACCTCCTCCCCATGCTGTGCTGCCCAGTGCAGTAGTCTGGGAGCTGACCTTGTTCGTGAAGACAGAGGCAAAAAAAGCATTGAGTACATTAGCTTTTTCCACATCCTCTGTCACTAGGTTGCCTCCCTCATTCAGTAAGGGACCCACACTTTCCTTGACTTTCTTCTTGTTGCTAACGTACCTGAAGAAACCCTTCTTGTTACTCTTAACATCTTTTGCTAGCTGCAACTCCAGGTGTGATTTGGCCTTCCTGATTTCACTCCTGCATGCCTGAGCAATATTTTTATACTCATCCCTGGTCATTTGTCCAATCTTCCACTTCTTGTAAGCTTCTTTTTTGTATTTAAGATCAGCAAGGATTTCACTGTTAAGCCAAGCTGGTCGCCTGCCATATTTACTATTCTTTCTACACATCGGGATGGTTTGTGCCTGTAACCTCAATAAGGATTCTTTAAAATACAGCCAGCTCTCCTGGACTCCTTTCTCCCTCATGTTATTCTCCCAGGGGATCTTGCCCATCAGTTCCCTGAGGGAGTCAAAGTCTGCTTTTCTGAAGTCCAGGGTCCGTATTCTGCTGCTTTCCTTTCTTTCTTGTGTCAGGATCCTGAACTTGACCATCTCATGGTCACTGCCTCCCAGGTTCCCATCCACTTTTGCTTCCCCTACTAATTCTTCCCGGTTTGTGAGCAGCAGGTCAAGAAGAGCTCTGCCCCTCGTTGGTTCCTCCAGCACTTGCACCAGGAAATTGTCCCCTACATTTTCCAAAAACTTCCTGGATTGTCTGTTCATCGCTGTATTGCTCTCCCAGCAGATATCAGGATGACTGAAGTCTCCCATGAGAACCAGGGAGTGCGATCTAGTAACTTCTGCGAGTTGCCGGAAGAAAGCCTCATCCACCTCATTCCCCTGGTCCGCTGGTCTATAGTAGACTCCTACCACGACATCACCCTTGTTGCTCACACTTCTAAACTTAATCCAGAGACTCTCAGGTTTTTCTGCAGTTTCATACTTGAGCTCTGAGCAGTCATACTACTCTCTTTCATACAATGCAACTTCCCCACCTTTTCTTTCTTTCTCTGTTGAACACCTTCCTGTCCTTCCTGAACACCTTATATCCATCCATGACAGTACTCCAGTCATGTGAGTTATCCCACCAAGTCTCTGTTATTCCAATCACATCATAATTCCTTGACTTTGCCAGGACTTCCAGTACTCCCTGCTTGTTTCCCAGGCTTTGTGCATTTGTGTATAGGCACTTGAGATAACCCGCTGACTGCCCCTCTTTCTCAGTATGAGGCAGAATCCCTCCCCTCTCACGTGCTCCTGCTCGTGCTTCCTCCTGGTATCCCACTCCTTCCCCCGGTGAACCTAGTTTAAAGCCCTCCTCACTAGGTTAGCCAGCCTGCTTGCGAAGATGCTCTTCTCTCTCTTCGTTAGGTGGAGCCCGTCTCTGCCTAGCACTCCTCCTTCTTGGAACACCATCCCATGGTCAAAGAATCCAAAGCCTTCTCTCCGACACCACCTGCGTAGCCATTCGTTGACTTCCACGATTCGACGGTCTCTACCCAGGCCTTTTCCTTCCATGGGGAGGATGGACGAGAACACCACTTGCGCCTCAAACTTCTTTATCCATCTTCCCAGAGCCACGTAGTCTGCAGTGATCCGCTCAAGGTCATTCATAGTTTAACATAAGTAGTTAGCACATATTCTATGGGACCATTCAAGGTGAAGTGACTAAATAACATCCCTGTTGTCACATGACTACAAGAGGGGTTGTTTGTAATTAGTCATAAATCCAGTGTCTGTATTTAAGATCATGACTTTTAGTGTCTAGCAAAGTTATGAATTTAAGCTCCCAGGCTTGTCTTTTGAAAGTGTTGTGCAGGTTTTCTGTGAGGATCAAGACTGATAGGTCAGATATAGAGTGATCACTTTGTTGAATGTGTTCAGCCATAGGTGATGTGGTATCGTTGTCTATTATTTTCCTGTGTGAGTTCATTCAAGAGCGTAGTGATTGTCTGCTTTCACCCACATAGTTACTGGGTCATTTAGTGCACTGGATGAGGTACCCCCCAAGTTGTGATAGGCATGTGTAAGACCCACAGATCTTGAAAGCTGTGTTGTGGGGGGTGTTGATCATTGTAGCAATGGAGCTATGTCAGAAGGTTTTGCATCTGTTGTTCTGGCAGCGTCTGGTGCTGCTTTGAGTTAATGTGTCCTGATCTGTGGGGAGCTTGCTTCTGTTGAGCTAGGAGAGGTTGCGGGGAGGTTGTCTGTAGGCCAGAAAAGGGGGTTCCAGAAAGATTTCTTTCAGGGTGGAAAGAAACCATCGAGTATGGCTTTTAGTTTGATGATAGTTCATATGGGATCCAGTGTGAGGTGATAGGTGACAACGAGGGTGTGTGGTCAGAGCGGGTTTTATTTTTGTATTTAAAAAGGTTCTCTTGGGGTATTTGGGTGGCCCATTCTATGATGCGATCTACTTCTCTGGGAGTGTCCTTGTTTGGTGAAGGCAGTTTTGAGTGTTTTAAGGTGTATATCTTGGACTTGTTCCTCAGACAATATTATATGGTATCTGAGTGGCTGGCTGTAGATAACAGATTTCTTGGTGTGTTGGTTGGTTACTGGATCTATGAAGATAGGTGTGGTGATCTGTGGGTTCCTTGTATATAGTGATCTGTAGGGTGAAGCTGATTATGGTGTAAAGGAAGTTGATGCTAGTGTGGGAATGTTCCAGAGAGAGTTTGATGGATGGGTGGTGGTGGTTGAAGTTGTGGTGGAAATCTATGAGGGAGTTTAAGCCATCTGTTCAGAGGATAAAAATATAATTGATGTATCTCAGGTATAGCATTGGTTCTGTGATGCATTTGTCCAGTGGTGCAGTCCTAGGACTACAAGGGTGAAAACGGGCCACTTCACCTTTTTTGGTCCCTTAGAAAATGGGCTAACTACTTATGTTAAACTATCTATTTGACCTTGTATTTAGCTGTGACACTCTGAGTACCTTTCCTAGTCCTCAAGAAGAGCTCTGTGTAGCTCAAAAGCTTGTCTCTCTCACCAACAGAAGTTGGTCCAGAAAAAAAGATATTACTTCGCACTGCTTGTGTCTTTACTGCTTAACGGTAATACTATGCAGAGCAGTGCTAGTTAACAAATCCTCCTCAGTTCTCTGAATTGGCTCCATAGATCTCACCCTTCTGACAGGCTCCTCTAGATCCAATCTTGTTGGATCCATAGAGGAATGGCTCCTAGCTCTACACTGAAAGCTTAAATCAGAGCCTGGCTCCATAATGAGATTCTGTCCTGGTATGTCCTCCTCTCTCAGATTGGCAATTTGTAATAAAGCCGACACTGAGGAGGGCTGCAAATTTTTCCCCAGTACTGCAGCTGAGTCTCTCTGAAATGGGACAGCTCTGGAAACAGTTTGTCACTGATCCAGACCATTTTTCAGATCCTGATAACTCTCTTGGATATCGTGCCTGACATAGAAGCTGAATCTCACTTCTTCCCTGCAGAGCTGGCGGGAGGCAGAGGTGGGGCTGAAGCCGGTCTCTGAAAACAAGCTGCCACTGTCAGTGCTTCCTGCAATAAAATTGCCTGGAGCAGGTTTTGTCTCTCTTTGCCCTTGTGATAAATGATGAGAAGTTTGGACATTTAGAGGGAGAATGCCCTTCCCCCAAACATGCCAAACATCTGGGATATGTGCCCAATGCTAGGAATATACCTGGGCAGCACCAGATGCATCTTTTGAATCCAGGCTTTCTTAGCCTTCTGATCTGTCATGTTATCCTTTATGTAACCCTGTGAACGTATATACCAACTAACCTATACAAACTGCCTATTCACTTATAGGATCTGAAAGGATCCTATAGCAACAATGTAACCATCCAGCTGGCCACAGCTGAAGGCAATGAGGCAACAGAGCACCATGCTCCTTTTAAACCCTTGCCCTAGAACGTTTGGAATTCGTGGGGGAGGGAAAGAAGGGGAACGAGCAAGGGAGGCGCATGGATGCTCCAATGGCTACTTCTAGTAGAAGTTTACCGTTCAGGCTACTCTGGTCAGAGCATTCCCATGAGTGGGAATATGCAGAGGATACTCAAAGGAAGAACTCACCCTTGCCCTTCCACAGCCCTGAAGTTTTGGGTCACTGATATTCTCCCCCTCAAAACACACACTTATTACATTGTCCTTACTGGAGAGGGGTTTTGGGGATTACCTCAACAAGCTTCTGTTGTTCTGAGTCAACCAAACAACCTCACCACACCTCCCACGTTACACTATAGCCATTTGGTGTGAGAGTGGGCCTCTCCAGCACTAACTCACAGACAGATTTAATATTTCCTAGCTTTGTCCTCCAGCCTTAGAACCTAAGGAGTTGGAAAAGGTCACTGACCCTTCAGGGCAATTCCCATCCCCAACTGCCAGGGCACAGGTCAAGTAGCACCTGGAAAGGACATCAGCAGCTTTGCTCAGAACAAGTGAAATACAGCACTGCCTCCTATCCTCTCTTTACATAACATGCATGGGACAAAAATATTGACCCTGATCTCTTCCCTCCCCTCCCACAGAGACCATGCAAGAGCAGGACACCAACCCCCTCCAACCTTGCACAAGACCAGGGCACCTCTCCCTACCTTGAGGACCTACCCGAGACCAAACCATGGACCCCAATACTCCACAGGACCCATATAAGACTGGGACATTGACCCCTGATCCCTCAGGATCCACGTGCTCTCGTGGTACTAACCAGATCTCCTCACCCAAGGACTCAAATGAAGTCAGGGCACTAACCCCAGCCTTTGCAAGAATCCATGTGAGACTAGGGCACTGACCCAGAACTGCAGTGTGAACCGCTGCTGCAGAGAGTTTCCAGAGACACTGGTCACTTTCAGCTGGACAGAGACATTCTGGATTCCATGGGTCCCATTGAACTCTATTTCATAGATCACCTGCAAGTCCAACACAGAGGACAGTCAGAGAAAGGACGAGGACCTGGGGTCTTAACTCCAGCCCTGCACTGCATCAATGATGGTGGAAGGGTGGTTCAGGTACCTCAGAAACAACATTGTGACAGGTGTTGCCATCCATCTGGGGAGCTCCAGGCTGTGTGACAGGAGTGATTCTCACCTGGAGGCAGCAAAAATAAAAAATCAGTTAATCCAGTAAAGAGTGGAGTGTGCCCATCCATCCCTGATGTGGAGGTTACTTACCGTAACTGGAGGTTCTTCGAGATATGTGGTCCCTATCTGTATTACCATGGGCCAGAGTCCGGAAATTCTTCAAAAGGAGTATTCATTAACATGCGCAGTAGCTCCCCTTTTACTCCTGACTGAGGGTATAAGAGTCAATGCAAGTCAACACTTCTCCAGTTCCGCTTCTTATTGCAAATCCAACAGGATCTGAAGCAGATGGGGAGGGAGGGCAAGTAGTGAAATACGGCTAGGGCCCACACATCTCAGAGAACCTCCAGTAACAGTAAGTAACCTCCACTTCTTTTTCAAGTGATGGTACCTATGTGTATTCCATACCTGGGTGATTGGCAAGCAGTGTTCAGGCTGCAGGAGAGTGCGAGGAAGCTGGCAGCAAAGATATTTGCAATACTGCCATTCCTACCACTGCATCCACAGCTGATGCCTGACCTCGAGCGTAGTATGTTGCAAACATGTGGACAGAACTCCAAGTTGCTGCCCTGTCCTGCAGTGGGACATCAGATAGGGATGCTATACAGGCAGGAATTCTTGCTATTTTGTAGCACTCTAAAGATTCATCCCAAAACCCACTTAGAAATTCTCTGGGAGCATACGGCTTGCCTACACAAACTTTCTGCTATGGCAGTAAAAAATCTCTGAGATTTTTAATGGATTTGCTTCTTTGAAGATAGAACACCAGGGTGCACTGGCTGTCAAGGGAATGAATCTCTTCTCTTCCCATCTCGTTTAATAGCCATTGATGGCCCTATCCTCCATTAATTTAGTAGTTCTTTTTTGAACCCTGTTTTAGTCTTGGCCCTTTTCCACTTTCCACACACCAGAAAGAGAGTCAAGCAACTTCTGAATTAGAAACACACAGGGATTGAAAATATTACTAGAGATTAGCTGAAGTTGAGAGAACAAGTTTTCCCCAACTCCTCAATATGGGGCTGATGTCTGGAGTTCAGATAATATTCAAATGCAGAACAAAGACCCCAAGGTATTGATGCTAGCCTTTGGGGAAAAAACAAACAAACAAACACTGGGTGGGTTTTCATAGATTCCAAGATTAGAAGGGACCAACCACTGTGACCATCTAGTATGATCTCTGTTATAACACAGGCCCCAGAATTTACCTGAAATAATTCCTGTTTATACTAGAGAATCTTTTAGAAAAAGGTCCAATCTTGATTTTAAAAATGACCAGAGATGGAGAATACAGCACAACCTTTGGTAAGTTGCTCCTACTGTTGATTACTTTTACTTAAAATTTAGGGCTGTCAAGCGATTAAAAATGTAATCATGATTAATCGCACGATTAATCGCGTTGTTAAACAATAATAAAATACCATTTGTTTAAATATTTGTGGATGTTTTCTACATTTTCAAATATATTGATTTCAATTACAACACAGAATACAAAGTGTACACTGCTCACTTTATATATATATATATTTATTACAAATATTTGCACTGTAAAAACAAAATAGTATTTTTCAATTTACCTAATACAAATACTGTAGTGCAATCTCTTCATCATGAAAGTTGAACTTACAAGCGTAGAATTATGTACAAAAACTGCATTCAAAAATAAAAGAATGTAAAACTTTCGAGCCTACAAGTTCACTCAGTCCTACTTCTTGTTCAGCCAATTGCTCAGACAAACAAGTTTGGTTACAATTTGCAGGAGATAATGCTGCCCGCTTCTTGTTTACAGTGTCACCTGAAAGTGAGAACAGGAGTTTGCATGGTACTTTTGTAGCCGATGTTGCAAGGTATTTGCGTGCCAGATATGCTCAACGTTCATATGCCCCTTCATGCTTCGGCCACCATTCCAGAGAACGTTTCCATGCTGATGATGGATTCTGCTTGATAACAATCCAAAGCAGAGCGGACCGATGCATGTTCATTTTCATCAGTTGAGTCAGATGCCACCAGCAGAAGGTTGATTTTCTTTTTTGGTGGTTCGGGTTCTGTAGTTTCCGCATCGGAGTGTTCCTCTTTTAAGACTTCTGAAAGTATGCTCCACACCTTGTCCCTCTCAGATTTTGGATGGCACTTCAGATTCTTTAACCTTGGGTTGAGTGCTGTAGCTATTTTTAGAAATCTCACATTGGTATTTCTTTGCATTTTGTCACATCTGCTGTGAAAATATTCTTAAAATGAACATGTGCTCGGTCATCATCCGAGACTGCTATCACATGAAAATATATGGCAGAATGCGGGTAAAACAGAACAGGAGACAAACAATTCTCCCACAAGGAGTTCAGTCACAAATTTAATTAATGCATTATTTTTTTAATGAGCATCATCAGCATGGAAGCATGTCCTCTGGAATGGTGGCCGAAGCATGAAGGGGCATATGAACGTTTTGCATATCTGGCAGGCAAATACCTTGTAACGCTGGCTACAAAAGTGCCATGCGAACACTTGTTCTCCCTTTCAGGTGACATTATAAATAAGAAGCAGGCAGCAGTATCTCCCATAAATGTAAACACACTTGTTTGTCTGAGCAACTAAATGAACAAGAAGTAGAACTGAGAGGATTTGTAGGCTCTAAAGTTTTACATTATTTTGTTTTTGAGTGCCGTTATGTAACAAAAAAACAAAAAATCTACATTTGCAAGTTACACTGTCATGATAAAGAGATTGTACTACAGTACTTGTATGAGGTGAACTGAAAAATACTATTACTTTTGTTTATCATTTCTATAGTGCAAATATTTGTAATAAAAAATAATAATATAAAGTGAGCACTGTACACTTTGTATTGCGTTCCAACAGAAATCAATATATTTGAAAATGTAGAAAAACATCCAAAATATTTTATTAAATTTCAATTGGTATTCTATTGTTTAACAGTGTGATTAATCACGATTAATTTTTTGAGTTAATCACATGAGTTAACTGCGATTAATCAACAGCCCTATTAATTTTGTATGCCTATTTCCAGTTTGAATTTCTCAAGCTTCAACTTGTATACCTTTGTCTGCTAGATTGGAGAGCTCATTATTAAATATCTGTCCCCTCCTACGTATTTACAGACTGATCAAGTCACCCCTTTAACCTTCTCTTTGTTAATCTAAATAGATTGAGCTCCTTGAGTTTCACTATAGAAACCAGTGACGAACCCATGGTGATGTCATACATTTCACTTTAAATAAATAAAAGGCTACAGGAAGTTTATCTCTGAAGTCTGTGAGCCTGGAGTAGTTATTAAAGTCATATTTCACTAACAAAGGTTGGTAGTTAAATGACATAAAATTGCAGACCTGTGGAGGAGAAGACCTTCCTTACCAGGAGGTCTAGTCTCTTAGAGCCCTTATCTGCCAGGGTGAATTTCTGATAGTGCAACCAAACTCTGTCTGCAGTCACGTGTGTCACCACCAAATTGAATATACCCTCCAGTGTTACATAAGTAACAGCCTAGGGTCCAAGGAGTTCCAGCAGTTACACCTGAAGGACTCAGCTCATCTGTTGCAGTTGAATGGTCTTTAAATGAACAAGGCAGTGCCGACAATTGGTGAGGACCAGGACTCATAGAACCAGTAAGCATTTGTGCTTTATGCTTCGGTACCACCTTCAGAACCGGCAGATCTCTCTTTTTGCCCACATTGCCTTCCAGCTTGGGGGTCTTTGGCAGAGCTGGTTCCATTGGTTCTGAATGAGACATGACATCTCACCCAACCTGGACCGTCTCAGGGAGGAAACACGTTTCTTATTGACTGTCCTCTGCATGGTTCTGTCCTTGTGCACATCAGAGTGCTCTCTACTTTCACGGGGAGCCCTGGAGGAAGAGCCCTTGGGCTTCAGTGTTAGAGGCTCTGCTTCAAGGCACATGCTCGGAGGGCACTGCTGGTTGGTTGAGGCCAACATACAGGGGTTTTTCCTGGGCCTGGATCAGAGCGGGGCCTCATAGCCTCCTCCATCAGGTACTTTCTTAGGCAAAGCCCCCGTGCCTCTCAAGTTCTGAGTGGTAGGATCGACAGATACTGAACTTTGCAGAGATACGTGCTGCACTCAGACAGGACAAGCACTGTTGATGTTCATCATTGATGGAGAGGAAGCAAGGACAGGAGACGCAGTTCTTGAATCCCGGGACTCTGGGCATAGTCCCGGAACAAGGGATGGTTTCCCTCAACTGGGGAGGAAAAAACTACTCTAAATTTATTAGAAAATTAAACTACTAAGCTATGATATAAACTACTTAAAAATATTTTCTACTTTACAGGTTTTAGTGAAGGAGGACATGACTCCAACTCAGGCTATGCGGAGGTAAGAAGGAACTGGAGAGGCATCGACCCACCCTGCCTCAGATATCCTTGGTTGGGAGCACAAGGGGAGCTACTGCACGTGCAGATCAACGGACACTGCTTTTGAAGAATTTCCAGACTCAGACACGCTTGTGTATCCATGTGTGAAAAACACATAGGGATCATCACTTGAAGAAGAACTGGGGCCTTCCCCTGCCTCCTCTTTCCAAACCACTTCCAAGTCTAAGTCCCTTCCCTTCTCAACTACATCTCTGTCTGTGACCTGCCCCTCCACTCCCAATCTATCCCAGAACCAGGGCCTGCTCTCTACTCCTTCTCTGCCCATCCCAGGCCAAAGATCTTCTACTCACTCACACACGCACACCACCTTAGAGTATACCCCATCTCATATCTGAAACCTTCCCCATATTCCTTTTCCAGAGACAGTGTGGCTTTCTCCTCCAAAACCTTGTCTCAGACATAGAACTCTTCCATTCCCCCAAAGTGCTTGACTCAAGCAGCTCACTCTGTATGCCTCAGACTCAGGATTCCCTTCATCTCAGATGCAGGAATTATTTTCACTGGCAGAGTCTCACCTGCATGAGCTGGACAACGGTCATATTAACTGGGACCTGGAAAAGAAAAATCAACAGGTGTGTTTTGACTGTAGGTGCCCGGAGTCACAAGGAAATCACACACCAGTTTCTAGATACTGTGGTGATAAGCAGAGCCCTGCCTATTCCAAGGCTGTAGAACTTGCTACCAACTTTGTGCTCTAGAATCTAGAAGTATGGTCTAGTGGATACAGCACTGGTCTGAGACCTATGTTGTTTTCCTGGTTCTGCTAGTGACCTGCTGTGTGCAAAGCCAAATTAAGGTACTACAGGCCTGTGCCCAGGGCTCCTGTGACTGGCGTCAGATGATTACAGAAGAACCTCAGCTTTCATTTACGAAAATGTAATTTTCTAGGTCCCATGGTTGTGAAGTAAACCTTGAAAATACAAACCAGGTGTAACTGATGCAGTGACAACTGTTCTACTCTGCAGACATCCTGAAAAAATAATTCAGAGAGGAGCAAACTGTCCCATCCATTTCAATAGCATATTAATATTTACACCAATATTAATTTTTAATAAATCTTGGAATACCAGGGAAATTCCCAAAGACTAGAACAGCAATAATGGTGTGCCAATATTCAGAAAGGGAAAACAGGGGGATCCTAGTAAAATAGGCCAGCTAGCCCATCATCAACCTCAAGAAAAATAATTGAAAAGCTGATATGAGAGTCAAATCAATAAAATGCTGGGAATATAATTAATGCAGTCAACATGGTTTTATAGAAAACAGCTCTTGACAAACAAACCTGATTTAATTATTTGATGAAATTGCAAGTTTGGTTGATAAAGGTAACTGCACAGATGTAATAGATTTAGACTTTTGTAAAGCACTTGACTGGATATCACACAACATTCTGATTAAAAAATTAGCACTATACAATATCAGTACAGCACATATTAAATGGATTAAGAGCTGGCTAGCTGACAGATGTCAAAGCAGTTATCAATAGGAGATGTGTTTCTAGTAGGGTTCTTCAGAATCGGTTGAAACCTGATGCTATTCAATCTTTTCATCAATGACCCAGAAGTAAATATAAAATCACTGCTAATAAAATTTGTAGCTGACACAAAGATTGGTGGAGTGGTAATAATGAGTTGGACAGGGCTGTCATACACAGCGATCTGGATCACTTGGTAAACTGGGCCCTGTCAAACAAAATGTGTTTCAATACAGCTACTTGCAAGGTCATACATCTAGGAACAAAGAATGTAGGTCACTGTTACAGGGTGAGTTGACCTTTTTTGTGGGTTAGACCGCAGCTGCACCTGTGCCACGCTTAGCTTGCCTCCCTCGATGAAGGGAGAGAGTGCTGAAGTCATGTTACAAAGCTGATGAGACTAAACTGGGCCTTCATGGAAGCTAGTGACCTGTGATCAGAGCAAGATCAGATCAGAGAGACTCCAGAGAGAGTGGCACTGGGAATGGATGCTTCAGCAGCAGTGGGTGGGAGGACTCCAGAAAAAAACAGACCCGGGAGTCAGTGCTCTATAAGAAGAAGGAGGACAGGCTGGGAGAACACAGGAGGAAGACAGGGAAGTTTGGGATGACTGGGCAGACAGCCTGGTTGTGCAGGTTACCCAAGGCTGGGAACCCATAACTGATGATTGATGTGAGTTACCCCTATGCAGCCACCCTGTGAGTTTCCCCTTAATCTCCCCTAATATTAAGGAGAGGATGGACAGACTGTTCATACTGCCATCAAGCAAGGTAATGCAGTGACTCCTCTGAACAAGGGGAGGATGAAGGAACTAAGAGCTCAGGAGGGCCAGAGCTGAGTCCAAGAGAAGTGCAGTGTTGAAAAAGTGTGGTGCAGAAAAGAAAACAGACCCTAGGGGAGAAAGGGCTGTGCCTCATGAGACTTTGATGGAAGGTGTGTGTTTGTTTGGTTTGATTTAAAGGGATGATCTTTTTGTGACTTGGCCAGAGAGTTATGTCACCTGCTGAAGACGAAAAACCCATGGGAGATTAAGGGAAAATAAGGCACCAGAGCAAAATTGGGTAGATCCCTGTTACAATCACACTTCTACAATAGCAGACGATACTTTGGAAAACTGTGACACAGAAAAGGACTTTGGGAGATGAGGTATAGCTTGACTTTAGTAAGGCTTTTGATACTGTCTCGTATGATCTTCTCATAAACAAACTAGGGAAATACAACCTAGATGGAGCCACCAAGTGGGGGGGAGCGGTCAGTGCTAACGAGGCCAATTAAATTAAGGTGAAAGTGGCCTATTCTCTTGTCAACTGTTCAGAATAGGCCACTTCCATCTTAAGTGAATTGGCCTCATTAGCACTGACCCGCCACTTGGTAAGGGAACTCCCATCTTTTCATGTGCTGTATATATATACTGCTTACTGTATTTTTCACTTTCAAGTGGGTTTTAGCCCACGAAAGCTTAAAGATTCATAGATATTAAGGTCAGAAGGGACAATTATGATCATCTAGTCTGACCTCCTGCATAATGCAGGCCACCGAATCTCACCCACCCACTCCTGCAATAAACCTCTCTCCTATGTCTGAGCTATTGAAGTCCTCAAATCATGGTTTAAAGCCTTCAAGGTGCAGAGAATCCTCCAGCAAGTGACCCGTGCCCCATGCTGCAGAGGAAGGCAAAAAAACCCCAGGGCCTCTTCCAATCTGCCTGGAGGAAAATTTCTTCCCAACCCCAAATATGGCTATCAGCTGAACCCTGAACATGTGGGCAAGATTCACCAGCCAGATACCCAGGAAAGAATTCTCTGTAGTAACTCAGATCCCACCCAATCTAACACCCCATCACAGGCCATTGGGCCTATTCACCATGAATAGTTAAAGATCAATTAATTGCCAAAATTATGTTATCCCAAATAAATTTGTTACTCGCTAAGGTGCCACAAGGACTCCTCATTGTTTTTGCTGATACAGACTAACACGGCTACCACTCTAAATCTAGGTGTTTTGTTTTTTAAAACAATTTTAGTTAAAAACAGTGCAATTATTTGTATGTAGACAAGGCCTAAAAAAATAACAATGGGTGACTTCTACAATTTGCATATAAACTGGTCTCGACACCTTAAATGACTGCTTTCTAGAGCACCAGGAGAGGCTATGTTTGATCTGGGACTAACAATCACACAAGTAGTCCAAGGACTAATGTTGAGCCATTAAGTAACACTGGTTTCAATGACAGGTTTCAGAGGAACAGCCGTGTTAGTCTGTATTCGCAAAAAGAAAAGGAGTACTTGTGGCACCTTCAATGTAATTAAGCTCAACATTCCAGGAATGGGGGGAGAGGGAAATCACAAGTGCTGTCACTGGATACTATACTTTAGATAATTTTTGTTGTTTTTGACTAGCTTCCTCATTTTAAATTAAGTCAAAAGAAATTAAAATAGTCAGAGTTGGCATGGAGTCTACTTGAGCAAGTCATAATAATAATCTCAAAAACGGCATGCATTCCCCTAAACAAAACAAAACACAAAAGGCAAGGAAAAAAACCTGTATAGTTAATGATAAAATACAAGAGGTTATTTGAGTCAAAGAGATATCCTTCAGAAAATGGAAACCCAAACCTAGGGAAGTCAAAATAAAGGAGCAAATGCTGTGGCAGATAAAGCGTCAGATGGAAATTAGGAGGGCGAAAGGAGCAATTTTTGAAGTGCAAATAGTCAAAAACAGAACAGAAACAGATAGCCAAAGACTCAAAAAGTAACAGAAATTTTTTTTTTTAAAGTACATCAGAAGCAAGAAGCCTGCTAAACAACCAGTGGGGCCACTGAACGATCCAGGTGCTAAAGGAGCACTCAAGGACGATAACGCCATTGTGGAGAAACTAAATTAATTCTTTGCATCTGTCTTCACGGCTGATGATGTGAGGGAGATTCCCAAACCTGAGCCATTCTTTTTAGGTGACAAATCTGAGGAATTGTCCCAGATTGAGATATCATTAGAGGAGGTTTTGGAACAAATTGATAAATTAAACAGTAATAAGTCACCAGGACCAGCTGATATTCACCCAGGAGTTCTCAAGGAACTCATATGTGAAATTGCAGAACTATTAACTGTAGTCTGTAACCTATCATTTAAATCCGCTTCTGTACCAGATGACAGGAGGATAGTTAATGTGACGCCAATTTTTTGAGAAAGGCTCCAGAGGTGATCCCGGCATTTACAGACCTGTAAGCCTGACTTCAGTACCGCGCAAACTGGTTGAAACTATAATAAAGAACAATATTGTCATAAATATAGATGAACATAATTTGTTGAGGAAGAGTCAAATGGTTTTAGTAAAGGGAAATCATGCCTCACCAATCAACTAGAATTCGTTGAGGGCGTCAACAAGCATGTGGCCCAATGGGATCCAGTGGATACAGTGTACTTAGATTTTCAGAAAGCCTTTTACAAGGTCCCTCACCAAAAGCTTTTACACAAAGTAAGCTGCTACGGGATAAGAGGGAAGGTGTTCTCATGGACTGGTAACTGGTTAAAAGATAGGAAAAAAAGGGTAGGTATAAATGGTCAGTTTTCAGAATGTAGAGAGGTAAATTGTGGTATTCCCCAGGGGTCTGTTCTGGGACCAGTCCTATTCAACCAATTCATAAATGATCTGGGAAAAGGGGCAAACAGTGAGGTGGCAAAATTTGCAGATGACACAAAATTACTCAAGATAGTTAAGACCCAGGCAGAGCTACAAAAGGATCTCTCAAAACTGGGTGACTGAGCAACAAAATGGCAGATGAAATTTAATGTTTATAAATGCAAAGTAATGCACATCGGATTATGCTTTCCAAAGTATACATATAAAATGATGGGGTCTGTTACCACTCAAGAAAGAGATCTTGGAGTCATTGTGGATAGTTCTCTGAAAACATCCACTCAATGTACAGCGGCAGGCAAAAAGCGAACAGAATGCTGGGAATAATTAAGAGAGGGATAAGATAATAGGACAGAAAATATCATGTTGCCTCTATATAAATCCATGGTATGCCCACAGCTTGAATACTGTGTGCAGATGTGGTCACCCCACCACAAAAAAGATATATTGGAATTGGAAAAGGTTCAGAAAAGGGCAACAAAAATGATTAGGGGTATGGAATGGCTTCCGTATGAGGAGAGATTAATTAGACTGTGACTTTTCAGCTTGGAAAAAAGACGGCTAAGGAGAGATATGATTGAGGTCTATAAAATCATGACTGGTGTAGAGAAAGCAGATAAGGACGTGTTATTTACTCCTTCTCATAACACAAAAACAAGGGATCACCAAATGAAATTAATTGGCAGCAGGTTTACAACAAACAAAAGGAAGTATTTCTTCACACAATGCACAGTCAACCTGTGAAACTCCTTGCCAGAGGATGTTGTGAAGGCCAAGACCATAACAGGGTTCAAAAAAGAACTAGATAAATTCATGGAGGATAGGTCCATTAATGACTATTAGCCAGGATTAGCAGGAATGGTGTCTCTAGCCTTTGTTTGCCAGAAGCTGGGAATGAGCGACAGGAGATAGATCACTTGATGATTACCTGTTCTGTTCATTCTCTCTGGGGCACCTGGCACAGGCCACTGTCGGAAGACAGGATACTGGCCTAGATGGACTTTTGGTGTGACCCAGTAAGGCTATTCTTATGTTACGTTAAACCACAAGAAATTCTTTAAATATCATTTGTTTCTTCAACACAAAAGATGTGAAAAGATATCTCATTTACCTGAAGAGAGCAGGTGTAAAGAGATGGTGAAGAAACAAATGATTCATTAAATAGCAGCAAGTCACGAAGACAGGATGCTCTTGATTCAAGAGTTCTGTAGGAACGTAGAATGGAATGGATGGACTGCTCATAGTAAAGAACAATCTTTCATTAAAATCAGCTTCTGTACTGAAAGGGAGACCAAAGTGATTGGGAGACCCTGGGAATTGCACACAAGTGAGCTCTACTTTAGTAATAGCTAAATTAGCTGAAGAGGCAGTGGCAAAATAGTGCTGAAGTCAGGAGAACAGGATGTCAAGTCACAGTACAGGAAGCTGCTGAGGGTGGGGAAAACGATATACACCTTTAGTATAGTGAAGTCACGGTAATATGAGGCTGCGTCCAGGGCAGGATCAGTGGTGCAGCTGCTGCTCAGGTTGGTGAAGGTCCGAGTACAGCTTGTGCTTTTACTCTCCAGAAAACCTGAAAAAAGGGAACAAGAGACACAAAAAATATCAGTAGGAAATGTCATCCTCAATAAAGCTGGAACTGCTACCACCACCGCACTCACCAGCATGATTCCCATCAATACAAAGTCCATTGGCACCCATTCCCACTGGCTGTCTTAGTGTGCTCAGTACAGACAATGCAGCAAAATAGGTCTGGATTGGATCACCAGCCTGAAAAGGAAATGTGGAGAATTTACAAAGTGTTCATGGAACACCAGTATCAAGTGCAAGGGTCTGAATACCATCAATGCAGAAAGGAATTATAGCAAACCATCAGGTCTGCTAGAGTTAAGGTTTAAACCAGCTTCTGTTTAAAGCTTGACTCTTTGAAGTGCTCTAAAACCTGCATGGCTACTTGGATTGCCCTGAAATTTGGTGTGCCTCATTTTGGGGGTACAGGGGTAGAGTTAGTGACTCAAACTAATTGATATACTCCATTTAACCAAGGGGTTCCCAGAATACCCAGCCCAGCCTCACAGGAACAAAGGACACTGGCCTAGGCAGCAACAAAGGATCTGTTGGACTCTCAAGTAAGTCACCTCCCTTCCCTTGGTCAGTCAGGGACTATGATGAGGTAATGATCACCTGACCCTGAAGGGGGGTGGCAAAGCCAAGAGGGAAAAAAGAACATAATAAAAGGGAGAGACGTTTGCCATGCTCTTCCTCTCTCTTCCACCTCCATCTACAGACATCACCACCAAGAGACTGAAGCGCTGATCAAAGGGGAGAGCTTGGCTGAAGGGCAACCAGCCAGCCTGTGGTGAGAAGCATCTAAGTTTGTAAGAAGAAAAGGAGTACTTGTGGCACCTTAGAGACTAACAAATTTATTTGAGCATAAACTTTTCTGAGCTACAGCTCACTTCATCGGATGCATCCAATGAAGTGAGCTATAGCTCACGAAAGCTTATGCTCAAATAAATTTGTTAGTCTCTAAAGTACCACAAGTACTCCTTTTCTTTTTGCGAATACAGACTAACATCGCTGCTACTCTGAAACCTAAGTTTGTAAGGGCATTGAAACTGTTAAGATCAGCTTAGAATGTGTTTTGCTTTTATTTCGTTTGACCAAATCTGACTTGTTGTGCTTTGACTTATAATCACTTAAAATCTACCTTTTGTCGTGAATAAATTTGTTTGTTTATTCTACCTGAAGCAGTGCATTTGGTTTGAAGCATGTCAGAGACTTGGGATAACAAGCCTGGAACATATCAATTTCTTTGTTAAATTGATGAACTCATATAAGCTTGCAGCATCCAGTGAGCCATAACTGGACACTGCAAGACGGAGGTTCCTAGGGCTGTGTCTGGGACCGGAGATATTGGCTAGTGTCACTCTATTGCACAATCCAAGCTGGCCAAAAGTGCCCACTCATAAAGCTGGGAGCAGTTTACATGCCAGAGGCTGTGTGTGAATATCCCAGGAGTGGGGGTTCTCACAGCAAAGCAAGGCAAGGCTGGCTCCCAGAGTCGAGTATTGGAGTGGCCTAGCAGATCACCAGTCCAGATAACACCAAGGGAACGCCACAAGGAGAAAGAAAAAGACAGAAAGCATGAACTGGCCTTAATGGAATGGAGGAAACAGAACCCCACACTGTGGGGCTCCACTTCTCCAAAAATCCACAAGTGGGAGCAGTTCTGTCCTGCATACAGCAAGTCTGGGGACATTATTGAATATTTCATCACCTTTGAGAGGCTGGGTGTGCTCCATGAGATTCCTGAGGATCAGCAGATGACCACTTTGGTTGCAAAGTTCTCTGTGAGAGCTCTGGATATATTTAATAAAATGTCAACTGATGATTCTTCAAATTATGGTAAATTTAAGGAATTGGTTTTAAAACAGTTTCAGATTACACCTGAAATTTATAGAGTGAAATTTAGAAGCCTTAAGAGAGGGGCTGGATTGAGTAATGTGGCATATGTAAACCAAATGAAAGATTTACTGGATAAGTGGGTAAGGGGAAAAGGTATTCCAACCTTTAAAGAAATGTCTGATTTGGTGGCTCAGGAACAGTTCCTGAATATGTCTAATGATGATGTAAAACAGTGTTTATGGGATAAAAAGGTAAAAACGGTCGAAGAACTTGCAACTTTTGCTGATGAATTTGAACAATCCCAAGCATCTATTAGGTATAGATCACAGGCAGAGGGGTTTAAGTTTGGTGGGAAGCACACTTCCCGTTTTACCACTGGGAAGGAGGAGGGTGGATGGGAGGCTGGACGCTATAAAATCATGAATGGTGTGGAGAAAGTGAATAGGGAAGTGTTATTTACCCCTTCACATAGCACAAGAACCAGGGGTCATCCAATGAAATTAATAAGCAGCAAGTTTAAAACAAACATAAGGAAGTATTTCCTTAACACACACTCAACCTGTGGAACTTGTTGCTATCAGAAGTTGAGAAGGCCAAAAGTATAACTGTATTGAAAAAGGATTACCTAAATTCATGAAGGCTAGGTCCATCAATGGCTATTAGCCAAATGGTCAGGGACACAACCCCATACTCTGAGTGTCCCTAAACCTCTGACTGACAGAAGCTGGGACTGGACAACAAAGAATGGATCACTCCAAATTGCTCAGTTCTGTTCATCTGGCACCAGCCACTGTAGTGGGTTAGAGGGAGCAGTGATCTAACTCTGTATGACATTCTTATATCCTCCTCGCTGCCACCAAGAACCCCAGAGAAAAACAATTAGATTTTTGTGAGTGCTCTTCCAACTCACCCGGTAAAAGGCAGAAGAAGATGGCTGGTCTTGTGATGGTGGAATGAATGATGGTCCGCCATACTGTGCCAAGTACACAGAGAAATCTGATTTTTTAACTTTCTGCGGCTGTTGGAAATAGTTCAACTTTGCTAAAGATGGGGAGGGAAAAAACAAACAAATCCTCCATCAAATCACTAGACAATGATTGTGGAAAGGCTAATGTTGTGCCACTATTCTAAAAGGGATGACTTGGGTAAATATAGGCTCGTTAGCCTGACATCAATGCCAGGTAAAATCAAGGAAAAGCTGATATGCAATTAGTAAAGGACGGTAGTATATTTAATACCAATCAACATGATTTCAGGGAAAATATGTTGTGTCAAACAAATTTTATCTTTTTTTTTATTACAATATGAGTATGGTTGATAAAGGCAACCGTGACATAATAGGCTTAGACTTCTGTAAAGCATTTGACTTAGTCCCACGTGATATTCTGATTTTAGTAAAAAATAGCACTATACAAACCAATGTAGCCCATATTAAGTTAATTTAAAACTGATTAAATGATAAATCTCTAAGTAATTGTAAGTGAGGATGTGATGGGGCAGTCTGCTCCTCAAAGGCAGTAGCACAGTATTAGTCGTTAGCTCACCTCACGATGTGGTTTGGCCCTTCAGTGGTTCGAAAGGTCCAATATAAGGACCAAATGGGGTGTGGGGAGGAAACAGTCCTGGGAATGAGCAGTTCTTGGGAGGAAATCCTGCCACTGTATCCTTTAAGGGTCATGATCCTTGCAGAGAGGGAAGGGCAAGGCTCCATTCTCCTCCCAACCAACTGGGAATGAGCTGGGAGAAGGGAACCAGCATAAGTAACACTCCCTCCGTCCTCACAGCAGGGCAACAGATGCCTGGGGACACTGTAGGGCAGTGGTGGGCAACCTGCGGTCCATCAGGGTAATTTGCTGGCGGGCCGTGAGATAGTTTGTTTACATTGACCGTCCACAGGCACAGTTGCCCATAACTCCCAGTGGCTGAGGTTTGTCATTCCCAGCTAATGGGAGCTGCGGGAAGCAGCATGGACTGCAAGGACGTGCTGGCTGTCGCTTCCCGCAGCTCCCATTGGCTGGGAATGGCGAACTGTAGCCACTGGGAGCTGCAGGCAAGAATTTTTAATGAATCTGTAAACTCAGGGGTTGTACCGTATGACTGGAGAATTGCTAACATAGTTCCTATTTTTAAGAAAGGGAAAAAAATGTGATCCAGGTAACTACAGGCCTGTTAGTTTGACATCTAGTATGCAAGGTCTTGGAAAAAATTTTGAAGGAGAAAGTAGTTAAGGACATTGAGGTCAATGGTAATTGGGACAATATACAACATGGTTTTACAAAAGGTAGATCGTGCCAAATCAACCTGATCTCCTTCTTTGAGAAGGTAACAGATTTTTTAGACAAAGGAAATGCAGTGGATCTAATTTACCTTGATTTCAGTAAGGCATTTGATATGGTTCCACATGGCAAATTATTAGCTAAATTGGAAAAGATGGGGATCAATATGAAAATTGAAAGGTGGATAAGGAACTGGTTAAAGGGGAGACTACAACGGGTCACACTGCAAGGTGAACTGTCAGGCTGGAAGGAGGTTACTAGTGGAGTTCCTCAGGGATTGGTTTTGGGACCAATCTTATTTAATCTTTCTATTACTGACCTTGGCACAAAAAGTGGGAATATGCTAATAAAGTTTGCGGATGACACAAAGCTGGGAGGTATTGCCAATACAGAGAAAGACTGGGATATCATACAGGAAGATCTGGATGATCTTGTAAACTGGAGTAAAAGTAATAGGATGAAATTTAACAGTGAAAAGTGCAAGGTCATGCATTTAGGGATTAATAACAAGAAGTTCTGTTGTAAGCTCGGGGCGCATCACTTGGAAGAAACAGAGGAGGAGAAGGACCTCGGAGTATTGGTTGATCACAGGATGACTATGAGCTGCCAATGTGATATGGCCGTGAAAAAAGCTAATGCGGTCTTGGGATGTATCAGGCGAGGTATTTCCACTAGAGATAAGGAGGTGTTAGTACTGTTATACAAGGCACTGGTGAGACCTCATCTAGAATATTGTGTGCAGTTCTGGCCTCCCTTGTTTAAAAAGGGTGAATTCAAACTGGAACAGATACAGAGAAGGGCTACTAGGATGATCCGAGGAATGGAAAACTTGTCTTATGAAAGGAGACTCAGAGAGCTTGGCTTGCTTAGTCTAACAAAAAGAAGGCTGAGAGGAGATATGATTGCTCTCTTTAAATATATCAGAGGGATAAATACCATGGAGGGAGAGGAATTATTTAAGCTCAGTACCAATGTGGACACAAGAACAAATGGAAATAAACTGGCCATCAGGAAGTTTAGATTTGAAATTAGACGAAGGTTTCTAACCATCAGAGGAGTGAAGTTCTGGAACAGCCTTCCGAGGGGAGCAGTGGGGGCAAAAGACATATTTGGCTTCAAGACTAAGCTTGATAAGTTTATGGAGGGGATGGTATGATGGGATAGCTTCATTTTGGCAATTAATTGATCTTTGACTATTAGCAGTAAATATGCCCATTGGCCTGTGATGGGATGTTATATGGTGTGGGATCTGAGTTACTACAGAGAATTCTTTCCTGGGTGTCTGGCTGGTGAGCTTTGCCCACATTCTCAGGGTTTAGCGGATAGCCATATTTGGGGTTGGGAAGGAATTTTCCTCCAGGGCAGATTGGCAGAGGCCCTGGGGTTTTTTTGCCTTCCTCTGCAGCGTGGGTCACGGGTCACTTGCTGGAGGATTCTCTGCACCTTGAAGTCTTTAAGCCATGATTTGAGGACTTCGGTAGCTCAGACATAGGTTAGGGATTTGTTACAGGAGTGAGTGGGTGAGATTCTGTGGCCTGCATTGTGCAGGAAGTCAGACTAGACGATCATAATGGTACTTTCTGACCTTAAAGTCTATGATTCTATGATTCGTAAACAAACTGTCTTGTGGCCCGCCAGCGGATTACCCTGATGGGCCGCGTGTGACCCAGTATGGTCGTTCTTATGTTCTTATCCAAGAGAAGGTTAAGAAGCAGTTTTATCATGGCTTACCAGTACCTACATTGGGAGAGATTTCTGAGAGACGACTCTTTAATCTAGCAGAATACATAACAAGATCCAATGGCTCAAAGCTGAAACTATACAAATTCAGACCAGAAATAAGGTGCAAATTTTAAACTGTGAGTTATTAGCCATTGGAATAATTTAATGAGGGATGTGGTGGAATCTACATCACTTTAAGGTTTTGTGTCTTTAAATCAAGACTGATTGTCTTTCTAAAAATATAGGCTGTACCCCAACAGAAATTAGGGGCTTGATGCAGGAATTACTGGGTAAGTTCTCTAGCCTGTTATGCCAGAGGTCAAATTACAAGATTATACTTCTGGCCTTAAAATCTATGAATATTTGAGGGGTTTTTTAAATCACTGAATTCCCTTCTAAAAGCAGGATCTTTTCAGAAAGGACTGTACTGTACAGGTGTCAGGACAGAACATATGAGTTCTAGGTCAAAATTTCCAAAAGTGGCCAGTACCAGATGCTTCAAAGGCAGGGGAAAGAAACATCAAAGTGAACAGTTACACAGGGCATTGGAGCGGAGCCCAGAGCTGGAGCGCGGAGCCGCTCCGGAGCAGTGGAGCTGCAGGTTTTTGCCTGGAGCTGGAGCAGAGCACAGCTCCAAAGCCCTGCAATTACAGAGTAACATACCCCAAGGGTAACCTACCCCCCCTCGGCCTTAGCAATTGTCTTTTGCACTGAAAAGAGGAGGGTTTATATCCCTTACATTTTTTCTTATATGATACAATTCTGGATATTCTCCGCTATGTAAACATCTAATACTTTTTTAAATCCTTCTAGGCCCTTGGGCTCAGCAATATCTTGTAGGAGTGAATGAATGAACCCCGAAGCAAGGGAGGCAACTCAAACCCAGGCTCCCTTGAAAGTGTTGTCTGCCTGCCCTACAGCAAAGTGGGGAGTAGAAGATGTGGAGCGGTGTCACTCAACTTTACCAATTCTTGTTTCTTTGTCTCTTTTCAATTCACCAACTTTGTCCGAGTGGGCTGAAAGCATGACTGTTTCTTACACATCTGTTTGACCTTTCAAAAATACAGCCCTCTCCCATCCCCAAGATATAAATAAAAACAGTAGTGATAAAATCTTGGAAAACGATCCGGGGTCAAGAAGAGTGAGGTTGGTGTATGTTATGCTAGAGATCAGACTAGATGATCACAGTGATCCTTTCTGGCCTTAGAATTTGAAAGGAGAGGCTCTAAGATTAGAGCAGAAAGAAGTCTTTAGAGAGGACAATGGTGGTATCTGTACTCCTGGGGGAATACTGCACAAACTGTAGCCAATGATTTTAGTTATTATTCATTTATTGTGTAATGTTAAGATGAATCAATATGTTATACATATTCACTGTATGTTAACTAGAATGAATTTGTAGGATTATAAAAGTGTAAGATTGATCAGTATTTAGAGGAACCAAATATTAGATATGAGTAAGAAAAGTTGAAACGCAAGAACCTGTAGGCTGAGGCTTGCAAGAATTTAGCTTAGCTATTTTAGGCCTTGGAGACAAAAAATGATGACATAAGTGACCGGAAAATAACCCGATGCCCTAAAATTATGGGAAAAGTGGTACCAAGTGGTAATATTGCACAAAATTACCCAGAAGATTAATATTAGATCATAAAAATATTGTAAAGGCGCATCTGTCTGACATGTATCTTAACCACAGGATACATGTTGTGCATCAGTGCTAATGAGAATAAAGGGAATGTACATAGCCTATAGAAAATTGGGGTCTCTTAAGTTTCCAGGGGACACAGACCAATAAGAGAAAAGAGGGTTGACACTTTTATGGACATGCGCAGAATGTAGGTATAGACAGAATCACATCATAAAAAGGGGATGCCCAGAATGGGAAAATTGAGCTTCCTATGGGAGATTCCAGCAGGAACCATCCCTCTACTGATGATCAAGCCATTAGCGACCCATCAGACCCTAACATTATTGTTAAGGATGGGAGTATAACTATATTTGTAACTTGTGCATAGGTCTGTATAGAATTTCTATACGTTTGGGTAATCATAACTTTAATTGTAACTTTAATAAAACTTGTAAAACAGACTAGACCTTGTACTTGTGAATGTATGTGTGATCACTACCCGTGGTCTTTATGTGTTCCCAGGGACTCTAAATCTGAAGCAAGTAGCAGAGCTGACATTCACTCTGTTAAGCTTGAAACTGTAGCCATCAGAGCCAAACCTATGGTGGTGGAATACCAGATTACAAAATTCACTTAAAATAAAATAACAGGCTACAAAATGCAGAATTTATGTCCCCTGCAGATTCCCCCTCCCACCCACAGAATAATTGATTCAGATGGGGAGACAAAGTGAAGCTGCGAAAGGGGTCATGCTGCAGTTACATGTTTCATTCACCAAGAGCTGATTTGGCACCAGAAGAGAGGGCAGCTCGCTCACTGGCCAGAGAAGCCAGCTGTGGAGAGAGAGGGGGCAGAGGCTGCCTTCCTCACAACGCCCTGCCTGCTTGCAGAGCCAGGTGAGAAGGCACAGGATATGGGCAGGCTGGATGGAGCGGGGCACACGGTGCTGCTGGGGGGTCACACAGACTGGGGTTCAGAAGAGCTAGTGGGGGGGACAGACTGAGGTGGGGGAACAGAAGCTAGTGGTGTGACAACATTCAGACAGGCTGAATGGGAGTGCAGGGACACAAGAGGACAGAGGCAGCTATGCCTAGCTGAATGGGGAGTGGGGATGCAGGGACACACTGGGCCAGGGGAAGCCATACCTGGCTGGGTGAGGATGCAGAACACAGGGGAACAGGGGGAAATGAGGGTGCAGGGCCACATGGGGACAGGGGAAAATGTGCCTGACTGAACAGGAGAGGCTCGGGGTCTGGCAGGGTTTGCATGGGGGAGGCTCCCCAAGTCCCTAACAATTCCTCCCACCACAAAAAAAACTGTTCCACAATTCTCCCACCCACACCCCTCCAGGTTCACTCCCAGGTTCCTTCCCAGCAATTACTTCCCTTTCCCTTAGCTCCTCCATTACCTCTGACTCCCCTGAGCCTTTGCACTGCTTCTGAGGGGTGCGGGAAATATGCTCCTGTATTGTAGTTTAAATGAATTATTATTCAAAGTTCTCTATTAATGTGCCTAGTAAGAAATTTATTTGTCAAAAAACATTTCCTGAATCTTTTTTGTTGTCTGTATTGTTACAGACATACTTGCTGACAGGTATTTTGAAATAAATCACCAAAATAACTGAAACTAGTGTGATTATATTGCGTTATTTTGAAAAAATATGCAGAATTTTAAAATACTGTGCACAGAATTTTTAATTTTTTGGCACAGAATTTCCCCAGGAGTATATCTGAGACACTAACCATTATGTGCTATTCTATGTACAGTGAAATAACTGAGGTATCTCAAATATGATTGGTAAACACTTATTTTTGGCCAAGCAAAGCAAGGTCCAATGCTCAACCCAATGGCATTCTCTCTGTGGGTCATTGCACCCTTGCTTGGTGGAACTATTCCTGTTTCAGCCATCATCACTGCAGCCCAGGTTCAGCAACAGGCTGTATGACATGCAAGGATTTCGGAAATCTGTTTCCTTTTGATGATAAAAAGCCACAAAACACCATTTTCTCAAGAAGGAGAAGTAGAGACTATTCCAAGGGGAAGGAAGATGGTCTTCAAGTTAAGGCACAAAACAGAGAATAAGGAAATCTGAGCTCTGTTCTTGCCTCTGCCACAGACTTTGTCTGATCTTGAGCAAGTGCCTCCGGACAAAATTTTCCAAATCACTCTGATCATGGGTACCCCTGTTTCTCAGTACCCAACTTAAGACCTCGATGGTCTGGTTTTGAGAAGTGCTGAGTACCTACACCTCCATTAAATTGGAGATGCATATTTTGTTTTGTTTTTTTAAATCAGGCCCCATGCATCATAAGATTATAGAATCATAGAAGATTGGGGTTGGAAGAGACCTCAGGAGGTATCTAGTCCAACCCCCTGCTCAAAGCAGGACCAACCCCAACTAAATCATCCCAGCCAGGGCTTTGTCAAGCCAGGCCTTAAAAACCTCTAAGGAAGGAGATTCCACCACCTCCGTCCGTACCCATTCCAGTGCTTCACCACCCTCCTAGTGAAATAATGTTTCTTAATATCCAACCTAGACCTCCCCCACTCCAACTTGGGACCATTGCTTCTTGTTCTATCATCTGCCACCACTGAGAACAGCCTAGCTCCATCCTCTTTGAAACCCCTGTTCAGGTAGTTGAAGCTGCTATCAAATCCCCCCCCTCACTCTTCTCTTCTGCAGACTAAACAAGCCCCTTTCCCTCAGCCTCTCCTCATAAGTCAAGTACCCCAGCCCCCTGATAATTTTTGTTGCCCTCCGCTGGACTCTCTCCAATTTGTTCACATCCTTTCTGTAGTGGGGGGCCCAAAACTGGACACAATACTCCAGATGTGGCCTCACCCTTGCTGAATAGAGGGGCATAATCACTTCCCTCGATCTGCTGGCAGTGCTCCTACCAATACAGCCCAAAATGCCATTAGCCTTCTTGGCAACAAGGGCACACTGTTGACTCATATCCAGCTTCTCGTCCACTGTAATCCCCAGGTCCTTTTCTGCAGAACTGCTGCTTAGCCAGTCAGCCCCCAGCCTGTAGCGGTGCATGGGATCCTTCCGTCCTAAATGCAGGACTGTGCACTTGTCCTTGTTGAACCTCATCAGATTTCTTTTGGTCCAATCCTCCAATTTCTCTCGGTCACTCTGGACCCTATCCCTACCCTCCAGTGAATCTACCTCTCCCCACATCTTAGTGTCATCCACGAACTTGCTGAGGGTGCAATCCATCCCATCATCCAGATCATTAATTAAGATGTTGAACAAAATCGGCCCCAGGACCCCTGGGGCACTCCACTTGATACCGGCTGCCAACTAGACATCGAGCCGTTGATCACTACCTGTTGAGCCCAACAATCTAACCAACTTTCTATCTACCTTATTGTCCATTCAGTCAATCCATATTTTTTTAGCTTGCTGGCAAGAATACTGTGGGAAACCGTAACAAAAGTTTTGCTAAAGTCAAGATATATCACGTCCACTGCTTTCCCCATATCCACAGAGCCAGTTATCCCATCACAAGATGGGCACCTAAATATTAAGGTGCACAATATTAAAAGACACCCTTGAAAATTTTGGCCTTAACTTTTGGTGAGCTGAAATATGAATTGAAGAAGCAGGGGGCTGCTTTAGCTAGTAGATCACCTAGTACGCCAAGTCCTCGCTCCCTGCCCCTCCCTTCCAGAGCCTCCTGAATGCCCCCAAACAGATGATTGCTGCAGGCGGGAGGTGCAGGGAGGGAGGGGGAAGTTGTTGATCCATGGGGCTGCTGATGGGCGGGAGGGGCTGGGGGGTGGAGGAGAGCTGATATGGGGGCTGCCGGCCCAACCTTGTTCCAAGCCCCCAGGGCCAAACAACGTTATAAGCAAACACTGCGCAAATTTAAATAAGTATGTTCTCTAATAGATCAGCGATGTAACAATGAAACAATGTTAACTGGGACAACTTTAAGCGAGGAGTTACTTTACAGGAGAAGCATGTTTTAGAATCCATGAGGTGGGAAAAAAAAAAAACTAGACCTGTAGATGGGTTTATTCCCTGTTTTATATAAATTTTTAATATCATCACCATGATCCAGAAAAAGAAATACCACATGGCTGATAAACCTCCGCAGGCTCTTTGAAAGAGAAATTGTTACATTGGTATATATATTATATAATGTGATATACTGACTTCAAAGCACTTTGGCTCAGGCCCATAGCAAGTAAGTAAAATATTTTTGTTTTCCTAGCCAGCTGAGTGTAGGCCACATAAATCTGCATATTTGAACAGATCCTTGAAAGAGCAGTAGGTGAATGGAAAGCGTATTATGCAATCAGGAAATGTGAACTTAAAAATACGACCTAGTAGGGAGACTCAGGGGCGGGCACAGTAACATAATACAGAAATTGTCAGATTAGCTCAGACCTAACCCTAATCCACCGGCTCACCTAGTCTGGTCTCCAGTCTCTGACAATGGTCACTGCCAAATGCTTCAGAGAAAGACGCAAGAAAACACAAAACAGCCCATTATGGAGTAACATGCCCCTGGGGCAGCTGCTTTCTAACTCAAGATTCATGCCATGAAGCCAGAGGGTTTATACCCCTTATAGCATTCTCATCTTCTTTACTATCCTTGTGAATGTTATAATTATTCTCATAAATGTCTTAACTTTTTAAATCTCATTGAGCTCTTGGCCTCAATAATACCTTGTCGCAATCTTGTAGATTTCTTGGCCAGCTTCAGCTCAAAGGTAACTCCTCCTCCCACCCTGGGCCTGTAGTGATGCTGGCAAGTGCTGTGGAACAGCTGACTGTTCACCCCTCATATTCACAAGATGTTACAGATCAGATTCCCTGATCAGGGAGAACTTGGGAATTCAGTGTGCCGAGGGTAAGACTACTTACAATCACTCAGCTGCACACAGAACAGAGACTCATATCCGCTGGGGTCAGTGACGATTTCAGTGTGATAAGGGGTGTTATTTCTGAAAATAAGAGACTTCTCCACGCACACTTGGTTCACAATTCTGCACAAAAAACAGAAGAGAGAGAGAGCTAACGCTAAGGATACACTTACATTCCATGTCCTTCCGCCCCCCAACCAACTGGATACCGAATTCTTCTTAATTTCCTAACACAAACTGTATTGCATTATTAAACATTAAAAATAATGTTTTGCATTATTAAACAATTAGACAGTTAGTGTCTCACCCTAGAAGGAGCTGTGGGTGAGAAGTGAACTGTATATTTGCGGGGCACTTTAGGATTCTTTACAATGCAATATAATCGCAGGAGTACGAGCCTTCTACCACATCTCCCCCTTTCTAGAACAGCCCAGCCCATCCCAACCTCCTCCCCCTTCTCTCCAATCTGTCTCCCTATCCTCTGCCTCTCAGTTGCCATCCCTAATAATTTCATTATAAAGTCATCATGTCCAACCTTGCAAAACTGTCATGACAATGTATGAGCCCTGCCCAAACATCTCCAGTTCCTCCTTCAGAATCATTTAACTGACCTCAGACATTTGAACATGATCACACAAACACCAAGTGATATTAAAATAACTGTGTCTGGATTTTAGTTTCTGTTGGGAGTGTTCAGACAGTGAGAAAGCAAAGAAAAAGCTGGACATGCACAAGTCCATGGGGCCAGATGCAATGCATCCGAGGGTGCTGAGGGAGATGGCTGATGTGAGCCATTGGCCATTATCTTTGAAAACTTGTGGCGATTGGGGGAGGTCCCAGACAACTGGAAAAGGGAAAATATAGTGCCCATCTTTAAAAAAGGAAGAAGAAGAATCCGGGGAACTACAGACCAGTCAGCCTCACCTCAGGCCCCAGAAAAATCATGGAGCAGGTCCTCAAGGAATCCATTTTGAAGCATTTGGAGAAGAGGAAGGTGATCAGGAACAGTCAACATGGATTCACCAAGGGCGAGTCATGCCTGACCAACCTGATTGCTTTCTATGATGAGATAACTGAGTTTGTGGATATGGGGAAAGCGGTGGACGTGATATACCTTGACTTTAGCAAAGCTTTTGATATGGTCTCCCACAGTATTCTTGCCGGCAAGCTAAAAAAATATGGATTGGATGAATGGACTATAAGGTGGATAGAAAGCTGGCTAGATTGTTGGGCTCAACGGGTAGTGATCAACGGCTCAATGTTTAGTTGGCAGCCGGTATCAAGCGGAGTGCCCCAGGGGTCAGTTCTGGGGCCGATTCTTTTCAACATCTTAATTAATGATCTGGATGATGGGATGAATTGCACCCTCAGCAAGTTTGTGGATGACACTAAGATGGGGGGAGTGGTAGATACACAGGAGGGTAGGGATACGGTCTAGAGTGACCGAAAAAAATTGGAGGATTGGGCCAAAAGAAATCTGATGAGGTTCAACAAGGACAAGTGCACAGTCCTGCATTTAGAACGGAAGAATCCCATGCACTGCTACAGGCTGGGGACTGACTGGCTAAGTGGCAGTACTGCAGAAAAGGACATGGGGATTACAGTGGACGAGAAGCTGGATATGAGTCAGCAGTGTGCCCTTGTTGCCAAGAAGGCTAACGGCATATTGGGCTACATTAGTAGAAGCACTGCCAGCAGATCGAGGGAAGTGATTATTCTCCTCTATTCGGCACTGGTGAGGCCACATTTTGAGTACTGCGACCAGTTTTGGGCCCCCCACTACAGAAAAGATGTGGATAAATTGGAGAGAGTCCACCAAGGACAATGAAAATGATTAGGGGGCTAGGGCACATGACTTATGAGGAGAGGCTGAGGGAACTGGTCTTATTTAGTCTGCAAAAGAGAAGAGTGAGGGGGGGATTTGACAGCAGACTTCAACTACCTGAAGGGGGGTTCCAAAGAGGATGGAACTAGGCTGTTCTCAGTGGTGGCAGATGATAGAACAAGAAGCAATGGTCTCAAGTTGGAGTGGGGGAGGTCTAGGTTGGATATTAGGAAACACTATTTCACTAGGAGGGTGGTGAAGCACTGGAATGGGTTACCGAGGGAGGTGGTGGAATCTCCATCCTTAGAGGTTTTTAAGGCCTGGCTTGACAAAGCCCTGGCTGGGATGATTTAGTTGGGGTTGGTCCTGCTTTGAGCAGGGGGTTGGACCAGATGACCTTCTGAGGTCTCTTCCAACCCTAATCGTCTATGATTCGATGACTCAAAGTGTGACCCCAATCTCCTTGCACATGTGTATGTTAGTTACTTCAATCAGGCAACAGCATTATCATGGTCCCTTAGCCATTGCTTAGCCAAGATGTCTGCATGCAACACGGAACGGCATCAAGTAGCCAGTCCCTCACAACTCAACTACTGCTGCCTGGGAGATAGAAAGAGAAGGGTTGTTATGAGCAGAGTTAAAAAACCCCATTGAGATTGGTAGGTGTGAACTCACCCTTCAATTAACATAACTATAAGCATAAGCCCCATCAAAGACAAAAGATGTATGTGAACCTACCCAAGAGCTTTTGGCTGAGTATTGTTTTGGGTAGGGGTGTATGTATGGGAAGAGAGACCACGTAGAAACTGAGACCAGACTTGACTGAGGCTATGTCTACACTACTGACCTTACAGTAGCACAGCTGTACCACTGCAGTTGAGCCACTATAAGGTCGTCTGTGTAGCTGCTCTATGCCGGTGGGAGAGAGCTCTTCCACCAGCGTAATTAAACCACCATACGGTGGAAACTGCAGCAGACTTTATATATACACAGAGAATATGAAACAATACCTCCTCCCACCCCACTGTCCTGCTGGTAATAGCTTATCTAAAGTGATCATCAGGTTGGGACATTTCCAGCACAAATCCAGGTTTTCTCACCCTCCACCCCCCCCCCCCCAAATTCACTCTCCTGCTGGTGATAGCCCATCACATTGTGACAACTCTTGACACAATGTGATGGGCTATCACCAGCAGGAGAGTGAATTTGTGTGGGGGGGTGGAGGGTGAGAAAACCTGGATTTGTGCTGGAAATGTCCCAACCTGATGATCACTTTAGATAAGCTATTACCAGCAGGACAGTGGGGTGGGAGGAGGTATTGTTTCATATTCTCTGTATATATATAAAGTCTGCTGCAGTTTCCACCGTATGCATCCGATGAAGTGAGCTGTAGCTCACGAAAGCTCATGCTCAAATAAATTGGTTAGTCTCTAAGGTGCCACAAGTACTCCTTTTCTTTTTATTAATACTTGAGGGGGCAAACAGCTGTGCATATCTCTCTGTCAGTGTTATAGAGGGCGAACAATTTATGAGTTTACCCTGTATAAGCTTTATACAGAGTAAAAAGAAAAGGAGTACTTGTGGCACCTTAGAGACTAACCAATTTATTTGAGCATAAGCTTTCGTGAGCTACAGCTTACTTCATTGGATGCATAAAGTGGAAAATGCAGTGAGGATTTTTTATACACACAGACCATGAAAAAATGGGTGTTTATCACTTCAAAAGGTTCTCTCTCCCCGCACCCCACTCTCCTGCTGATAATAGCTTATCTGAAGTGATCACTCTCCTTACAATGTGTATGATAATCAAGGTGGGCCATTTCCAGCACAAATCCAGGGTTTAACAAGAACGTCTGAGGAACAGTGGGGAGGGGGGAAGGAGAAAACAAGGGGAAATAGGTTTCCCAGTCTCTATTCAAGCCTAAGTCATTATGCAAGATAACCTATTTCCCCTTGTTTTTTTCCTACCCCTCCCAGGTATTCCTCAGACATTCTTGTTAAACCCTGGATTTGTGCTGGAAATGGCCCACCTTGATTATCATACACATTGTAAGGAGAGTGATCACTTTAGATAAGATATTACCAGCAGGAGAGTGGCGGGGGGGGGTGGGGGAGAGAACCTTTCGAAGTGATAAACACCCATTTTTTCATGGTCTGTGTGTATAAAAAATCCTCACTGCATTTTCCACTTTATGCATCCGATGAAGTGAGCTGTAGCTCACGAAAGCTTATGCTCAAATAAATTGGTTAGTCTCTAAGGTGCCACAAGTATGCCTTTTTCTTTTTGCGAATACAGACTAACGCAGCTGCTATTCTGAAACAGGGTAAAACAGATTTATTTAGGGTTTGGACCCCAATGGGAGTTGGGCATTGAGTGTTAAAGACAGGAACGCTTCTGTAAGCTGCTTTCAGTTAACGCTACAGCTTTGGGGCACGTGGTTCAGACCTGGGTCTGGGGTTTGCAGCAGGCTAGCGGGTCTGGCTCAAACCAGGCAGGGCACTGAAGTCCTAAGCTGACTAGGCACATCAGGTGGCAACTCCCAGGGGGTTTCTGTGATCCAACCCATCACAGCAGCTTCTTGTATAGGCACCATCTCCAGGGCTGGAGCTACAGGTGCCAACTTCCCAGTGGGTCAGGGGGTGCTCACTGCTCAACCCCTGGCTCTGACACAGGCCCTGCCCCCATCCCACCCCTTCCCCAGAGCCTGCCATGGCTTTGTTCCTCCCCCTTTCCCCCCAGAGCTTCCTGCATGCCACAAAACAGCTGATCGGGAGGTGTGGGGAGGGATGGGGAAGGCACTGATCAGCAGGGCTGCCAGGGGGCAGAAGGTGCTGGAAGCGGGGACGGAGTTGATTGGGGGGCTGCTGATGTATTACTGTGGCTCTTTGGCAATGTACATTGGTACATTCTGACTTCTCAGGTTGGCCACCCCTGCTCTACTGCATGAGCTAAAAGCCCCATGGCCCTTGGCTAAGGCTGTAGATCAGACTCATTAATCTCTCTCTAAGTGGTCTCAGTGCCACCAGATAGGACAGAACACCTCACCCAGGAGGTGTGTGGATTACATTTGTAATAAACAAAACTGCATCAAAGGTATACCTGCCTCTCACCAATTTCTACTCCCAGGCCCCAGACTTTGACTAGCCACTTGGGTTGAAAAGGGGGAAAAAATACATTACAACAGTCAGGCATCAGCACTGCCCATGGCCTTTCACCACTGCTTTGCAATGGTATCTGTATGCAGCACTGAGGAGCATCAGGAAGCTGGTCCCTCACACCTTACCTGGTACTGCCTGGAAGACAGAAGGAGAAGGTAGCCCTTGAGTCCCCCAGATCACAGCCAAGGTAACAGTCAGTATCACAGCAGCAGTTTATGTCACAGGATCCAGAGTGCAGGTTGCAGATACAGGTGGGCAAACAAGCTAAGAAGAGAGAAAGAGACACCAGATCAGGGGGAGAGGGGATCCCAGACTCCGTCCTCTAGGTGATATGGGGGGAAAGCTGGTTCAGGGGGAGAGGGGACCTTGGGGTAGGTGAGGGAGACCAGCCAGAGGGAAATTCAGGAAAGACAGGCTGATATGGGAAAGGACCCTGGGTATTGCCCTGAAGGGGATGAGGAGGAGTGACAAGCCAGGTCAGATGGAGAGGGGAACCCAAGCAGTAGGGTGCAGGGAATGGGGCAAGGGGAGGCTGGGTCAGCAGAAAGGCAACCCCAGGCACTGTACTGCAGGGGAATAGTCAGGAGACAGCCCAGGTCAGGGTGAGAGGGGACCCCGAGCACTGTACTGCTGGGAATGGGTGGAGAGACAGGCTGGGTCCAGATCAGGGACAGGGGACCCTGGGCATTTCCTTGCAGGGCATGGGGCAGGGAGGAAACAGGCTGGGCCGGAGGAGAGCGCACCCTGGGCCTGGGCAACGTCCTGCTGGGGATGAGCGAGAAGGGACTGTGGGCCCCTCCTCACCTTCGGGAGCGGATGGGTCTCCCTGGACTCCCGGAGTCGCGCTGGGCTCCGGCTCCGCGGAGCTGCCTCCCTCTGGGCTGGGGGGTCCGGGGCCTGAACTTCCCCCCGGAGTCATGCCACCAGGTTCGGTGGCCGGGCCGGGGCCGTCCCCCGCGGACGGGCTGGCGGGGCCGGGGCCGGGGCCGATCCCCGCGGTCGGGCTGGCGGGGCCGGGGCCGTCCCCCGCGGACGGGCTGGCGGGGCCGGGGCCGGGGCCGATCCCCGCGGTCGGGCTGGCGGGGCCGGGGCCGATCCCCGCGGACGGGCTGGCGGGGCTGGGGCCGGGGCCGATCCCCGCGGTCGGGCTGGCGGGGCCGGGGCCGATCCCCGCGGTCGGGCTGGCGGGGCCGGGGCCGATCCCCGCGGTCGGGCTGGCGGGGCCGGGGCCGGGGCCGATCCCCGCGGTCGGGCTGGCGGGGCCGGGGCCGATCCCCGCGGTCGGGCTGGCGGGGCCGGGGCCGGGGCCGGGGCCGGGGCCGATCCCCGCGGTCGGGCTGGCGGGGCCGGGGCCGATCCCCGCGGTCGGGCTGGCGGGGCCGGGGCCGGGGCCGATCCCCGCGGTCGGGCTGGCGGGGCCGGGGCCGGGGCCGATCCCCGCGGTCGGGCTGGCGGGGCCGGGGCCGATCCCCGCGGTCGGGCTGGCGGGGCCGGGGCCGATCCCCGCGGTCGGGCTGGCGGGGCCGGGGCCGGGGCCGATCCCCGCGGTCGGGCTAGGGGTCCCAGCCCCCCACCGCGGCTGCAGCAATAGCAGGAGCTGGAGCAACAGCCGCTTCGGGCCCATAACATCAACTTGTTGCCAGGGAACCGATACACTAACGTCTGACGTCATGTCGTAAGCGATCTGGTCTCGCGATAAACCTTAGCGCAGGCGCGTGTCGAAGGCCCCCCCACCCAATGCGCAAGCGTACATCAATCTCCTCCTCGGCCCGCCCCTGGGTGGCTGGCAGACGCCTCGTCGGGGCTGGGTCTGAGCGCGAGCGTGGGGATGGAGGCGGCCCCTGGGCGGTAGGGGGGTTAGCCCCGCCCCCACAGAGCCCGCCCCTCGTGGGCTGGCCCGGCCCGGCCCGGCTCGGCTCGGCTCGGGGTGTGCGCAGAGGGGGGAGCCGGCTGGGCCGTCTCCGTGCGGCTTCGCCCCCAGTAGAGCTGGTCCGGTCTCCCCAGGGCCTCGCCTGCCGCCGCCGCGGTGGCGCGGTCTCCCGCTCCGGGAAGCGTGTGCCTGTCGGGACGATCCCGGTGGGGCGATGCCCCAGCGCCCAGGTCACAGGGCAGTCCTCGAGTGAGCTCCAGTCCCCACGTCTGGCAGTGAGGGGCTTGGCGACTGCGGGAGCGTGGCGTTGTGTCCCTGCCCGCTGATGCCCGCTCTCTGTCGTCCATGAGCGTCTCTCCCTCTTTTCATTAATCCAGTTATAGGGTCAGCCTGCACAGCATCCCCTGGCCACGAGATCCCCAGGTTGGTTGGCTCTCTTGTGTGAAGAAGAACTTCCTTGTGCTTGTGCTAAGCTTGTTGGCTATTCATTGTATTGGGTGATGCTCGTTCGTGTGTGAGGTGAAGGGGTAAATAACACTTCCTTATTTATGTTCTCCGCACCAGTCCTGATTTTGTAGACCTCAGTCGTAAGAGTGGCCATATTAAGTCATACCAAAGGTCCATCTCGCCTAGTATCCTGTCTTCCAACTGTGGCCAATGGTAGGTGCTCTAGAGGGAACGAACAGAACAGGGACTCATCAAGCTGGCTGTATTTTAAAGAATCCTTATTGAGGTTACAGGGACAAACCATCCTGATGTGTAGAAAGAATAGTAAATATAGTAGGCGACCAGCTTGGCTTAACAGTGGAATCCTTGCTGATCTTAAATACAAAAAAGAAGCTTACAAGAAGTGGAAGATTGGACAAATGACCAGGGATAAGTATATAAATATTGCTGGGGCATGTAGGAATGGAATCAGGAAGGCTAAATCACACCTGGAGTTGCAGCTAGCGAGGGATGTTAAGAGTAACAAGAAGGGTTTCTTCAGGTATGTTGGCAATAAGAAGAAAGCCAAGGAAAGTGTGGGCCCCTTACTAAATGAGGGAGGCAACCTAGTGACAGAGGATGTGGAAAAAGCTAACGTACTCAATGCTTTTTTTGCCTCTGTCTTCACGAACAAGGTCAGCTCCCAGACTACTGCACTGGGCAGCATAGCATGGGGAGGAGGTGGCCAGCCCTCTGTGAGGGAAGAAGTGGTTCGGGACTATTTAGAGAAACTGGACGTGCACAAGTCCATGGGGCCAGATGCGTTGCATCTGAGAGTGCTAAAGGAATTGGCGGCTGTGATTGCAGAGCCATTGGCCATTATCTTTGAAAACTCATGGCGATTGGGGGATGTCCCGGAAGATTGGAAAAAGGCTAATGTAGTGCCCATCTTTAAAAAACGGAAGAAGGAGGATCCTGGGAACTACAGGCCGGTCAGCCTCACCTCAGTTCCCCGAAAAATCATGGAGCATGTCCTCAAGGAATCAATTCTGAAGCACTTAGACGAGAGGAAAGTGATCAGGAACAGTCAGCATGGATTCACCAAGGGAAAGTCATGTCTGACTAACCTAATTGCCTTCTATGATGAGATAACTGGTTCTGTGGATGAAGGGAAAGCAGTGGACATGTTATTCCTCGACTTTAGCAAAGCTTTTGACACGGTCTCCCACAGTATTCTTGTCAGCAAGTTAAAGAAGTATGGGCTGGATGGATGCACTACAAGGTGGGTAGAAAGTTGGCTAGATTGTCAGGCTCAACGGGTAGTGATCAATGGCTCCATGTCTAGTTGGCAGCCGGTATCAAGTGGAGTGCCCCAAGGGTCGGTCCTGGGGCCGGTTTTGTTCAATATCTTCATAAATGATCTGGAGGATGGTGTGGATTGCACCCTCAGCAAGTTTGCGGATGACACTAAACTGGGAGGAGTGGTAGATACGCTGGGGGGTAGGGAGAGGATACAGAGGGACCTAGACAAATTGGAGGATTGGGCCAAAAGAAATCTGATGAGGTTCAACAAGGACAAGTGCAGAGTCTTGCACTTAGGACAGAAGAATCCAATGCACCGCTACGGACTAGGGACCGAATGGCTAGGCAGCAGTTCTGCAGAGAAGGACCTAGGGGAGACAGTGGACGGGAAGCTGGATATGAGTCAACAGTGTGCCCTTGTTGCCAAGAAGGCCAATAGCATTTTGGGGTGTATAAGTAGGGGCATTGCCAGCAGATCGAGGGACGTGATCGTTCCCCTCTATTTGACATTGGTGAGGCCTCATCTGGAGTACTGTGTCCAGTTTTGGGCCCCACACTACAAGAAGGATGTGGATAAATTGGAGAGAGTCCAGCGGAGGGCAACAAAAATGATTAAGGGACTGGAACACATGAGTTATGAGGAGAGGCTGAGGGAACTGGGATTGTTTAGTCTACGGAAGAGAAGAATGAGGGGGGATTTGATAGCTGCTTTTAACTACCTGAAAGGTGGCTCCAAAGAGGATGGATCTAGACTATTCTCAGTGATAGCAGATGACAGGACAAGGAGTAATGGTCTCAAGTTGCAGTGGGGGAGGTTTAGGTTGGATATTAGGAAAAACTTTTTCACTAGGAGGGTGGTAAAACACTGGAATGCGTTACCTAGGGCGGTGGTGGAATCCCCTTCCTTAGAAGTTTTTAAGGTCAGGCTTGACAAAGCCCTGCCTGGGATGATTTAGTTGGGATTGGTCCTGCTCTGGGCAGGGGGTTGGTTTAGATGGCCTCCAGAGGTCCCTTCCAACTCTGTTATTCTATGATTCTATGAAGTGATCCATCTACTGTTGCCCATTTCCAGCTTCTGGCAAACAGAAGTTAGAGACACCATCCCTGCCCATCCTGGCTAATAGGTCCATCAATGGCTATCTTCCATGAATTTCTTATTCTTTTTTTAACCCTGTTGTAGTCTTGGCCTTCACAACATCCTCTGGCAAAGAGTTCCACAGGCTGATTGTGCATTGTGTGAAGAAATACTTCCTTTTGTTGGTTTTAAAACTGCTGCCTATTAATTTCATTTGGTGGTCCCTATTTCTTGTGTTATGAGGAGTACATAACACTTTCTTATTTATTTTCTCCACACCAGGTGTGATTTTATAGACCTCTATCATATCCCTCCTCAGTCGTCTCTTTTCCAAGCTGAAAAGTCCCAGTTTTATTAATCTCTCCTCATATGGCAGACATTCTATACCCCTAATCGTTTTGTTGCCCTTTTCTGAACCTTTTCCAAGTTCAGTATGTCTTTTTTGAGATGGAACAACCACATCTGCATGCACTATTCAAGATGTGAGTGAACCATTGATTTATATAGAGGCAATATGATATTTTCTGCCTTATTTATGCCTTTCCTAATGATTCCCAACATTCTGTTTGCTTTTTTGACTGCAGTTGCACATTGAGTGGATGTTTTCAGAGAACTATCCACAATGGGCTGGATGAATGGACTATTAAGGTGGATAGAAAGTTGGCTAGATTGTCGGGATCAACGGGTAGTGATCAATGGCTCCATGTCTAGTTGGCAGTCGGTATGAAGTGGAGTGCCCCAATGGTCGGTCCTGGGGCCAGTTTTGTTCAGTATCTTCATAAATGATCTGGAGGATGGTGTGAATTGCACCCTTAGCAACTTTGCAGATGACACTAAACTGGGAGGAGAGGTAGATAAGATACAGAAGGCCCTAGACAAATTGGAGGATTGGGCCAAAAGAGGTCTGATGAGGTTCAACAAGGACAAGTGCAGAGTCCTGCACTTAGGACGGAAGAATCCAATGCACCGCTACAGACTAGGGACTGAATGGCTTGGCAGCAGTTCTGCAGAAAAGGACCTAGGGGTTACAGTGGACGAGAAGCTGGATATGAGTCAACAGTGTGCCCTTGTTGCCAAGAAGGCCAATGACATTTTGGGATGTATAAGTAGGGGCATTGCCAGCAGATCGAGGGACGTGATCGTTCCCCTCTATTCGACATTGGTGAGGCCTCATCTGGAGTACTGTGTCCAGTTTTGGGCCCCACACTACAAGAAGGATGTGGAAAAATTGGAGAGAGTCCAGCGGAGGGCAACAAAAATGATTAGGGGACTGGAACACATGAGTTATGAGGAGAGGCTGAGGGAACTGGGATTGTTTAGTCTGCGGAAGAGAAGAATGAGGGGGGATTTGATGGCTGCTTTCAACTAGCTGAAAGGGGGTTCCAGAGAGGATGGTTCTAGACTATTCTCAGTGGTAGAAGATGACAGAACAAGAAGTAATGGTCTCAAGTTGCAGTGGGGGAGATTTAGGTTGGATATTAGGAAAAACTTTTTCACTAGGAGGTGAAACACTGGAATGCGTTACCTAGGGAGGTGGTGGAATCTCCTTCCTTAGATGTTTTTAAGGTCAGGCTTGACAAAGCCCTGGCTGGGATGATTTAGTTGGGGATTGGTCCTGCTTTGAGCAGGAGATTGGACTGGATGACTTCCTGAGGTCCCTTCCAACCCTGATATTCTATGATTCTGTGAATGACTCCAAGATCTCTTTCTTGAGTGGTAACAGCTAATTTAGACCCCATCCTTTTATATGTATAGTTGGGATTATGTTTTCCAATGTGCATTACTTTGCAGTTGTCAACATTGAATTTCATATGCCATTTTGTTGCTCAGTCACCCAGTTGTGAGAGATCCTGTTGTAGCTCTTCGCAGTCTGCCTGGGACTTAACTGTCTTGAGTAGTTTTGTATCATCTGTATCATCATTTGTATCATCCCCCTTAGTCATCATTTTTCTAAAGTGAGCAGTCCCAATCTTTTTAATCTCTCACATGGAAATTGTTCTATACCCCTAATCAATTGTGTTGCTTATCTTTGTACTTTTTCCAATTCTAAGATAGCTTTTTTGCAGGAAACCAGAAAAGCATGTAGTATTCAAGGTGTGGGCATACCATGCATGTACATAGTGGCATTATAATAGTTTCTGTCTTATCATCAAAAAGAAAAGTAGTACTTGTGGCACCTTAGAGACTAACCAATTTATTTGAGCATAAGCTTTCGTGAGCTACAGCTCACTTCATCGGATGCATACTGTGGAAACTGCAGAAGATATTATATACACAGAGACCATGAAACAATACCTCCTCCCACCCCACTCTCCTGCTGGTAATAGCTTATCTAAAGTGATCACTCTCTTTACAATGTGTATTATAATCAAGGTGGGCCATTTCCAGCACAAATCCAGGTTTTCTCAAACCCCCCCCCCGCTCCCCCTTTTTTTTTTTTTTTTTTTGGGTCCAAAAACCACACACACAAACTCACTCTCCTGCTGGTAATAGCTTATCCAAAGTGACCACTCTCCCTACAATGTGCATGATAATTAAGGTGGGCCATTTCCAGCATAAATTCAAGTTTAACCAGAATGTCTGGGGGTGGGGGTGGGTAGGAAAAAATAAAGAAAAAGAAAAGGAAAGAATAAATGGACAGACATCAGATGTCAAGAATTATAACATTCATAAACCAGTCGGAGAACACTTCAGTCTCTCTGGTCACGCAGTTACAGACATGAAGGTCGCTATCTTAAAACAAAAAAACTTCAAATCCAGACTCCAGCGAGAAACTGCTGAATTGGAATTCATTTGCAAATTGGATACTATTAATTTAGGCTTAAATAGAGACTGGGAGTGGCTAAGTCATTATGCAAGGTAGCCTATTTCCCCTATTTTTCCCCCCCCCCCCCCGACATTCTGGTTAAACTTGGATTTATGCTGGAAATGGCCCACCTTGATTATCATGCACATTGTATGGAGAGTGGTCACTTTGGATGAGCTATTACCAGCAGGAGAGTGAGTTTGTGTGTGTATGGGGGTGGGGGGTGAGAAAACCTGGATTTGTGCTGGAAATGGCCCACCTTGATTATCATACACATTGTAAGAAGAAAAAGAAAAGGGGTCTCTATCTCTATCTCGGGGCCTCTCCTTCTGCCCCTCCACCCCCACAAACATATTCAGTTCCTCCGGCTACAAAACTACAGGTCTCTACCACTTGAGCTGAAGGAGACTCTCCATCAGCTGCTGGCAATGTAGTGTCTAAAACCATAATTGACCAATTCCAACTACATCTGGTTCAAGGCAATGGGGCTCATTCCACTAGCCAGCTAAGAAATAATAAAGAAAAAAACCTAGCTGTTATATAGCACTGATCCTCAGCAGATCTCAGTGTGCTCTAAAAGGATGTCAGTCTCATTATTTCCATTTTACAGAAGGCAAAACTGATGCACAGGAAAGTGCCTGAGGTTATCAGAACATGATACAGTTCTGTGGTGACCTAGAATCCTATTTTCGACGTCTCCGACTCAAGGAATATTTCCAAAATACCTCTGAACAGCATACTAATCCACAGAGGTCTCCCTACCAACACTACAGAAAGAGGGATTGTAGGTGGACTCCTCCTGAAGGTCGAAACAGCAGACTGGACTTCTACATAGAGTGCTTCCGCCGACGTGCATGGGCTGAAATTGTGGAAAAGCAGCATCACTTGCCTCATAACCTCAGCCATGCGGAACGCAATGCCATCCACAGCCTCAGAAACAACTCTGACATCATAATCAAAAAGGCTGACAAAGGAGGTGCTGTTGTCATCATGAATAGGTCGGAATATGAACAAGAGGCTGCTCGGCAGCTCTCCAACACCACTTTCTACAAGCCATTACCCTATGATCCCACTGAGAGTTACCAAAAGCAACTACAGCATTTGCTCAAGAAACTTCCTGAAAAAGCACAAGATCAAATCCGCACAGACACACCTCTGGAACCCCGACCTGGGATATTCTGTCTACTACCCAAGATCCATAAACCTGGAAATCCTGGGTGCCCCATCATCTCAGGCATTGGCACCCTGACAGCAGGATTGTCTGGCTATGTAGACTCCTGCCTCAGGCCCTACGCTACCAGCACTCCCAGCTACCTTCGAGACACCACTGACTTCCTGAGGAAACTTCAATCCATCGGTGATCTTCCTGATAACATAATCCTGGCCACTATGGATGTAGAAGCCCTCTACACCAACATTCCACACAAAGATGGACTACAAGCCGTCAAGAACACTATCCCCGATAATGTCACAGCTAACCTGGTGGCTGAACTTTGTGACTTTGTCCTTACCCATAACTATTTCACATTTGGGGACAATGTATACCTTCAGATCAGCGGCACTGCTATGGGTACCCGCATGGCCCCACAGTATGCCAACATTTTTATGGCTGATTTAGAACAACGCTTCCTCAGCTCTCGTCCCCTAAAGCCCCTACTCTACTTGCGCTATATTGATGACATCTTCATCATCTGGACCCATGGAAAAGAAGCCCTTGAGGAATTCCACCATGCTTTCAACAATTTCCATCCCACCACCAACCTCAGCCTGGTCCAGTCCACACAAGAGATCCACTCCCTGGACACTACAGTGCTAATAAACAATGGTCACATAAACACCACCCTATACCGGAAACCTATTGACTGCTATTCCTACCTGCATGCCTCCAGCTTTCACCCTGACCACACCACACGATCCATCGTCTACAGCCAAGCTCTGCGATACAACCGCATTTGCTCCAACCCCTCAGACAGAGACAAACACCTACAAGATCTCTGTCAAGCTTTCTTACAACTACAATACCCACCTGCAGAAGTAAAGAAACAGATTGATAGAGCCAGAAGAGTTCCCAGAAGTTACCTACTACAGGACAGGCCTAACAAAGAAAATAACAGAACGCCACTAGCCGTCACCTTCAGCCCCCAACTAAAACCCCTCCAACGCATTATTAAGGATCTACAACCTATCCTAAAGGATGACCCAACACTCTCACAAATCTTGGGAGACAGGCCAGTCCTTGCCTACAGACAGCCCCCCAACCTGAAGCAAATACTCACCAACAACCACATACCACACAACAGAACCACTAACCCAGGAACTTATCCTTGCAACAAAGCCTGTTGCCAATTGTGCCCACATATCTATTCAGGGGACACCATCACAGGGCCTAATAACATCAGCCACGCTATCAGAGGCTCGTTCACCTGCACATCCACCAATGTGATATATGCCATCATGTGCCAGCAATGCCCCTCTGCCATGTACATTGGTCAAACTGGACAGTCTCTACGTAAAAGAATAAATGGACGCAAATCAGATGTCAAGAATTATAACATTCATAAACCAGTCAGAGAACACTTCAATCTCTCTGGTCACGCAATCACAGACATGAAGGTCGCTATCTTAAAACAAAAAAACTTCAAATCCAGACTCCAGCGAGAAACTGCTGAATTGGAATTCATTTGCAAATTGGATACTATTAATTTAGGCTTAAATAGAGACTGGGAGTGGCTAAGTCATTATGCAAGGTAGCCTGTTTCCTCTTGTTTTTTCCTACCCCCCCCCCAGATGTTCTGGTTTATCTTGGATTTAAACTTGGAGAGTGGTCAGTTTGGATGAGCTATTAACAGCAGGAGAGTGAGTTTGTGTGTGTATGGGGGTGGGGGGGATGTGAGAAAACCTGGATTTGTGCAGGAAATAGCCAGACTTGATTATCATGCACATTGTGTAAAGAGTTGTCACTTTGGATGGGCTATCACCAGCAGGAGAGTGAATTTGTGTGGGGGGGTGGAGGGTGAGAAAACCTGGATTTGTGCTGGAAATGGCCCACCTGATGATCACTTTAGATAAGCTATTACCAGCAGGACAGTGGGGTGGGAGGAGGTATTGTTTCATATTCTCTGTGTATATATAAAGTCTGCTGCAGTTTCCACCGTATGCATCCGATGAAGTGAGCTGTAGCTCACAAAAGCTCATGCTCAAATAAATTGGTTAGTCTCTAAGGTGCCACAAGTACTCCTTTTCTTTTTGCGAATACAGACTAACACGGCTGTTACTCTGAAACCTGTCACTGTAAGGAGAGTGATCACTTTAGATAAGCTATTACCAGCAGGAGAGTGGGGTGGGAGAAGGTATTGTTTCATGGTCTCTGTGTATATAATGTCTTCTGCAGTTTCCACAGTATGCATCCGATGAAGTGAGCTGTAGCTCACGAAAGCTTATGCTCAAATAAATTGGTTAGTCTCTAAGGTGCCACAAGTACTCCATTTCTTTTTGCGAATACAGACTAACACGGCTGTTACTCTAAAACCTGTCTTATCATCAATTCCTTTCCTAATGGTTCCTAACATTGTTAACTTTTGACTGCTGTTGCACACTGAGCGGATATTCTCAGAGAACTATCCTCAGTGACTCCAAGATCTGTTTCTTGAGTGGTAACAGCTAATTTAGATCCCATCTTTTTGTATGTAAACTTTGGATTATGTTTTCCAGTGTGCATTACTTTGCACTTGTCAACACTGAATTTCATCAACTTTTCGGTGCACAGTCATCCAGTTTTGTGAGATCCTTTTGTAACTCTTCATAGTCAGCTTTAGACTCAACTATCTTGAGTAATTTTGTATCATCTGCAAATTTTGCCACCTCTCTGTTTACCTCTTTTTTCCATATCATTTATGTATATGTTGAACAGCACTGGTCCCAGTATAGATCCTTGGGGGATGCCACTATTTACCTCTTTCTATTGTGAAAACTGACCATTCATTCCTAATCTTTGTTTTCTGTCTTTTAACCACTTACTGATCTATGAGAGGACCTTCCCCCCTCAATCTATGACTGCATAATTTGCTTTAAGAGCCTTTGGTGAGGGACCAGTCAAAGGCTTTCTGAAAGTCCAAGTACGTCCACTAGATCACCCACCTTATTGTCCTTGATTCTGCTGATCATAGGTTCCTCCTTGTGTGCCATAGCTTCCCTTATCAGTTTTCTACAATTCCTATCAGCTATATATATAAAAAAATAAATAGCTACCTTCACTTTCCCTACATCACAGCATTTTTTTTTTTAACTAGTACAGCTTTCTTCTTCACTTGTGGCTTTTGGGGCACCTCGTATGGTGTTCTTAAATGATTCCCAATTATCATTCACTTTTTTCTGATTAAGTTCTTCCTCCCGGTATATGATTTGTCTTTTATAATGGTTTTCAGTTTTGTGAACTAGGCCCTGGTAAAGCACCAAGTATATATATATTACCGGTCTAGATTTTATTCTGCTTGCGCATTATAAATGTGATCAAGTCATTATCACTTGTACCTAAGCTACCATTAATGTTTAGGTCCGTGATTGAATCCTCTTTATCTGTTAAGACAAGATCTAATAAACAATTATCTCATGTTGGCTGCAACATTTCTTGAGTTAGTAAATTGTCATTTATAATGTTTAGAAATTCCAAGGATATTTTAGTACTGGCAACATGATTGTTGTTAGTACTCAAATTGAAGTCCCCTATCATCACAGTTTTTTTTCCTCCTATACATTATAGATAGGGATGTAAGGAGGCATAGTACAAGATAGTATGCAGTTTCCTAGTGTAGTGTTGATAAATTTTCACCACCAGTTAGTAGAATTAGTAGAATTTCAACAACTTCCACCCAGTCAGCTCCTTATAGATCTGGGCCATGATGGTTTGATATACTTGAAGTGCCAAGGAAATCCCAAACTGAAATCACTTAGGCACAGTGTGCCTATGTCAAAATTGGAGTTAAAGGTGCAGAGTTATGACCTTTCTCTAGTTAGACAGACCTGCCAAAACTCTTGGTTTGCAACCAAAACTGAAAATACTCTTGAATTTTGAAATCTAGGTCATGACCTACTCAATTGTTCTCATGGGAGAACATTTAAGAACATAAGAATGGTCACACTGGGTCAGACCAAAGATCCATCTAGCCCGGTATCCTGTCTTCCAACAGCGACCAATGTCAGGTGCCCCAGAGGGAATGAACAGAACAGGTAATCATCAGTGATCCGCTCATTCCCAGCTTCTGGCAAACAGAGGCTAGTGACACTTGCATTTGATAAGTTGCAACAGACTGTCACTCAGACACGATGATGATGGGTGCATTAGAAATACCCATTTAAGCAGAATGCATGAAGGTCATTCACTCATCCTGAATCATCAGCAGTGTTGGGGACGTGACCAGGGGAAGGCCACACATTTCTGCCCTAGATGTTTTGGTAGAGTGGTGCGTTATTTTCATCTAGCTAATAGGGCCAGACTCCCTTTTTCCTAAAATTAAACAAAGTTATTCTCCTACATGTTGTTCCATCACTTCCCCTGCAAAGTCAGGCAAACATTTAAATATTAATACAACACACTGTGATTGACTTATGTACTAATTGCATTCACAAGCTGACATACGTAACTACATAAAGCTCCTTCTTGGAAGGATGTATTTGCCAGGTAAGGAGTCAGTATGTATATTAAAAACCAAATATAAAGTGTCATGATATTATTCATCTACAGATTCAATTGTTATTAAAACAGTTGAGTGGAGTGAGGCACTACCTGCAATGAGGCTGCCATGTGCTCAGGACAGAATAGAAAATTTGAACACACAGTGGAATATCCTATGATGAATGAAGACGACTTCAGCTTTTTTTATCATCACTAATGGCTCAGCCAGATCTTTGTGCTATGTTTCCTGGGATAAAAGAAGTAGGAATTCATCTCTTTCTAGTCCCAGTTACAATAGCTACAGTTGAGCGTTCTTTTTCATCCTTGAATACAATTTTATGTTCTGAAAGAAGTTGCCTTCTGCCTGATCACGTGAATGAACTAATGAGCATATCTGTTGAAGGAATGGAAGTACCGGACACATGAGAAGCCACTGAAGATGAACGCACTGCATTCAAGAAGTTCATTAACATAGTTGTGCAAATTTATAACAAGAAACCAGGAAGGATGAGATATAGGGCTTCATAGAAAGCTAACTTTAATATGTGTGACTTTTAAAACATGAGTTAAATCTAATAAAATGGTCATGAAATACTTTTTTTTCAGTTTTTACTATGGTGCCATAGAGCCCATCTTCACCCTCAGTGTCTCACCCCTCATTGGCCTTGACCCCCCCCACCCTGTAAATTTGAACACCTCTCCCCGCAATTTCAATTCCTGGGGAAAACAAAATCTGTATCTTGGTTCTCAATGTTAGTTTTCTGTTATGCCAAACACATTTGGTCAGTTGGCAAAATGTGGTAGCTGTCTTTCTGATATGAGAATTAAACTTCTCATCTAGAACGAGATTGATACAGATGATCCTAGACAGCAGAACTTGTGCACAACTTCTACCAGGATGTTAGCTATAGAAGCTTCTGGTGCAGTCAACACACCTTGTGCCATAAGCATTTTATATACACTGATGTTTAGTCCAAATTGGCACAGCTTTGCCTTAGCAGCTTGATGAAAGTTGCTGGAGCTCCTCTTTACTGTGTGCAATGAGCACTGCATCATCTGCAAACAGAAGTTCTGTTATCAACAGGCATTTAACTTTGCCTCTTTTTTGCTCTTAGATGTGCAATGTTGAAGAATTTCCCATCTGATCCTGTATGCAGACGTATACCTTCAGTACTAGATGAGAGAGCATGACAAAGTAACAGAGAGAAGAATATATCAGAGTGCTAGTGCCAAAATGCATCCCTGTTTGAAACCACTGTGGCTGTCAGATTGATCACCCTCAGATTTGACTGTAGTTTTATGCCGTCATGGAAGCCTCAGATAAGACTGGGGGGACAACCAATTCCCTCCAACACTAGGAAAAGGCCCTTTGTGCTGAGCAGGCCAAAAGCCTTTGTGAACTTCTACCATAATAAACGTGTATTAATAGAATAAGCCAGGAGGGAAGTTTGTTACCCATTGTCAGAGGGAGGAAGATGAACAAAAAGGCAAAGCATGAGCAGATAACATGTCCTCTCTCTAGAGACAACTGTGTTGTAGACTGGATGGTCAATAACCATGTGAAGGTGTAGATGCTCAGTACCACCACATGAGATCTTGGAGAGGAAGGTTCACTCTGCTGTGAAAATATGTCCATTGGGAATTGGTGCATTTGGTAAGAATAGCCACTAGGTGCCACCAAATTTGTATGTGTGTACATACACGTTTGTGTGTGTGGTTGCTGTTACTGGGCTATGGCTGTGCCAACAGTGTTTACTTCTTCAGGGGCCCCTGAATTTTTCCAAAGATTTGAGGGGTAACTATGATCATAGAATCATAGAATATCAGGGTTGGAAGGGACCCCAGAAGGTCATCTAGTCCAACCCCCTGCTCCAAGCAGGACCAATTCCCAGTTAAATCATCCCAGCCAGGGCTTTGTCAAGCCTGACCTTAAAAACCTTTAAGGAAGGAGATACTACCACCTCCCTAGGTAACGCATTCCAGTGTTTCACCACCCTCATAGTGAAAAAGTTTTTCCTAATATCCAATCTAAACCTCCCCCACTGCAACTTCAGACCATTACTCCTCGTTCTGTCATCTGCTACCATTGAGAACAGTCTAGAGCCATCCTCTTTGGAACCCCCTTTCAGGTAGTTGAAAGCAGCTATCAAATCCCCCCTCATTCTTCTCTTCTGCAGGCTAAACAATCCCAGCTCCCTCAGCCTCTCCTCATAACTCATGTGTTCCAGTCCCCTAATCATTTTTGTTGCCCTTCGCTGGACTCTCTCCAATTTATCCACATCCTTCTTGAAGTGTGGGGCCCAAAACTGGACACAGTACTCCAGATGAGGCCTCACCAATGTCGAATAGAGGGGAACGATCACGTCCCTCGATCTGCTCGCTATGCCCCTACTTATACATCCCAAAATGCCATTGGCCTTCTTGGCAACAAGGACACACTGCTGACTCATATCCAGCTTCTCGTCCACTGTCACCCCTAGGTCCTTTTCCGCAGAACTGCTGCCTAGCCATTCGGTCCCTAGTCTGTAGCTGTGCATTGGGTTCTTCTGTCCTAAGTGCAGGACCCTGCACTTATCCTTATTGAACCTCATCAGATTTCTTTTGGCCCAATCCTCCAATTTGTCTAGGTCTTTCTGTATCCTATCCCTCCCCTCCAGCGTATCTACCACTCCTCCCAGTTTAGTATCATCCGCAAATTTGCTGAGAGTGCAATCCACACCATCCTCCAGATCATTTATGAAGATATTGAACAAAACTGGCCCCAGGACCGACCCTTGGGGTACTCCACTTGATACCGGCTGCCAACTAGATATGGAGCCATTGATCACTACCCGTTGAGCCCGACAATCTAGCCAGCTTTCTACCCACCTTGTAGTGCATTCATCCAGCCCATACTTCCTTAACTTGCTGACAAGAATACTGTGGGAGACCGTGTCAAAAGCTTTGCTAAAGTCAAGAAACAATACATCCACTGCTTTCCCTTCATCCACAGAACCAGTAATCTCATCATAAAAGGCGATTAGATTAGTCAGGCATGACCTTCCCTTGGTGAATCCATGCTGGCTGTTCCTGATCACCTTCCTCTCATGCAAGTGCTTCAGGATTGATTCTTTGAGGACCTATGATTTTTCCAGGGACTGAAGTGAGGCTGACTGGCCTGTAGTTCCCAGGATCCTCCTTCTTCCCTTTTTTAAAGATTGGCACTACATTTGCCTTTTTCCAGTCATCCGGGACTTCCCCGGTTCGCCACGAGTTTTCAAAGATAATGGCCAATGGCTCTGCAATCACAGCCGCCAATTCCTTCAGTACTCTCGGATGCAACTCGTCCGGCCCCATGGACTTGTGCACGTCCAGCTTTTCTAAATAGTCCCTAACCACCTCTTATCTCCACCGAGGGCTGGCCATCTCTTCCCCATTTTGTGATGCCCAGCGCAGCAGTCTGGGAGCTGACCTTGTTAGTGAAAACAGAGGCAAAAAAAGCATTGAGTACATTAGCTTTTTCCACATCCTCTGTCACTAGGTTGCCTCCCTCATTCAGTAAGGGGCCCACACATTCCTTGGCTTTCTTCTTGTTGCCAACATACCTGAAGAAACCCTTCTTGTTACTCTTGACATCTCTGGCTAGCTGCAGCTCCAGGTGCGATTTGGCCCTCCTGATAACATTCCTACATGCCTGAGCAATATTTTTATACTCTTCCCTGGTCATATGTCCAACCTTCCACTTCTTGTAAGCTTCTTTTTTATGTTTAAGATCCGCTAGGATTTCACCATTAAGCCAAGCTGGTCGCCTGCCATATTTACTATTCTTTCAACTCATTGGGATGGTTTGTCCCTGTAACCTCAACAGGGATTCCTTGAAATACAGCCAGCTCTCCTGGACTCCTTTCCCCTTCAAGTTAGTCCCCCAGGGGATCCTGGCCATCCGTTCCCTGAGGGAGTCGAAGTCTGCTTTCCTGAAGTCCAGGGTCCGTATCCTGCTGCTTACCTTTCTTCCCTGCGTCAGGATCCTGAACTCAACCAACTCATGGTCACTGCCTCCCAGATTCCCATCCACTTTTGCTTCCCCCACTAATTCTACCCGGTTTGTGAGCAGCAGGTCAAGAAAAGCGCCCCCCCTAGTTGGCTCCTCTAGCACTTGCGCCAGGAAATTGTCCCCTACGCTTATGATCTTATTCATGGACTGAGAGTGAGCTTTGAATGCAGCAAAAAAATTAAAAATAAAGATAAAGCATGAGAAATTTCAGCCCAATGAGAGTTTTTTTTTTGTTTGTGGGTTTGTTTTTTTTTTGAGACAGTCACAATGGAGTGAAAATAGGGTTTAGAGCTTTAACTGCTGTGATGATAATCTCAAATTTGACACCACTTCAGGGGATGCTCTCCCAGATAACCTGACACTGAATATCAAGAAAGGAGAAAATTATGGAGTTATTTAGAAACAGCCTGAAGGGAGAAATTAAGGAATTTAAAATCTATAGGATCACTGTGGAGTCTGTTAAAATCTAGGTTTCAGAGTAACAGCCGTGTTAGTCTGTATTCGCAAAAAGAAAAGGAGTACTTGTGGCACCTTAGAGACTAACCAATTTATTTGAGCATGAGCTTTCGTGAGCTACAGCTCACTTCATCGGATGCATACCGTGGAAACTGCAGCAGACTTTATATACACACAGAGAATATGAAACAATACCTCCTCCCACCCCACTGTCCTGCTGGTAATAGCTTATCTAAAGTGATCATCAGGTTGGGCCATTTCCAGCACAAATCCAGGTTTTCTCACCCTCCACCCCCCCACACAAATTCACTCTCCTGCTGGTGATAGCCCATCCAAAGTGACAACTCTTTACACAATGTGTGTAGACAATGGACCATGTGGTGTAGTCTGGGTGAAAGCTGGAGGCATGTAGGTAGGAATAGCTGTCAGTAGGTTACCGGTATAGGGTGGTGTTTATGTGACCATCGCTTATTAGCACCGTAGTGTCCAGGAAGTGGATCTCTTGTGTGGACTGGTCCAGGCTGAGGTTGACGGTGGGATGGAAACTGTTGATATCATGGTGGAATTCCTCAAGGGCTTCTTTTCCATGGGTCCAGATGATGAAGATGTCATCAGTATAGTGCAAGTAGAGTAGGGGCATTAGGGGACGAGAGCTGAGGAAGCGTTGTTCTAAGTCAGCCATAAAAATGTTGGCATACTGTGGGGCCATGCGGGTACCCATAGCAGTGCCGCTGATTTGAAGGTATACATTGTCCCGAATGTGAAATAGTTATGGGTGAGGACAAAGTCACAAAATTCAGCCACCAGGTTTGCCGTGACATTATCGGGGATACTGTTCCTGACAGCTTGTAGTCCATCTTTGTGTGGAATGTTGGTGTAGAGGGCTTCTACATCCATAGTGGCCAGGATGGTATTTTCAGGAAGATCACCGATGGACTGTAGTTTCCTTAGGAAGTCAGTGGTGTCTCGAAGATAGCTGGGAGTGCTGGTAGCGTAGGGCCTGAGGCAGGAGTCTACATAGCCAGACAATCCTGCTGTCAGGGTGCCAATGCCTGAGATGATGGGGCTCCCAGGATTTCCAGGTTTATGGATCTTGGGTAGTAGATAGAATATCCCAGGTCGCGGTTCCAGGGGTGTGTCTGTGCGGATTTGATCTTGTGCTTTTTCAGAGAGTTTCTTGAGGAAATGGTATAGTTTTTTTTGGTAATCCTCAGTGGGATCAGACGGTAATGGCTTGTAGAAAGTGGTGTTGGAGAGCTGCCAAGCAGCCTCTTGTTCATATTCCGACCTATTCGTGATGACAACAGCACCTCCTTTGTCAAATCAACAGCACTGCTATGGGTACCCATGTGGCCCCACAGCATGGCAACATGTTTTATGGCTGACTTAGAACAACGCTTCCTCAGCTCTCGTCCCCTAATGCCCCTACTCTACTTGCACTATACTGATGACATCTTCATCATCTGGACCCATGGAAAAGAAGCCCTTGAGGAATTCCACCATGATTTCAACAATTTCCATCCCACCGTCAACCTCAGCCTGGACCAGTCCACACAAGAGATCCACTTCCTGGACACTATGGTGCTAATAAGCAATGGTCACATAAACACCACCCTATACCGGAAACCTACTGACTCTTATTCCTACCTACATGCCTCCAGCTTTCACCCACACCACACGGTCCATTGTCTACAGCCAAGCTCTACAATACAACCGCATTTGCTCCAACCCCTCAGACAAACACCTACAAGATCTCTATCAAGCATTCTTAGAAGTACAATACCTACCTGCTGAAGTGAAGAAACAGATTGACAGAGCCAGAAGGGTACCCAGAAGTCACCTACTACAGGACAGGCCTAACAAAGAAAATAGCAGAACGCCACTACCCGTCACCTTCAGCCCCCAACTAAAACCTCTCCAACGCATTATCAAGGATCTATAACCTATTCTGAAGAACGATCCATCACTCTCACAGATCTTGGGAGACAGGCCAGTCCTTGCCTACAGACAGCCCCCCAACCTGAAGCAAATACTCACCAGCAACTACATACCACACAACAGAACCACTAACCCAGGAACCTATCCTTGCAACAAAGCCCATTGCCAACTGTGCCCACATATCTATTCAGGGGACACCATCACAGGGCCTAATAACATCAGCCACGCTATCAGAGGCTCATTCACCTGCACATCTGCCAACGTGATAGACGCGATCATGTGCCAGCAATGCCCCTCTGCCATGTACATTGATCAAACTGGACAGTCTCTACGTAAAAGAATAAATGGACACAAATCAGATGTCAAGAATTATAACATTCATAAACCAGTCAGAGAACACTTCAATCTCTCTGGTCACGCGATTACAGACATGGAAGTTGCGCTGTTACAACAGAAAAACTTCAAAACCAGACTCCAGCGAGAGACTGCTGAATTGGAATTCATTTGCAAAATGGATAGAATTAACTTAAGCTTGAATAGAGACTGGGAGTGGCTAAATCATTATGCAAGGTAACCTATTTCCCCTTGTTTTCTCCTACCCCCCCCCCCCCACTGTTCCTCAGACGTTCTTGTTAAACCCTGGATTTGTGCTGGAAATAGCCCACCTTGATTATCATACACATTGTAAGGAGAGTGATCACTTTAGATAAGCTATTACCAGCAGGAGAGTGGGGTGGGGGGAGAGAAAACCTTTTGAAGTGATAAACACCCATTTTTTTCATAGTCTGTGTGTATAAAAAATTCTCACTGCATTTTCCACTTTATGCATCCGATGAAGTGAGCTGTAGCTCACGAAAGCTTATGCTCAAATAAATTGGTTAGTCTCTAAGGTGCCACAAGTACTCCTTTTCTTTTTGTGAATACAGACTAACACAGCTGCTACTCTGAAACTTGTTGTATTAGGTGTCTTAAAGATCGCCCTGAATATAAAACCAGTCTATAGAAGTTCCATAATTAAGGTTGCAAGCAGGGTTCCATTATGAGCCCTATATTCACTCCCTTCTTCCTGTCTCAGAAAATTATCAGCTTAAGTTTGGCATGTCAGCAGTTAACATGCTAAACTTATTTTCATTCTACTGTAGTTTGAAGGCAAATCGTCAAACCAACTTTGAATTAGTGATCCTTAAATCTGAGACTTTTTTTTAGCATTCTGCTCCCCAGAATTGATTATCCTTCACTTACACTAGGTTCAGTCATGATCACCTCTGCTGAGGGCAGTTGAGTGACACTGGGGTAACACTTGAGAGAAGAATGAGGCCTAAAGTATTTAATTTGTTTGGGTTCCTTATGCTAGAAAACATTTGATCATAAAAATTACACATTAAAAACAGATGAAAACCATTTAGTCTATGATCTAGAGCAGACATTTCAAACTCTGGGGCCTGGCCCCATCTGAGGGAAAGGAGCTGAATTAGGACTCGCTTCTGTTTACAGTCCTAAAATTAAGAATATGCCAGTGGCTGGGAACCTCCCTGTTAAAGTCCTTCCTGCACCAGCTGGGTTGCAGGGACTCAGTGTAGATTCTCCTGCACTGACTCCTCCAGCCCCCATGGAATCTGCTGTTGAGTTGACATTTAGTGCAGACAGAGGTGCTGCCTCCTCTACTCAATGCTTCCCCTGCTGGTGCACAGGCAGATGGAAAAGACAGAGTTAAGCAGAGGAAGGAGTTTGTCATCTCAGGGCCTTGCTGGCAAGCTGTGGCCTGGGCTTTTCAGATCGTAACAGGAAGTAGGGCCACAATGGGTGAGTCTGCACTGGGATTCCCTCAAAAATTCTTCATTGCCCCCAATAATTCCTTTCCAAGCTGCCAGACTCTCCTGTCACCACCCATGTTTCCCTGACTCCCTTCAAAGCTTTTGATACGGTCTCCCACAGTATACTTGCCAGCAAGTTAAAGAAGTATAGATCGTTGGGCTCAACAGGTAGTAATCAATGGCTCGATGTCTAATTGGCAGCCGGTATCAAGTGGAGTGCCCCAGGGGTCAGTCCTGAGGCCAGTTTTATTCAACATCTTCATTAATATTCTGGATGATGGAATGGATTGCACCTCAGCAAGTTTGCGGATGACACTAAGATGGGGGGAGAGGTAGATACCTTGGAGGGTAGGATACCTCAGAGTGACCTAGACAAATTGGAGGATTGGGCAAAAAGAAATCTGAGGTTTATCAAGGACAAGTACAGAGTCCTGGACTTAGGGCGGAAGAATCCCATGCCCTGCTACAGGCTGGGGACTGACTGGCTAAGCAGCAGTTCTGCAGAAAAGGACCTGGGGATTACAGTGGATGAGAAGCTGGATATGATTCAGCAGTGTGCCCGTGTTGCTAAGAAGGCATATTGGACTTTATTATTAGAAGCATTGCCAGCAGATTGAGGGAAGTGACTATTCCCCTATATTCAGGACTGGTGAGGCCACAGCTGGAGTATTCAGAGTAACAGCCGTGTTAGTCTGTATTCGCAAAAAGAAAAGGAGTACTTGTGGCACCTTAGAGACTAACCAATTTATTTGAGCATGAGCTTTCGTGAGCTACAGCTCACTTCATCGGATGCATACCGTGGAAACTGCAGCAGACTTTATATATACACAGAGAATATGAAACAATACCCCCTCCCACCCCACTGTCCTGCTGGTAATAGCTTATCTAAAGTGATCATCAGGTGGGCCATTTCCAGCACAAATCCAGGTTTTCTCACCCTCCACCCCCCCCCCCCAAATTCACTCTCCTGCTGGTGATAGCCCATCCAAAGTGACAACTCTTTACACAATGTGCATGATAATCAAGTTGGGCTATTTCCTGCACAAATCCAGGTTATCACCAGCAGGAGAGTGAATTTGTGTGTGCAAATTCCACGGTATGCATCCGATGAAGTGAGCTGTAGCTCACGAAAGCTCATGCTCAAATAAATTGATTAGTCTCTAAGCTGGAGTATTGTGTCCAGTTTAGGCCCCCCTCCCCACCAACTACAGAAAGGATATGGACAAATTGGAGAGAGTCCAGCGGAAGGCAACGAAAATGATTCGAGGGCTGTGGCACATAACTTATGAGGAGAGGCTGAGGGATCTGGGGTTTAGTCTGCAGAAGAGAACAGTGAGGGGGGGATTCGATAGCAGCCTTCAACTACTTGAAGGGGGATTCCAAAGAGGATGGAGCTCGGCTGTTCTCAGTGGTGGCAGAAGACAGAACAAGGAACAATGGTCTCAGGTTGCAGTGGGGGAGGTCTAAGTTGGATATTAGGAAACACTGTTTCCCTAGGAGGGTGGTGGAATCTCCATCCTTAGAGGTTTTTAATATCCAGCTTGATAAAGCCCTGGCTGGGATGATTTAATTGGGGTTGGTCCTGCTTTGAGCAGGGGGTTGGACTAGATGACCTCCTGAGGTCTCTTCCAACCCTTATCTTCTAGGATTTTATGAATATCCTGCTCCCCACTAGCTTCCCTAGGTACACTTTCAGCTCCTGACAGATTAAATGTGACAGTGACCACATGAACATATAGCAGTGAACTGAAAAGGACCACAGGTCTGGATTGTCAGACTATTGTGGAAAAGAGATTTTTAAAGTTGTTTAGAAGTATTTTTAAAAAAGTAAAAATGCTGCTCCCTAAATACATTCCTGCAGTTCCTAAAATAATACAATTAATTCTGCCCTGGATATGTTAATACTACTCCTAAGATTAGCACTATATAGTATAAAAAAGGACATGCTAAATGCATTGATGATGGGCGATCATTCATTACCGAGTATGATCATCTTCCATGGGAGTTATAGGTCCTCAGGTGGCTAATAAGGCTAATCCTTGACCCACAAGTTCTATTACAATGAGGGCAGATGTTTTCAGGCTCAGGAGGAAGCTCTTGACCATGACTGGAGATCAGTCTCTCCTTCCTCCTGCGCCTCTGTCCTCTTCAGCTTGTCAGCGAGCAAGTTCAAAATGCAGGGGACCATCACGTAGGACTTCACTCTATTTTAAGTGATCCTGGGCAAGTGTCTCCCAAGTATCGATGTCAATATTATATTTTTTTTAAGGTTGTCCTTCAGCAAGTCCTTATAATGCTTCTGTTGTCCACCCACATTATGGTACCATTCTTTCAGCTGAGAGAGCAGGACCTGTTTTGGGAGGCAATGGTCTGGCATCCGGACAACGTGACCAGTCCAGTGGACTTGCTGACGGATGATCATTGCCTTGATCTTGCTCTTTGCCTCTTCCAGAACACTGATATTGGTGCGCTTGTCTTCCACTTTGATCTTCAGAATCTTATGAAGGCAACGTTACAGCTGGCATTGAAATCACTTACAGAATGGATGGAAAGCTTTTCAGGCTTAGCAGGCTGAAAGCCAAGACTAAGATTTTTCACAACATCTATTGTGGATCTTAAGTATGCTGATGACAACGCAACCTTTGCCCACTCTGAGAAAGATCTTCAAACTATCTTGAATGTGTTTGCCGATGCTTACGCATGTCTTAGAGCACTTCTTCTTAGTCTTCTTGATATTAAGACTGACACTATCAGCCCTCTCCAAATGAGGTATTACATGCCCCATCTATCAAAATCAATGGAGTGGCACTGTAGAAAGTCGATCACTTCTTCTACCTTGGAAGTCCTCTTTCATCCAAGGCAGATGTTGATGCAGAAATTCAACACTGCCTGAGCTGTGCCAGTGTAGCTTTTTCTCGTTTACAGCACAGGGTCTTTGAAGATCACGACATTCGAACAGATACCAAGCTTCTTGTTTATCAAGGCATTATCGTTCCAACACTGTTTGTTTGGGTCCAAAACTTGGACAACCTATAGACACCACTTGAAAGTCCTTGAGAGGCTAAATGCATTAAAAATTAGCTAACTGACGGATCTCAAAAAGTAGTTGTCGTTGAGAAATCATCACTGAATAGATGTTTCTAATTTTTTTGGACTCAACACTATTCATTATTTTTAATCAATGATCTGGAAGGTAATATAAAATTGACAAATGATTTTGTAGAATGACAAATGATGAGGACAGGGTGATCATACAGAGCAATCTGGATCACTTCGTAAACTGCTGGACCCATTAAATATGCATTTTTAATATAGCCAAATGCAAAGTGGATATATAAACAGGAGTAGTACTAGTGATTGAAGTAGGGAGGTGATTTTTACCTCTGCAAATGGCATTGGTGCACATATTTTCAAAAGGATATTGAAAATTGGAGAAGGCACAGAGGAGAGCCATAAATTATTAAAGGGCTGGAAAAAATGTCTTTAACTCTCTGTGTAAGAGCTCAATCTGTTTAGTTTTTCAGGCAGAAGATTGAGAGGTGACTTGATCAGTGTCTAAGCCTAGATCTCAAAGATATGTAGACTGCTGATTTCCACTGAAATAGGTTGAAGTTATGAGCCTTCACAGGCAAACAGTTGCGGGTACTAAAGAGCTGTTTAATTTGGAGAAAGATGTAAGAAGAACCACTGGCTGGAATTTAAAGCTGGACAAATTAAAATTAGAAGTAAGGCACAAGTGTTTAGCAGTGAGGGGGATTAATCATTGGAACAAACTACTAAGGGAAGTGGTGGATTTATCTCTGGGCTGTGGCAGGAGGGTATGGGCTCTGGGCTGGGGAGTGCGGGTTCCAGGAGGGGGCCAGAAATGAGGGGTTCAGGGCATGGGAGGAGGCTCTGGGCTGGGGTGAGGGGTTGCAGTGTGGGGGGTGAGGGCTCCAGCTGGGGCTCTGGTATGGGGCTGGAGATGAGGGATTTGGAGTGCAGGAGGGGGTTTCGGACTAGGGCTGAGGGGTTTGGAGGGCGGGAGAGGGCTCTGGGCAGGGGATTGAGGTGCGGTGGGGGAGTGTATGAATGCTGGGCGTGCAGACTCTAGGATGAGGTGGGGATGAGGGGTTTGGGGTGTAGGTGGCTGCACCAGCCTGGGACCAAGGGGTTGGGAGGGGGATCAGGGCTGGGGAAGAGGGTTGGGGTGCAGGAGTAGGTCAGGGGTGCAGGTTCTGGGCGGTGTTTACCTCAAGCAGCTCCTGGAAGCAGCAGCATGTCCCCACGCCGGTTCCTACATGAAGGCTTGGCCAGGCGACTCTGCATGCTGCCCTATCTGCAGGTGCAGCTCCCATTGGCCGTGGTTCCCGGCCAATGGGAGTTGCAGAACCGACACTTGGGGCGGGGGCAGTATGTGGAGCCCCCGGGCTTCCCCTACACATAGAAGCTGGAGTGGGGACATACCACTGCTTCAGAGAGCCGCGCGGAGCCACAGCAGGCAGGGATCCTTCCCTAGCCCCCCTGTGCTGCCAACCGGACTTTTAACGGCCTGGTCAGCGGTGCTGACTGGAGCCACAAGGGTCCTTTTCAACTGGGTGTTCCAGTCAAAAACTGGACACCTGGCAATCCTACACAGAACAGGTTATGCAGGGTGATGGGAGCCCTGAAGTTTGAAAACCTACAGACTAGGTAATCAAATAGTCCCTTCAGGCCTTAAAATTTATGAAAGCAATAATTAATTCTCCCCCAGTACACTAGTGCTTCCTGTAGCAGGGTCAGCCACCTCCAAATATCCCCTTGTGGCCTCAAATGGGATTGCAGCACCCTCCTCAGTTTCCCCTTCTGTTCAGGTTCCCAGAAATAATTATAAAGGGTTTCTGTCCAATAACATCCCTTCTCAAGGCCCAGGTTTATTAACAAGTAATTTAAATATCAGATTTCAGAATAGCAGCCATGTTAGTCTGTATTCGCAAAAAGAAAAGGAGTACTCGTGGCACCTTAGAGACTAACCAATTTATTTGAGCATGAGCTTTCATGAGCTGTAGCTTATGCTCAAATAAATTTGTTAGTCTCTAAGGTGCCACAAGTACTCCTTTAAATATCAGAGAGGTAGCCGTGTTGGTCTGTATCCACAAAAACAACGAGGAGTCCAGTGGCACCTTAAAGACGAACAGATTTATTTGGGCATAAGCTTTTGTGGATAAAAAACCCACTTCTTCAGATGCATGGAGTGAAAATTACAGATCAGGCATAAATATATTGGCACGTGAAGAGAAGGGACCTACCGCACAAGTGGAGAACCAGTGCTGACAAGGCCAATTCAGTCACGGTGGATGTGATCAACACTGGTTCTCCACTTGTAAGGTAATTCCCTTCTCTTCATGTGCCAATATATTTATGCCTGTATCTGTAATTTTCACTCCATGCATCTGAAGAAGTGGGTTTTTTACCCACAAAAGCTTATGCCCAAATAAATCTTAGTCTTTAAGGTCCCACCGGACTCCTCGTTGTTTAAGTAATTCAAAATTATCTTCAAAATAAAGGGCCAAAATAAGCAACTCCCAGCCCTTTCTATCTGGAGTTCTTTCACAGGCCTCTGCCAGCTTGGTCAAATCTCAGGCTCTAAGAGGTCAGCAGACCAACCTCTTCCACTGCTCTTCCCAGCACCCCCTTGGATCCACAGGGTCTCTGCAGTCTTCTGTCCCCCCCCCCCCGCCACTCCTACCCCTTTCTAACTGGAGTGTTTTGTCAGGCGCAAAGCTCTAAGCACAAGTCTCAGACAGGAGCCTCCTGCTTATTACAGCTCTCACCTACGTGTGCTTTTTCCTACCAGCTATAGTTCCCCAGGCTCTCCTGGCTGGCACCCTTTTAGCTGGAGTGTTATCTCCCCCAGGTCTGGCCTGAGTTAATCACATGACCTTCTTTCATCACTAGACACCTTGGGAGGTGAGCTGATATCCTCACAGGTGAGGCTGAGGCCCCAGTTCCCCTTAAAGGGGCAAGCAACCACATGACACTTCCCCAAAAATAATACAATGAATGCCGTTTCTTCCTGTTTTCCTCTCCCCTTTTCCACTTAGGATGGACACATTTGCTGCTGTTGCTCCCATGGCTCTCTTTGCACTTGAAAGATATGCAGCCTCCCAGTTGCTCCTCTTCCTCTCTTCATCTTTCTCCTTCTTCCCTTGCCTTGAAGGAGTGGAGAGGCTCCTCTAAGAGAAGGAGCTGAGCAGCCCCAGTGAGACTAGTTGTTCCAGAGGAGGGAGTGGAGCCACTGCATTTTTTTTCCAAAGGAAGGAAGGAGGGAGCAGAGTGATTCCTGATCCTCTCCTCCTGCTCAGTCTGTTAGAAGAGCATTGGTGCTCGGCCTTGTCTGCTTCCTGCTCTTTCATCCTGTCCTGTGAAACATGGAGCTTCTCCAGTAATTGTTTCCTCTTCAAAACCAGCAGGTGGCTTCTGGGCTGCTTAGCTACTTCCCTGGAGGTCTCTGTTCCTTCAAGGGGAAGAGAGGAAAGCGGAGCAGATGGCCTAATACAAAGTGTTAATACATCTCAGACCCAGGATGATGGAACAGCTGAAACAATGGACCAGGAACCCTAAACGTGTTCTGTCCCCCGGCTTGCTAGCTTATGTCCTATGAGTTGCTATTGACTATTGCTTCATGTGTCTTTACAGAAATGAATATTCTGTGCACACAAAACAAGTTCATCCGTCTCACTGAAGCTTGCCTCAGTACTGGTAAGACTGTTTTATATATCTCAGTGATAATTGTTTAATATTCACTTGATGAATATTGCATCTAGCACATATGAAGATGGGCTTTTGCTAAGTAACATCCTGTTAAAGCAAATGTCGTCCTAGGTTAATTATACACAACACAAAGAGATTTTCTTTATTCATTACAAATTTCTTGCTTTTTAATTTCATTGAGCGCTCCCTTGTTTTTATGTTATAGGCTTGGGGAACATGATTTCTAACAAACTTTCCTAGGCCATGCATTATTCTGTATCCTATCATGTTTCCTCTTGGTCTTCTCCTTCCCAAAAGTAAATTAGTCCTAGCCTCTTTAATCTCCCCTTGTACGGAAGTCTCCTCCTCCCAGCCTCTAAGCATGTTCTTTGTCTTTCTCAGAATTTACCATTTCTAATCTCTGTTTTTAGTGATACCATTGTGACGGGCTGGATCACAGAAACCCTTTTGGGACTGCCACCTGATGTGCTGGGACTACCTTTGAGCCCGTTTTCCCTGCCAGGCTGGGACTTCAGTAACTTGCCTTGTTTGAGCCAGACACGCTTGCCTGCTGCAAACACAGATCCAAGTCTGAACCACGTCCCCCACAAGCTGCAGGCTTACCTGAAAACAGCTTAAGAAGTGCTCCTGTCTCCAGCACTCAGATACCCAGCTCCAATGGAATCCAAACCCCAAATAAATCCGTTTTACCCTGTGTAAAGCTTATACAGGGTAAACTCATAAATTGTTCACCCTCTATAACACTGATAGAGATATCCACAGCTGTTTGCCCTCCCCTCCCCCAGGTATTAATACATATTCTGGGTTAATTAATATGTAAAAAGTGATTTTATTAAATACAAAAAGTAGGATTTAAGTGGTTCCAAGTAATAACAGACAGAACAAAGTGAATTACTAAGCAAAATAAAATAAAACACCCCAAGTCTAAGTCTAATACAGTAGAAAATTAAATGCGGGCAAATCTCACCCTCGGAGATGTTCCAATAAGCTTCTTTGACAGACTAGCCTCCTTCTAGTCTGGGCCAAATCCTTTCCCCTGGTACAATCCTTGTTCCAGCTCAGATAGCAGCTAGGGGATTTCTCATGACTGCAGCCCACTTTGTTCGGTTCCACCCCCTTATATATCTTTTGCACAAGGAGGGAATCCTTTGTCCCTCTCTGGGTTCCCACCCCTCCTTCTAAATGGAAAAGCACCAGGTTTAAGATGGATTCCAGTACCAAGTGACATTCTTCCCAGCCTAACTCACAGGAAGGCTTGCAAGTAAACAGAGCCATCCATAGTCAATTGTCCTAGTTGATGGGAGCCATCAAGATTCCAAACCACCATTAATGACCTGCACTTTGCATAATTACAATAGGGCCTCAGAGTTGTATTTCATATTTCTAGTTTCAGATACAAAAGTGATTCCTTTATACAAATAGGATGACCACACTCAGATTATAAATTTTGTAATGATACCTCACAAGTGACCTTTTGCATGAAGCATATTCCAGTTACATTGTATTCACACTTATTAGCATATTTTCATAAAATCGTATGGAGTGCAACGTCACAACCATATGAGAATGTGTCCCTGTTGCCCTTCTTCCTGGGGTGGTTCTGACTGCTGATCTTTGGTGGTGAAACAAGGAAGCGGTTCTTGACTTTACATGCAGGAATGTGTGAAGTGTTCCTCTGTCAAGGCCAGCGTTGACCTGTAGACAGATTCTTGAATCTGCCACCTGGCTTTGCTTCTGAAATATGTAGAAAGTGCTTACCACAGCTGCATGCATAACTTCCCTCTTCCCCTCCTTCTCTGCAACCTGCTGCAAGCAAAGACAATGTGGATCTATTTAATATTGCATTAGGGACTGGAAAAGGCACCTTCTGTTCTCTACTTCATGATTAATTGTTTCAGAAACCTTCATACCCATTTAATCGCCAGAGATCATCTCACTGGGTTTTAATTCCTGCAGATTTGTTCCAAGCTCCCATCCACCACACTTTTCTGTGGCTGTTTCCTTCCCTGCTCTCCTTCGGGAAGGATTCTCTCTGGCTTCCAGTGTAACCTTCTCCATTCCTCCCTCCTCTCCTGTTCCCTGGACATCAAGCTAGCATGTCCTAAATTCCAGTCTGTGCTTGGATTTTAAGGCAGCATGTCCTATCTCCTGGCAAATTTTAAACTAAAAAAAATTGTTTATATGTCATACAATTAATCTGTGGAATCTACTGGAGCAGGATATTGAGGCAAATAGCTTAGTAAGGCTAGAAAGAAGGGACTGGACACTTGTGTGAATAAATAGTTCATCTGCAATTATGCTAATTGTGATAAAATAATAAAGGCTTGTGATAAACAGACTTCAGCATTTAAGGTGATCACTAGCTGGGTGTAGGAAAAATTTCTCCTGCTATTTCAGATGCAGTCAACTCTGGTTTTCAGCACCCCCAGTAGTAGGAGATTGGCAGCCATTTGTCAGCTTTGTTCTGATTTCCGGCTGAATTCTCCCTCCAGACCCTGAGCTGTGTGGAAATTACATCTCGTTTCCTCTTTTTTTTTTATTTTTGTATTTTAAAACTTCCTCCCCAGATTGTCGGGAACCTGATCAGAGTACAAATGCTTTTCTGCCTTTGGGAGTTTGTTTTCTTTATAGAAACCTCAGTAACATAGGAGCTACGGTTGCCTTTCCATAGTTTGTAACAAACACTTAAAATTCTATCCATAAACAGAGGAAGAAAACAAGTCAAATAGCAAAAGCTGGATCCCGCTTCCCCTTCCAGACTGAGTCTAAATTAGCACGTTATGTGAGGCTACAGAGTCTGCCCTCCCCCTCTCTGGGCCATGGGGAAGTTCCATAGACCCCTCGTTTCTCAAATGCAGCCACCAGGAGGGGTTCCCTGTGGCCATGGCAGTTTACTGGGGAGGGGGAGCATCAGCCCCTCCCCTTCCTCACTGTCGCTCCTGCATGCGCGGCCTCTCTAGAGACACAGGTGGGACACACAGGTGAGGAGGCGAGGTGAGCAGCGGGCAGGGCGGTGAGGAGGCGAGCGGCAAGGCAAGTGGTGGTGGGGGCCTGGCAGGGGACTAAGGAGGCAAGCAGCGAGACAGCAGCAGGGTGAGGAGGCAGGAGGTGAGCCACCAGTGAGCGGGGGTTCTCATGGCTGGCAGGGGAGAGTCTGTGGCAGGGGAGTCAGGAGGCGAGCGGCAGGTGGGGGACTGAGGAGGGATGCAGGAGGCAAGCGGCGGGTGGGTGGGTAAGAGGAGGCGAGCAGCAGGTAGGGGACTGAGGAGGGAGGTGAGTGGCAGGTGGAGAGGTGAGGATGCAAGTGGTGGGTACATGGGCAGTGGATGGAGCCCCCCTTTGTGCACAATAACCCCCTCTGTACAGGAACCCTCCAGTGCCTGTACTGATGGATGTTAATTACGTAAGTATTCCAAAGAGAGAGAACTAGGAGCAATAGGATATAATTAAGACAAGGATAATTTAGGAGGAACCTCCAGAAACATTTCTGGACAACAAGATATTTCATACTGTGGAATAGTCTCCCAGCGGAAGTAGTGGAAGCCTCAGTGCTTAGAATGTTTAACCCCAGACTGAACAAAGCAATCATGGATATACTGAAGCTTTGCACTGGCCCTGGGGTGAATGGACTAGATGCTCTCTATGGTATGTTTGTTAGTGACAGAATGGATTCTGAGTATGGATTACTGCCCAGTTACCAACATTGGTGGTGGTATAGCCCACCTATTTAATGTGTGGTTTCTTTCTGAAAAGTGTCTAAAAATTACCCCTTCTTCCTGGACAGATCTGCTACCTCTCTTTATTCAGGGATGTATGTGCAGACTTTACTGACAACAGTTAATATAATGAGGTTGCACAGGTATAAAGGGCAGAATGTGGTCTGCAGAATCTTTGTTACTGCTCCTGGGATTACAAAGAGATGATAAACAGGCTGCAAAGTATTTTTATAGTCATTTTTCAGGGTTTAGCCATTCTTTGAAGCAGGGTGAATGTGTCACAAGCCAAATAGTAAACCAACCCTTCCTCTCTGCAGGAGCTCTAAGTGTGTGAAGGTGAGGGGCCAGGGCACAGAAGATGAGTGTCTGTGGGATGAGGAGCCCAGATTTGTACGGTTGTGATTGGAATTGGTGGATGCAGCAAAGTTTGCAAAAATTAATTATAAATCAACCTTTTTTTTTTTCCCCCCTCCTTTCCCAGCTGTACTTTCCATTTTTCTTGTGTGTTTGGATCTAGGTGGTGAAATGTAGCAGATGGAAGTGAGGAAGGGCAAAGTTATCTCCTTTTAAGAGTAGCTCTTCCTCTCATATACAGTCTGGCCAGAGCGGAGGGAGTCTGCGTGTTAGATGACTTCAAAGACTGATGAATAATTGCTTTCTGTTTATGTCCAGGACGCTGTTTTTCTTTGAAAAGTGCCAGCACAGCGAGAGATATATCTGCCTCTACTTCCGTCCCAAAAGGGGAAGGAACAAGGTATTCTCTTTGGCAGCTTTTGCATACTATTACCAAACACTTTGTGGCACTCTTAGTGGAAGCCTGGGGCTGAAGCAGGTTGCATTCATGAGTTAATTTCTGCCTTAGAAGCAGGTCACCCTGTGGTTTTTCATTAAGTTCCTTCTGAGTCATGCAGAGTTAAACTAACCCCTCCCACAGCCATGGACCGTTAAATAGCTCTGTTTCATGTGCACCTCTCACTAAGCAGCTCAGAGCCCGCAGAGGCTGAGAAAGGAGGGGAGAGAACACTGGCACTGATGGACGAGCCAAAGGGTAAGAACAAAAATGAGTTGCTCTGAACTTAGAAAGCAAAATCCGCCTCTAGGAAGGAGGTGGGGGAGAGGAACTTTGGGGAGCTGTTCAAATGGCTCTGATGTCAGGCTCACCACAAACAAAAGTTTGACAAGTTAATGAATATTCATAAGATGTTTATACTCATTAAGATTTGTCATTCTGGAGTGAACTAATTTTGAGACCCTCCTGCAGCCAGATGCATCTCAGAGCAGCACAGACTACACAGTCACATTAATTTCTCATTACAGAACTCGATGCATATGTTCTGAGACGATAAATTCATCGTCAAATAGATTTATTTTGGTCTCTGCTGCATGCAGTTGTCTACGTTCCTTTCCTATTGTGAAATTAGCACACAATTTTCATCTTGGAGTTCAGTTTCTCAGACAGTGTAGAGGGGCACTGACAAGTGATCCTGAGCCACTCTGTGTGTGTGTGTGTGTGTGTGTGTGTGTGTGTTGATGGGGGAGGGGAAGAACGACTTGCTGTGTCTGTAAAGAAAAGAGAGGAGGCAAGATGTTTATGACCTTTGGCCCTGAGGCTGTGTTATGTGAATGTCAGCCCAGAGGGTTCCCAGTTGTTGTTTCACTGCAGTTTGAAGAAAGCAGGTATGTGTGAAATTAGCCCCCGGGGGATCATGTCACCCTCAAGGTTCTTCTCATTTTTCAGTGACACGGGGGTGTTTCTTGCAGAGGGTGCTTCTGGTGGTAGAAGTCTTGCCATGAGACCTCTCAACACAGGGCAGGGAATGGGCAAAAAAGGGCAAGTGTGTGGAGGGGCATAAAGGTGTGAGGGTGCCCTGCTGGGGGGTAAGGACATGAGGGGATATGAAGGTGCTGCTGCAGCAGGACACAAGGAGTTCTCAAATCCTGGGGACTCTTGGTACACAGCTGGGAGGAACCTCACAGCAATAAGTCTAGAGCAGAGAGTCTCTTATGGGGGCACGTGAGGAGAGACTGATTCTTAGCCCATGTTTGGTGGTGGCGTGGTTGTTTGACAGCAGGGTGGTTCCTGCTAGAGCTAACAGTTGCTCTCCATTCTGGTGCTGGCACCTCTGATTTATCATCCTGGTGACCTGAGTAGATACCAGGTGACACCTGTAGCACATTGGCATGAGGTTTCACATCATCAATGTACACACCCTGGAGCTGAGCTTCAGCCAAACATTGACATCAGCATGGCAACCTTTTTCACAGAGCAGCCTGCAGCAAAATTTAAGTCTTCACCTTTTCTCAGGTTTCAGAGTAACAGCCGTGTTAGTCTGTATTCGCAAAAAGAAAAGGAGTACTTGTGGCACCTTAGAGACAAACCAATTTATCTGAGCATAAGCTTTCGTGAGCTACAGCTCATATCCGATGAAGTGAGCTGTAGCTCACGAAAGCTTATGCTCAAATAAATTGGTTAGTCTCTAAGGTGCCACAAGTACTCCTTTTCTTTTCACCTTTTCTCAATACATGATGAGGCTTCTAGATGGCATTGTCGTGTAGCCTTCCTTTTATAATCAGCTGGAATATTACACATAGCAGAAAACATATCTATCATCTGTTATGTTCAACATCTGGCAGAAACATTTCCTACTTCAGAATCTGCTTTTTCTGTCTGGCCATTTTACACTCTGTACCATAACTTGTACTTTACAGTCTGTTGTGATCTATAATTCAGGCTGATGTGAGGATATGTAGCAAGAATCCAGGCAAGTAGGAGTCTGGGCAAAGTTCTAGGCAGAAACTTTGCAGTGAAACGGAGAGAAACTTTAGGGATAATATTGTTTCTTCTTCTATTAAAGTTCTTTGTTCAGTGTTAGAAGAAAGTGACTCTTTCTGTAATTCTTTATCATTGTCACAATGACAGGGTGTCAGCAGGTGATTCATTTTGAACCAGAATAAATAAAATGCCAAATTTCAGCTCTCCTCAAGATTTTTGAGGAGCCCACTGGATGGTCTAAGTGAAAGAGTTAGGTTTATTAAGAACAAAAATTATAGCAGTGGTACAGGCTTGTTACTAGATGGAGATAGTAAAATTGTTGGCAATTATGCAGCAACGTTTAATATTTCTGTTTTGTCTTTTGAAAGAAGGAAGATGATTTAGTCATATCAGATGAGGCGGCTGAACCATTTTCCAGTCCATTAGTAACAAAGGATGCTAAACAACATTTATCAGGTATAGGCATTTTTAAATGCACAAGCCCAAATAACTTGCACTCAAGAATCCTAAAAGAGGTGGCTGAGGAGATCTCTGGCTGATATTCATTTTTTAGTAAATCTTGGAATACTGGGGAAATTCCAGAAGACTGGAAGAGATCTAATGTGGTGGTGTTCAAAAAGACCAAGTGGAACAATCTGGGTAATGATAGCCTGACATCAGTCCCAGGTAAAAAGATACAAAAACTAACACGGGATTTCATTAATAACTAGTTAAAAGACAGGAATATAATTAATGCCAATCAACGTGGTTTTATAGAAAATAGTCTTGACAGACAAACTTGATTCAACTTTTATGAGATTAGAAGTTTGATAGACAAAGGTAATCGCATAGACTTTTGTAAGGTGTTTGACTTAGTACTTCACAGCACTTTACAGTATCAATAACCAGGATGCTATTTTTTAATGTACATGCAAAAAGAAAAGGAGTACTTGTGGCACCTTAGAGACTAACCAATTTATTTGAGCATAATCAAGAACTAGCTAATTGGCAGATCTCAATAAGTAATTCACAATTATTACTGAATGGAGGTGTTTCTAGTGGTGGATTGGACATTACCATTTTGAGTTGTAGTCATTTGTATTTGAGTTGCATTTGACTTTAGCAAAGCTTTTGACACCGTCTCCCACAGTATTCTTGTCAGCAAGTTAAAGAAGTATGGGCTGGATGAATGCACTATAAGGTGGGTAGAAAGTTGGCTAGATTGTCGGGCTCAACGGGTAGTGATCAATGGCTCCGTTTCTAGTTGGCAGCCGGTGTCAAGTGGAGTGCCCCAGGGGTCGGTCCTGGGGCCGGTTTTCTTCATTATCTTCATAAATGATCTGGAGGATGGTGTGGATTGCACTCTCAGCAAATTTGCGGATGATACTAAACTGGGAGGAGTGGTAGATACGCTGGAAGGCAGGGATAGGATACAGAGGGACCTAGACAAATTGGAGGATTGGGCCAAAAGAAATCTGATGAGGTTCAATAAGGATAAGTGCAGGGTCCTGCACTTAGGACGGAAGAACCCAATGCACAGCTACAGACTAGGGACTGAATGGCTAGGCAGCAGTTCTGCAGAAAAGGACCTAGGGGTGACAGTGGACGAGAAGCTGGATATGAGTCAGCAGTGTGCCCATGTAGCCAAGAAGGCCAATGGCATTTTGGGATGTATAAGTAGGGGCATAGCGAGCAGATCGAGGGACGTGATCATCCCCCTCTAGTCGACATTGGTGAGGCCTCATCTGGAGTACTGTGTCCAGTTTTGGGCCCCACACTTCAAGAAGGATGTGGATAAATTGGAGAGAGTCCAGCGAAGGGCAACAAAAATGATTAGGGGACTGGAACACATGAGTTATGAGGAGAGGCTGAGGGAACTGGGATTGTTTAGTCTGCAGAAGAGAAGAATGTGGGGGGATTTGATAGCTGCTTTCAACTACCTGAGAGGTGGTTCCAGAGAGGATGGTTCTAGACTATTCTCAGTGGTAGAAGAGGACAGGACAAGGAGTAATGGTCTCAAGTTGCAGTGGGGGAGGTTTAGGTTGGATATTAGGAAAATCTTTTTTACTAGGAGGGTGGTAAAACACTGGAATGCGTTACCTAGGGAGGTGGTAGAATCTCCTTCCTTAGAGGTTTTTAAGGTCAGGCTTTACAAAGCCCTGGCTGGGATGATTTAACTGGGAATTGGTCCTGCTTCGAGCAGGGGGTTGGACTAGATGAGCTCCTGAGGTCCCTTCCAACCCTGATATTCTATGATTCTATGATTCATAAGAGCATTGCATGGTACAAAAAGGGGATAGTCCTCTGTACAGCTCAGCTGTGACCATTGCAACCTGTGTTTAGTTCTGGGCATGTAACTACCTGAAAGATATAGAAAAACTGATAGTAGCTTAGAGAAGAGCAAGAAATATAATCAAGAAGCTTGAGTGACTGGCAGAGAAAAAGATTACAAGAACTAAATAGGTAATAGCCCCTGAGGGCTCCCCTGACTTGCATCGCTGCTTCTAAGGCCCCTGCATAGCTTTGTAGGGGTGCAGAATCACTGGTGCAAAGGTCTACTCATAGAATCATAGAATATCAGGGTTGGAAGGGACCCCAGAAGGTCATCTAGTCCAACCCCCTGCTCGAAGCAGGACCAATTCCCAGTTAAATCATCCCAGCCAGGGCTTTGTCAAGCCTGACCTTAAAAACCTCTAAGGAAGGAGATTCTACCACCTCCCTAGGTAACGCATTCCAGTGTTTCACCACCCTCTTAGTGAAAAAGATTTTCCTAATATCCAATCTAAACCTCTCCCACTGCAACTTGAGACCATTACTCCTCGTTCTGTCATCTGCTACCATTGAGAACAGTCTAGAGCCATCCTCTTTGGAACTCCCTTTCAGGTAGTTGAAAGCAGCTATCAAATCCCCCCTCATTCTTCTCTTCTGCAGGCTAAACAATCCCAGCTCCCTCAGCCTCTCCTCATAAGTCATGTGTTCCAGACCCCTAATCATTTTTGTTGCCCTTCGCTGGTCTCTCTTCAATTTATCCACATCCTTCTTGAAGTGTGGGGCCCAAAACTGGACACAGTACTCCAGATGAGGCCTCACCAATGTCGAATAGAGGGGAACGATCACGTCCCTCGATCTGCTCGCTATGCCCCTACTTATACATCCCAAAATGCCATTGGCCTTCTTGGCAACAAGGGCACACTGCTGACTCATATCCAGCTTCTCGTCCACTGTCACCCCTAGGTCCTTTTCCGCAGACCTGCTGCCTAGCCATTCGGTCCCTAGTCTGTAGTGGTGCATTGGATTCTTCCGTCCTAAGTGCAGGACCCTGCACTTATCCTTATTGAACCTCATCAGATTTCTTTTGGCCCAATCCTCCAATTTGTCTAGGTCCTTCTGTATCCTATCCCTCCCCTCCAGCGTATCTACCACTCCTCCCAGTTTAGTATCATCCGCAAATTTGCTGAGAGTGCAATCCACACCATCCTCCAGATCATTTATGAAGATATTGAACAAAACCGGCCCCAGGACCGACCCTTGGGGCACTCCACTTGATACCGGCTGCCAACTAGACATGGAGCCATTGATCACTACCCGTTGAGCCCGACAATCTAGCCAGCTTTCTACCCACCTTATAGTGCATTCATCCAGCCCATACTTCCTTAACTTGCTGACAAGAATACTGTGGGAGACCGTGTCAAAAGCTTTGCTAAAGTCAAGAAACAATACATCCACTGCTTTCCCTTCATCACAGAACCAGTAATCTCATCATAAAAGGCGATTAGATTAGTCAGGCATGACCTTCCCTTGGTGAATCCATGCTGGCTGTTCCTGATCACTTTCCTCTCATGCAAGTGCTTCAGGATTGATTCTTTGAGGACCTGCTCCATGATTTTTCCAGGGACTGAGGTGAGGCTGACTGGCCTGTAGTTCCCAGGATCCTCCTTCTTCCCTTTTTTAAAGATTGGCACTACATTTGCCTTTTTCCAGTCATCCGGGACTTCCCCGGTTCGCCACGAGTTTTCAAAGATAATGGCCAATGGCTCTGCAATCACAGCCGCCAATTCCTTCAGCACTCTCGGATGCAACTCGTCCGGCCCCATGGACTTGTGCACGTCCAGCTTTTCTAAATAGTCCCTAACCACCTCTATCTCCACCGAGGGCTGGCCATCTCTTCCCCATTTTGTGATGCCCAGCGCAGCAGTCTGGGAGCTGACCTTGTTAGTGAAGACAGAGGCAAAAAAAGCAAGGAGGACTTGTGGCACCTTAGAGACTAACCAATTTATTTGAGCATAAGCTTTCGTGAACTACAGCTCACTTCATCGGATGCATACTTCGAGACACCACTGACTTCCTGAGGAAACTACAATCCATCGGTGATCTTAGTGGCCAGGATGGTGTTATCAGGAAAATCACTGATGGATTGTAGTTTCCTCAGGAAGTCAGTGGTGTCTCGAAGTATGCATCCGATGAAGTGAGCTGTAGTTCACGAAAGCTTATGCTCAAATAAATTGGTTAGTCTCTAAGGTGCCACAAGTACTCCTTTTCTTTTTGCGAATACAGACTAACACGGCTGTTACTCTAATTTCTAAGATAAAGGCTCTCTTATCCATCTGTACCGCTGCTTTCATCATTTTTTCTCAGCCTAGTCTACCCCACCTATCAGCTCTGGTTCGTTAGCAAAAATGTGAACTCTTGCCACCATTCCTCACTTGTTACATTTTCAAACAAGCACCTTTGTGCATTCTCCCATGCTGCTCCTCACACTTGGAAAGAGCTTCCTAAAAACATGCACAAAGCTACTTCCATTGTCCTCCTTCAAAACCCTCTACAATCTTTGCTGTGATGCCTCCAAAATCTTGACAATGGTCAGGCTACTTGCATTCTGAAACCACTACCTGTCCTAGAGTGCTGACCAATGTTTTCTCATTGTCTTCTTATACCCCCACATCTGTTTGTCTGTATCCAGCTGTTGTCTCTTGTCTCAGATTGTGAGCTCTTTGGGACTGGGACCATCTTTTTGTTCTGTGTTCGTGCAGAGCCTAGCACAGTGAGGTCCTGGTCCTTGATTGGTCCCTAGGCCAGCGCTATGGTAATACAAATAATAATAAGAGAGATGAATGTTCCCAGCTGTGTTTATTCTCAGCAGCTGTGAGACTGGTCCTGTTTCTGATTATACACAAGTCCTATTTTCCTAACCAGGGGTGAATACACTTACATAAGGTAGTTCTGATTTGGACAAAGGCATTTTAATTTAATTGAAGTGCAAATTAAGTTAAAGGATTTTGGTTTGGAATTTGTATTTCCTCCCATGTTTTTGCTGCTCTTGAGAATGTTTGGTCTGCGTATTTCGGGTCAGCAGTAGGTCCTTCCTAAGGAATAGAGTTGAGAATAAAAAATTACCCAACTTTCACCCTAGAATGAGACATAATATTTTTTGTTTTTTGTGTGTAGACTTCTATCTTCTCGATCAAAGCTCAGGCCGTTAGCTGGCCTTTGAGCTTTGCGTGGGGCCAGGAAAATGTGAATCACCAACCCCAGATGGGGACTTCTGTACTGTCCTCTCACAATGGTCTATCATTTCATTCTTCCCACGGGCCTCTGAAGAAAGCAAAGCTGTGATAACTTTGCCGTTGCTGCTGCTGTGGTTTCTGAGGGCTTGTCTACACATACAGTGCTGCAGCAGAATTGCGGCACTGATGCAGCTGTGCCGCTGTAGCATGTCTGGTGAAGTTCTGGAACAGCCTTCCAAGGGAAGCAGTGGGGGCAAAAGACCTATCTGGCTTTAAGATTAAACTCGATAAGTTTATGGAGGAGATGGTATGATGGGATAACATGATTTTGGTAATTAATTGATCTTTAACTATTCATGGTAAATAGGACCAATGGCCTATGATGGGGTGTTAGATGAGGTGGGATCTGAGTTACTACAGAGAATTCTTTCCTGGGTATCTGGCTGGTGAATCTTGCCCATATGTTCAGGGTTCAGCTGATGGCCATATTTGGGGTTGGGAAGAAATTTTCCTCCAGGGCAGATTGGCAGAGGCTCTGGGGGTTTTTCGCCTTCCTCTGCAGCATGGGGCACGGGTCACCTGCTGGAGGATTCTCTGCTCCTTGAAGTCTTTAAGCCACGATTTGTGGACTTCAGTAGCTCAGACATAGGTGAAAGGTTTTTCGCAGGAGTGGGTGGGTGAGATTCTGCGGCCTGCATTGTGCAGGAGGCAGGACAGTGGGGTGGGAGGAGGTATTGGTTCATATTCTCTGTGTATATATAAAGTCTGCTGCAGTTTCCACGATATGCATCTGATGAAGTGAGCTGTAGCTCACGAAAGCTTATGCTCTAATAAATTGGTTAGTCTCTAAGGTGCCACAAGTACTCCTTTTCTTTTTGAGGTCAGACTAGATGATCATAATGGTCCCTTCTGACCTTAGTGTCTATGAATCTCTGCCAACCAGAGAATGCTCTGTGGTCAGCATAATAAAGCCACCTCTGCAAGAGGTGGTAGCTATGTGACCAGGAGACGCTCTCCCATTGATACCGCGCCGTCTACATGGGAAGGTAGGTCAGTATAACTACATCTCTCGGGGGTGTGGATTTTTCACAGCCCTGAGAGATTTAGTTCTATGGATTATAGGTCTGTAATGTAGATCAGATCTAAGAGTGACGTTGTGGAAAGGAGTGCAGTGTAAACTCCCCTCTGAGAGCTTCAGCAACAGCTCAGTCACACACCAATAAAGGGGGTGGGGTGGGGAGGACAAGGTGAGGAGGAGCAGGATGAGAATTCAGAGGCTCTGTAGACAGATGATGAAAAGGAAGCATCCTAGGATATCCGGGAAGGCTGCAGGGAGCAGACACAAGAAGGGAGGAAAGTCTGAGGAGGCTGCTTGGACGAGGCTGGAAATGACAGCACAGCCACTGCAACCCAAGATTTTATATTTGGGGAAAGCAGAGCTTGTCGTTGGGCTTGACATTCCACATGGAAGGAATGGGGAAGGAGCACTAGCTGTGTCAGAGTTCCTGGCTACTCTAGTGCCAGCCTGTCCCAGCTTGGGCTCTGTAGGGAACAGGGCAGGAGTACTGGCTGTGAGAAACTCAGGGAGGCAGTGTGCTGTGATGGATAGTGCACTGGACTGGGAGTCAGGAGACCTGGGGTTCTATTCCTCACTATGATGCTGGTTTGCTGGGTGACCTTAAGCAAGGTCCTTCACCTCTTTGGGCCTCCAGTTCCATAAGTGTACAATGGAGATAATGATACTGACCTTTGTAAAGGGCTTTGATCTATGGATGAAAAGTGCTCTACAGGAGCTCAGTATTATTCCTGGAGAAAGACTAAGGTTTAGTAGCTGCAACAGGGCTCTGAACACTAGGTGTAATGACCAGTTCCAGCATTACCTGCCCGTTAGCCACTGCCCTGCTTTTCGGGGAAATTTTGGTTCTGGAGAGTGGTGGTGTCAAATTTACAAGCCAGATGACAGGAGAGGGCACTCTGGGAATATCAGGGGATTGTGGGAGGGGTGACAGAGACCCTCCCCTGGGCCACATGTGGAAGTCAACGAATTGCTACGCAGATGGTGTCGGAGAGAAGGCTTTGGTTTCTTTGACCATGGGATGGTGTTCCATGAAGGAGGAGTGCTGGGTAGAGACGGGCTCCATCTTACGAAGAGAGGGAAGAGCATCTTTGCCAGCAGGCTGGCTAACCTAGTGAGGAGGGCTTTAAACTAGGTTCACCGGGGGAAGGAGACCAAAGCCCTGAGGTAAGTGGGAAAGCGGGATACCGGGAGGAAGCACAGGCAGGAATGTCTGTGAGGGGAGGGCTCCTGCCTCATACTGGCAATGAGGGGCGATCAACAGGTTATCTCAAGTGCTTATATACAAATGCACAAAGCCTTGGAAACAAGCAGGGAGAACTGGAGGTCCTGGTGAAGTCAAGGAACTATGACGTGATCGGAATAACAGAGACTTGGTGGGATAACTCATATGACTGGAGTACTGTCATGGATGGTTATAAACTGTTCAGGAAGGACAGGCAGGGCAGAAAAGGTGGGGGAGTAGCACTGTATGTAAGGGAGCAGTATGACTGCTCAGAGCTCCGGTACGAAACTGCAGAAAAACCTGAGTGTCTCTGGATTAAGTTTAGAAGTGTGTGCAACAAGAGTGATGTAGTGGTGGGAGTCTGCTATAGACCACCGGACCAGGGGGATGAGGTGGATGAGGCTTTCTTCCGGCAGCTCACGGAAGCTACTAGATCGCATGCCCTGATTCTCATCGGTGACTTTAATTTTCCTGATATCTGCTGGGAGAGCAATACAGCGGTGCATAGACAATCCAGGAAGTTTTTGGAAAGCGTAGGGGACAATTTCCTGGCGCAAGTGCTAGAGGAGCCAACTAGGGGGGGTGCTTTTCTTGACCTGCTGCTCACAAACCGGGTAGAATTAGTGGGGGAAGCAAAAGTGGATGGGAATCTGGGAGGCAGTGACCATGAGTTGGTTGAGTTCAGGATCCTGACGCAGGGAACAAAGGTAAGCAGCAGGATACGGACCCTGGACTTCAGGAAAGCAGACTTGGACTCCCTCAGGGAACGGATGGCCAGGATCCCCTGGGGGACTAACTTGAAGGGGAAAGGAGTCCAGGAGAGCTGGCTGTATTTCAAGGAATCCCTGTTGAGGTTACAGGGACAAACCATCCCGATGAGTCGAAAGAATAGTAAATATGGCAGGCGACCAACTTGGCTTAATGGTGAAATCCTAGCGGATCTTAAACATAAAAAAGAAGCTTACAAGAAGTGGAAGGTTGGACATATGACCAGGGAAGAGTATAAAAATATTGCTCGGGCATGTAGGAATGTTATCAGGAGGGCCAAATCGCACCTGGAGCTGCAGCTAGCCAGAGATGTCAAGAGTAACAAGAAGGGTTTCTTCAGGTATGTTGGCAACAAGAAGAAAGCCAAGGAATGTGTGGGCCCCTTACTGAATGAGGGAGGCAACCTAGTGACAGAGGATGTGGAAAAAGCTAATGTACTCAATGCTTTTTTTGCCTCTGTTTTCACTAACAAGGTCAGCTCCCAGACTGCTGCGCTGGGCATCACAAAATGCGGAAGAGATGGCCAGCCCTCTGTGGAGATAGAGGCGGTTAGGGACTATTTAGAAAAGCTGGACGTGCACAAGTCCATGGGGCCGGACGAGTTGCATCCGAGAGTGCTGAAGGAATTGGCGGCTGTGATTGCAGAGCCACTGGCCATTATCTTTGAAAACTCGTGGCGGACCGGGGAAGTCCCGGATGACTGGAAAAAGGCTAATGTAGTGCCAATCTTTAAAAAAGGGAAGAAGGAAGATCCTGGGAACTACAGGCCAGTCAGCCTCACCTCAGTCCCTGGAAAAATCATGGAGCAGGTCCTCAAAGAATCAATCCTGAAGCACTTGCATGAGAGGAAAGTGATCAGGAACAGCCAGCATGGATTCACCAAGGGAAGGTCATGCCTGACTAATCTAATCGCCTTTTATGATGAGATTACTGGTTCTGTGGATGAAGGGAAAGCAGTGGATGTATTGTTTCTTGACTTTAGCAAAGCTTTTGACACGGTCTCCCATAGTATTCTTGTCAGCAAGTTAAGGAAGTATGGGCTGGATGAATGCACTATAAGGTGGGTAGAAAGCTGGCTAAATTGTCGGGCTCAACGGGTAGTGATCAATGGCTCCATGTCTAGTTGGCAGCCGGTATCAAGTGGAGTGCCCCAAGGGTCGGTCCTGGGGCCGGTTTTTTTCAATATCTTCATAAATGATCTGGAGGATGGTGTGGATTGCACTCTCAGCAAATTTGCGGATGATACTAAACTGGGAGGAGTGGTAGATACGCTGGAGGGGAGGGATAGGATACAGAAGGACCTAGACCAATTGGAAGATTGGGCCAAAAGGAATCTGATGAGGTTCAATAAGGATAAGTGCAGGGTCCTGCACTTAGGACGGAAGAACCCAATGCACAGCTACAGACTAGGGACCGAATGGCTAGGCAGCAGTTCTGCAGAAAAGGACCTAGGGGTGACAGTGGACGAGAAGCTGGATATGAGTCAGCAGTGTGCCCTTGTTGCCAAGAAGGCCAATGGCATTTTGGGATGTATAAGTAGGGGCATAGCGAGCAGATCGAGGGACGTGATCGTTCCCCTCTATTCGACATTGGTGAGGCCTCATCTGGAGTACTGTGTCCAGTTTTGGGCCCCACACTTCAAGAAGGATGTGGATAAATTGGAGAGAGTCCAGCGAAGGGCAACAAAAATGATTAGGGGAATGGAACACATGAGTTATGAGGAGAGGCTCAGGGAGCTGGGATTGTTTAGTCTGCAGAAGAGAAGAATGAGGGGGGATTTGATAGCTGCTTTCAACTACCTGAAAGGGGGTTCCACAGAGGATGGCTCTAGACTGTTCTCAATGGTAGCAGATGACAGAACGAGGAGTAATGGTCTCAAGTTGCAGTGGGGGAGGTTTAGATTGGATATTAGGAAAAACTTTTTCACTAAGAGGGTGGTGAAACACTGGAATGCGTTACCTAGGGAGGTGGTAGAATCTCCTTCCTTAGAGGTTTTTAAGGTCAGGCTTGACAAAGCCCTGGCTGGGATGATTTAACTGGGAATTGGTCCTGCTTTGAGCAGGGGGTTGGACTAGATGACCTTCTGGGGTCCCTTCCAACCCTGATATTCTATGATTCTATGATTCATAAGGCTGCCTATGGGAATGAGAAGATTCTGGAAGGGGATGTGATTAGCTGAGGGCAGCAAGAGACAAGCCTACAAGTGTGGCATTGAGATGCAGAGAGGCTGAGTAGGAAAGAGAAAAACATGGGGCCCCAGCACTCCTGGCTCTGGCAGATCTTTCCTGGAACTCATGAGGTGTACAGTGGGGAGAAAGGCCCTCACCACTCCTGGCCGCAGCACCCAGCAGCTCCCATTGTTCTGAACGATGGGGTGGGAGAGTCTCCATCGTCCAACGGGAATGGCAGGGTGCTGAACACTTGTAATTCTGACCCCAACAGAGCATGACTGGGGTAGAGCTGCTGCCCTTGCACGGGTCTCCCTAAGTTCAGGCTCTTGCCCCGGGCACTGACTTTGGATAGGTTATCTGGAAACTAATGTAAGAGGAAAGCTGTTAGGAACAGGACAAGAGTGTGAGTGTCAGAACAAGGCAGGGATTACAATGGGGTGGGTGAGAAGCCCGATGAGGCTGGTCAGTGCAGGTGAGGTGCCAGTGGGTCAGAGCATGGCTGTCTGGCTGACAGAGAGAGAGGTGAGCTGGGGGAAGGAGAATGCCTTGTGGGGTGAGGAACATGGCTGGGAGTGTGGGGCAAGGCACCTGATGGGATGGATACTTGGTGGAATTGGCAGAGCCAGGCGCTGCTTGGGGCAGGGTGTCTGGGCTGGGGAGAAATTGCTGCAATGTAAAGTAAGGGGAGCCTCCTGCCTGCCACCCCAGGCCACAGTTCTGGGTCACTACAGGCAAAGCAGCAGCCAGCTCTGCATGGGGGCAGTTCATGTTCGTCCCATTGTCACTACTGGACAATTCTTAATGTACTGAATTGACACTGGTCGCCATCTGGATTTGGAAAAAGAAAAGCAGGACTTGTGGCACCTTAAGAGACTAAAATTTATTTGAGGATAAGCTTTCGTGAGCTACAGCTCACTTCATTGGATGCATGCCACAAGTACTCCTTTTCTTTTTGTGGATACAGACTAACACGGCTGGGGGAGAAGAGAGACAAGCTGATGCAGGGCTAGTGGCAGCAGGAAGACTCCAGGGTGAGAGGCTGCTCTCCTCCCTCCAGGGGGAAACCCCCAAAGCGGAGTGCCCATTTAGCGGAAGGACTGACACCCCAGGGCTGACAGCAGGGCAGCAGCACCCCAGCAAAGGGGGTGGGGAAAGGTATCCCCTTTTGTAAGTTGGTTTATTTTTTTGTTTGCTGGAGGAAACCTCCTTGGGCCCGCCCTGAGGCCTACTTGAAAGCACTGATAAGGGTATACTCTCTAAAGTGGGACTGTTTTAACTAGGCCCCTGCCATTGCCAGAGGGGGAAGTGCAAAGTCCCAGGAGACAGAGGAGGCGCCTTGTCACAGGAGGCATAGAATGGAATGGGGAGGGATAGCCACCAGAAGCCTGAGGAAAAGGAGAAGTGAGAGGGAAAAGAAGCCCTGTGAGCTAGAGAGGGTTTCAGGCACAAGCCCTAGATTGTGAATTTCTTGTCACAGGGATCTTGCCATATTAGAAAAAATAACGTAGTAAATGAGGAGACAGCAGACTTCACAGTCTGCTGTTTCATGACTTGTCAGGACAGACACACTCTTGCTGGTATCAGGATAAATGTTTGGACAGTAAACTGTTCTAATCACTTATCCTGAACCAAACTAGTGACTTTAATGAGACACCAACCCCCATGCGTCCTGCTGCCTGCTCAGTCAGCTAGGCACACAGGACTCAAACCTGCAAGGAACTCGGCATCCTTGTGAGAAGCTGAGCAATCTCAACTTGTGGTGATATCAGTAGGAGCTGAGGGCATTCAGCACGTTGCAGGATTGAGCTCTTGGTCATTGGGGAAGCCTGGGGCAAAGAGATGCTCCATGCAGCTTTTTCTTAATTTGGTCAGGTTCATGCTTAATTGGTTCATACCCTTCCATTCCCCCACCTACAGCACCCTCAGGCTTCACCCTGGTGGTGCCTCTGTCTAGTATTCCAGATGCACACAGGTGGTCACAGTGCCCCAAGTGTCCACCCACTTGCTTTCCCCAGCCAAGAGGTGCATGGCCACAACCTGTGGCTCCCCTGCAGTCTGGGCAGCCGCACCAACCAATAATCAGCCCTTTAATTTAGTCCCTGTATTTCTAAAGTACCTTTTCACTGTGTTGTTTGGGCTTTTCCCCGCTCTGGCTTGCAGATTATCCAGTGATACAAATGGTGCCAGGAAACTAGCCTAACCAGGATCTCATGAAGCTTTGTTGTCTTCTGTATGTCTGTAACGCCAGTCACTGTAGCAGCTATGGGCTGACAACACTCTGAAGGACTTGGATTAAAAAGTGCTATAGACAGGCTAAGTAATATTATTGCTTCAGTCCTAGCTGCTCCCTTTGTCTCCAGCTACAGTGCAGGAATTCTGGAGTGTGATGGGTTGGACCCCCTCCCCCTGTCTGGGATGCCACCTGATGTGCTGGGGTCCCATTCATCCCTCTGGCCCTGCCAGCCTGGGTTTCCCTTGCACTGGGTTGGTGTGCCAGGCTCTCAAGCCCCTTTCCAGCACACACCCAGGCAAGACTACACCCAGCTGCAGACACAGACTGCAGTCAGATCTGTGTGAGATAATTCAGCCAGCACTTGTGTGCACACCCACTGTGGAGAGGTAAACCCCAGATAATATTGTCTTGTGCTGTATAGAAAGATCTGCACGGCACAAGCTCATAAAAATTTGCCTTCTCCCTCAATGTGAAGAGAAAGATGCACAACTTCTTGCCCCCTCCCAGTTAGAAATTGCACAACCTGGGTTTAATAATAAACACAACAAATTTATTAACTATAAAAGGCAGATTTGAAGTGATTATAAGGGATAGCAAATACAATAAAGCAGATTACTGAGCAAATAAAACAAAATAGCACTTACAAAGCTTAAGATCTTAAAGAGACTGGTTTCAAGAAGTAATTTCTCACCCTAAACATTATTTTAGGCAAGTTGCAGAGTTTCTGTAACTTAGAGTTCCAGTGATTTCTTCTTACAGACTAGATCCCTGTCTCAGTGTGGACTCACCCCTACCTTTTCCCTCAGGTTCGTTCCCTTGTCCCCCCAAATACTTTCAGCAGTCTTTCTTGGGTAGGCAATGGAGGAGAGTCCTGTTTGCCTTACTCCCCAGCCTTAAATACGATTAACATAAGGCGGGAATCTTTTGTTTCTCAGTCTTGACTTCCCCCTCCTTTTAGTGGAAAATTACTAGAAGTCCAAGATAGTTTTTAGTACGAGGTGACAGGACCACCTGACCTAGTAGTGTCACAGCTCCATTCCAGGACACCTCTCAGGAAGCAGAGAGATTAGTATCTTTAAAGTCTTATTGTTTCTTCCTAGGTTTAAGAGTAACGGCCGTGTTAGTCTGTATTCGCAAAAAGAAAAGGAGTACTTGTGGCACCTTAGAGACTAACCAATTTATTTGAGCATGAGCTTTCGTGAGCTACAGCTCACTTCATCGGATGCATAGCGTGGTTGCATCCGATGAAGTGAGCTGTAGCTCACGAAAGCTCATGCTCAAATAAATTGGTTAGTCTCTAAGGTGCCACAAGTACTCCTTTTCTTTTTGTTTCTTCCTAGTGGCCCATCAAAGCTGATGGCCTGTTATCTGGTGGGTGTCTCCCAAATACACACACAGTTGTAATTGTTACATAGTCAATATTGCTAACTTTAGATACAGAAATGATGTATGCATATAAATTGGATAATCACATTCAGTAAATCATAACTTTTCCAATGATACCTTACAAGACCCATCTTGCATTAAATATATCTTAGGCCATACTCCTATCATAACCATATTTCTATGAATAATATAGGGTATAACATCTTAGATTGCTCCTGGACATCCGAGTCCCAAACCCTGTTAGCAGGACTGGCGGTGAAGGGTGCTTATGGTGGGACGCTCACAGATGCTCCAGCCTCAGTAAAAGTTTGTGTGGAAAATATTGTTGCCATGTACTGGCTTTGCTGTGAGGATGGCTGCAGGAACAGCCCTAGATTCCAAGGCCAGAAAGGACCATTGTGATCATCCACTCTGACCTCCTGTAGAGCGCAGGCCAGAGAATGGCCCCAGAATAGTTCCTATAGTTTAGAAAAGCATCCAATTTTAATTTAAAAATTACTAGTGATTGAGAAACCATCACAGCCCCTGGAAAATTGTTCCAACGGTTATTACTCACTCACCATTAAAAATTTACTCCTTATTTCCAATCCTAACTTGTCTAGCTTTAACTTCCAGCCATTGGGTCATGTTAGATCTTTCTCTACTTGATTAAAGAGCCCTTTATTAAATATTTGTTCCCCGTTAGGTACGGATAGATTGTAATCAAGTAACCCCTTAGCCTTCTCTTTGTTAAGCTTAATAGATTGAGCTCTTTGAGTCTGTCTCTGTAAGACATGTTTTCAAAACTGGTAATCATTCCTGTTGCTCTGGAACAGGTCTGGATTGCTTTTTAGTGGCTCTGGTCTCTCGCTACCATCCCAGGGATCTGCTCACCATGTGACAGACTGGCAGCAGCTCCGGATTTCGTATTGTTAATCTGAGATCATGGGGAGAAGTTGTTTCACATCCCTGGTTTGGAGGCTGGTAGTAACACCCCGGGACAGGCTGCATTGTTCTCTTGTCAGATTTCATTATCGTCTCCGCCTGGACCAGAGAAATCAATGGTGGTGTTGTTTGAGGAGGAACTAGTTAATCCAGAGTCTCACTCTGATGCGGTGTCTGTCCATGTTCTGCCATGGAACAAGTCCTGACCGTGTCCTGGCAGGAGGGCATTTTCTAGATCAGAACCCACAACCATTGCTCTAAAGCCTGACTTCCATTTTGGACTGAGCACACACACACTGGACACTTCTGTTGTAGTTTGTGGTGGGTGCACCCTCCTTCTGGTGTCAAGGTGTGGTGCTGCCACTTTCTTCAGCTCCCAGTGCCCACTGCAGGCTCTCAGCCTACCTCTGAAGGTCGTCCGCGGCTCAGCTCTCCGGCCTGGGCACACAGTTCAAACCCCTCCTGGGATACAGAAAACCAGAAGATGTTCCTTGCGCTTCGGGGCCAATTTTAAATAAAATGGTTTCTTATCCTTCTGTGGTTTAACTTCCTCTATGGAGTTAAATCAGCAGGTTCCTCCTGAACTCCTACCACTGACTCTGGCCAGCAATAAGTCCTGTCCCGACCTGTTTCCTTTGGCTGTGGCCTAGGGAGCGTCTCTCCTCACTCCCTGGGCCCCAGCCAAGAACAGCCTTGCTAGCAGCAGGTAGCTCCAATTATTTCAGCCTGCTGGGCCTTGATTGGCTGTTGCTGATCCCCTGCCCTTCTAGTTGGTGGAAGACCAGCTCTCAATGGTTCCCAAAATGGCTGCTCCCCAGGAGGCTTCTCTAGGGGAGCCCAGAGGTCTAATACACACTGCTCCATTCCTTTCAGAAAGCTACAAGAAAAGGAGTACTTGTGGAACCTTAGAGACTAACAAATTTATTAGAGCATAAGCTTTCGTGAGCTACAGCTCACTTCATGCATCTGATGAAGTGAGCTGTAGCTCATGAAAGCTTATGCTCAAATAAATTGATTAGTGTCTAAGGTGCTCCATGTACTCCTTTTCTTTTTGCAAATACAGACTAACACAGCTGCTGCTCTGAAACCTCTCAGAAAGCTGTTTCCTGGGCAGGTGTAGCAGAGCAGCTGGGCCTCCGCGCAGGCCTGGTACACCCTGGGCCTCCGCGCAGGCCTGGTACACCCTGTCATGTACCTCCCTCTGCAGGGAGGAATTGGGGTGTGGTCTTGTCAGAGAGTAATGTCCCCTCCTAGTTGAGGAAGGAAAGTCTGTGTTCCCCTGTTGGGATCCCGAATGGTGTCATTGTAAAAGCATGGGGCTGTAATGCCAGCTACCACTATGTAATGCAGGGTTGGTATCTTTTTCCTTGTCCACATCCCTTTTAAGATGTGGTCTTTGACTAGCTTGAACGAAACTCCTAGATGGTAATATCACAGAGCCACTACCGCCCATTATATGGCCAAGCATTCGCTCTATGGTAGAGAACTTGGTTTCCTGTTGCTGGAGTTTCCTGCTTACATAAAGAACTGAATGTTCTACTTCTTGGAAATTTGCAGACTTATGACTCCTAAGCCCACTTCAGATTGTCCAAGTGCAAGATAAATGGTAATGAAAAGTCTGGACATCAGAGTACAGTTTGTTGCCCCAAGATTTCCTTTATTCTTTTAAAAGGTTTTTGACACTCCTGAATCCCCTGGACTGTTTTCATCATTTGTGTCTTTGTAACGTCTGCTAACGGAGCTGCCAACATTGTGAAATGAGGTATAAAGTGACAGTAGTAACTCACTAGGCCTAGAAAAGCCCAAACTTGCTTTTTGCTCTTTGGAACTAGCAGAATGTTAGGAATCACTAGGAAAAGGTTAAATACTAAGACAGAAAATATCAGAGTGCCACTATACAAATCCATGGTACACCCTCACCTTGAATACAGCGTTCAGTTCTAGTCCTCTCATCTCGGGTTCGGTCACAGAATCCCCCTTGCGACTGTCACCTGATGTGCTGAGACGACCTCTAAGCCTGATTTCTCTGCCAGTTTGGGCCTCCAGGACCCTGCTGTGTCAAGTCAGACACACCAGTCTGCTTCAACACACACCCAGGGTCTGAACCACGCACCCCAAAACTGCAGACTTAACTGAAAATGGCTTAGCAGGTGCTCCTACCTCTAGCACCCAGACACCCAATGGGATCCAAACCCCAAATAAATCTGTTTTTTTCTGTATAAAGTTTATACAGGGTAAACTCATAAATTGTCTGCCCTTTATAACATCAATAGAGAGAGATGCACAGCTGTTTGCTCCCCCAGGTATTAATTACTTACTCTGGGTTAATTAATAAGCAAAAAGTGATTTTATTAAGCATAAAAAGTAGGATTTAAGTGGTTCCAAGTAATAACAGACAAAACAAAGTAAGTTACCACACAAAATAAAACAAAACATGCAAATCTAAGCCTAATACATTAAGAAACTGATTACAGATGAACTCTCACCCACAGAGATGTTCCAATAAGCTTCTTTCACAGACTGGACTCCTTCCTCGTTTGGGTCCAGCAATCACTCACACCCCCAGCTGAAGACAAAATGGAGAGGCTTCCAGGGCCTTTTATATTCTCTCTTGTGGGCGAAAACCCCTTTGTTCTTCTGTGCAAAGTCACAGCAACCAGATGGAGTTTGTAGCCACCTGGGCAAGTCACATGTCCACAAATGATTTAGCTTTTTGCAGGCCGACGCCATTGTTTACATATTAATTTGAACATTCCCAGGAAAGCTCAGATGTAGATTGGCATCTCCCAAAGTCCACTGTCAGTTAAGTGTTTCCTGATTGTGCACTTACTGAGAATAGTCCTTTCTCAAGAAGCTGACCAAATGCATCACTGAGGCTACTTAGAATCAAACACAGAGATACGAGTACATAGTCAATATTCATAACTTCAAATACAAAAATGATACATACATACAGACAGCTTAATCATAACCAGCAAACTACCACCTTTCCATAGACGCCTCACTTGCCCTCCTCTGTACAAGACCTGGTGCAACCATAGGACCCTGGTTGCAACAATGATCTATTTGGTCACAGTTCATGTCAATGACGTCAAGCAGGGTGCCCTCTGCGAACCCTCAACAAGTTTGCAGATGACATTAAGCTGGGCGGGGAGAAGTAGATGCGCTGGAGGGTAGGGATAAGGTCCAGAGTGATCTAGACAAATTGGATGATTGGGCCAAAAGAAATCTGATGAGAGTCAACAAGGACAAGTGCAGAGTCCTGCACTTAGGACAGAAGAATCCCATGCACCGCTACAGGCTGGGGACTGACTGGCTAAGCAGCAGTGCTGCAGAAAAAGACCTGGGGATTACAGTGGATGAGAAGCTGGATATGAGTAAGCAGTTTCCAAGAAGGCTAATGGCATATTGGGCTGCATTAGTAGGAGCATTGCCAGCAGATCGAGGGAAGTGATTATTCCCCTTTATTTGGCACTGGTGAGGTCACACCTAGAGTACTGCATCCATTTTTGGGGCCCCCACTACAGAAATGATGTGGACAAATTAGAATCCAGCAGAACACAACAAAAATGATCAGGGGGCTGGGCCACATGATTTTTGAGGAGAGGCTGAGGGAACTGGGCTTGTTTAGTTTGCAGAAGAGAAGAGTGAGGGGGGATTTGATAGCAGCCTTCAACTACCCGAAGAGGGGTTCCAAAGGGGATGGAGCTGGGCTGTTCTCAGTGGTGGCAGATGACAGAACAAGGAGCAGTGGTCTCAAGTTGCAGTGGAGGAGGTCTAGGTTGGATATTAGGAAACGCTATTTCACAAGGAGGGAAGTGAAGCACTGGAACGGGTTGCCTAGGAGGGTGGTGGAATCTCCATCCTTAGAGGTTTTAAGGCCCGGCTTGACAAAGCCCTGGCTGGGATGATTTAGTTGGTGTTGGTCCTGCTTTGAGCAGGGGGTTGGACTAGATGACCTCTTGAGGTCTCTTCTAACCCTAATCTTCTATGATTCTATATTTTCCGGGTTCCACAGCCCTACAATGGGCTTTTGTCCCTGGCTCTTCCCACTGGTTCTTATTAAAAATAGCAGAACATAACTTGTTTCCTGTTGTTTGTAGTGGAAACGGAACCAGCACAAGGAACAGAGCATGGTATTCATGCTGAGTGCTGTGAGCTGAACTCTTTTTCACAATTCTAGGCACTCCTGACTGTGAAGCTGAGCTCTGAGAGGTCAGATTTAGGCTTTAAAGAGTAGTGAACACAGATGCAACCCTCAGAGGGAGGCAGAAGGCAGCTATATTCTGTGATAGGGAAGTAAAATCATAGAACCATAAAGTTAGAAGGGACTTCAAGGGTCATCTGGTTTAACCCCCTTGCCATGATGCAGGATTTGTTGTGTCTAAACCAGTGGTGGCTCTTCAAGTGCTTGCTCATGTTGATTCCATTATCGGTGTGTGTGCACCCATGTGCACAGTTGTCAGAGTTTTTTGCCTTAGCGGTATCCGTAGGGTCGGCTGTGGCACCCTCTGAAGTGCCACACTCATGTGTTGGGTATATCCGGTGCTGCCGGCCCTGTGCCCTCTCAGTTCCTTCTTACCACCCATGGTGGTTGGTCCGAGCGCCTCTCTCCCTTGCCTAGCAAGTGGTCAGCGGCTTCCTTCTTCACTTCATGTATTAGAGCTGTAAATAGTTTTGTTTACAGTAGTTAGCTAGTGAAGTAAGAGTTAAGCATCATAGTTAGTAAGTTAGGGGCAGGGACTTTGCCCCAGGTGGGGCATGCCCCAGTTTCTGGGTTTTAAGCCCTGGGCTGACTGTAACTGACCCCCATGGCAGCTGTCTGAAGTGCTTGGGGGAATCACATGTAAAAGAGACGTATCACATCTGTAAGAACTTTCGTCCCAAGTGACAAAAAGAACGCAACATCCATTTGAGGGTGCTCCTCAGGGAGGCTGCTCTCCACCGGGCCTCGGAGTAGTCCCAGCTGGACTCGACTTCTAGTACTTTGGCCTCGGTGCGTAGTGCACCCCCGGCACTGGGCTGTATCCAGCACCAATCCCCTTCGCTGGTGCCCAAGAAGAAGTCAAAAAAGCGTGATGTGGCACCAAGCAAGAAGGGCCAAGGGGCATTGGGTAAAGGACCCTGTTCGGGCTGCCCGCCCACCCTGGAGCAAAATAGGGACACATCCCCCTAGGAGACCTCCTACCCCTGCCCCCAACTCCTCCCCAGGGATCCACCACTGATTTCAGGGAGCGGTAAGGGACCCAGACTCATGGTGGAGCCAACGCCTTCCCAGCCCCTCCCGGTGCCCAGAAAGCAAAGGACTCTCCCAGTGCAACCTGCACCACGTGCTGTGATGAACCCAGCATAGGCTCCCTATGAGGGCAAGCCAGCTGTGAAAGCCTCCCGGAAGGCGAGTGAACACTGCCAGTCTCCAGAGCTGAGGCAGAGCTCTTTGTCGCCCCGCCCCAGGTCTCCGCATTAACCCAGGTCACCAGTTCGCCACTTCAGCTGTCCGCCCTCTTGACAAGACTCGCCCAGAGGGAGGTGCTGGTCACTGTATGGTTGGCACTGGTCATCCTCCTGCTGACCCTCTCCATGATGTTGATCGCCGTCGCCTAGACGACAGAAATGTTCCCCAGCACCGTGCCGCTCCCCCTACTCCCGGGACCAACAATCTGCCTATTCAAGGCACCGTTCACCCACAGCGTTGGTTAGCCACCAGACTCAGGCGTTGATGGCCCTGCTGTGGTCACCGGAGGAGGATTCCTCTGGCACGGAGAAGGAGTTTAGCCCCTTGCCGAGACAGTACTGTTGCGACTGGGCTCCTGAGGCTGCATCTGCCTCCACAATGCCATCCTGGTAGCAGGGCCAGTGGTCAGCACAATGGCCCTATTGGCGTGCTTGGGGCATGCTCGTTATGCCAATGCCCCCTTCACACCAATCGTTGGTCGCCACTTCAGACAAGCATCAGATGGCACCGGCGGCAGCACCGGTCTCAGCACACAAAGTGCAGTCAGACACTGGGGTGGAAAAGCAGGTACCCACCCCGAGTCCCCTTTGCCCCGTGGGGGATGATGCCCCTGGCCCTCCCCCAGTGGTCCAGCCCTCACCCTCTCCAGATGAGGCTGTGGTGGGTCTTCTCACACTAGCCCACCAACGATTTTAAGGAGCACCAAGCCCTGCTCTGAGAGGTGGCCACGAACTTAGGCCTAGAGGTGGAGGGGATGGTGGAGCAATCGGACACCCTGTTTAAAGTGCTCTCTGCATCAACCCCTGCATGTGTCACGCTTCCGGTGCACGAAGGGGTCCTAAATATTGCCAAAGCCCTCTGACAAACCCCGTCCTCAATCCTGCCCACCTCCAAGAGGGCAAAAAAGAAGTATTTCATCCCTGCGAAGGGGTTCAAATACTTGTACACCCATCTGCCCCCAGGGTTGTTGGTCATTTCTGTGGCCAATGAGAAAGACAGACAAGGGCAATCCAGTTCCACCCCCAAAAATAAGGAGGCCAAGAGACCAGACCTTTTTGGAAGGAAAATTTATTCTATGGCCAGTCTTCAGTTCAGGGTCATGAACCACCAGGCTCTTTTGGGGGGATATAACTTCAGTTTATGGGACTCCCTCCGTAAGTTTAAGGATTCCATGCCCCAGGACATGGCCCAAGAATTTGGGGCCCTTGTTGAGGAGGGTACTACAACAGCTCAGTGTTCCGTCCAAATGGCGTGGGATGCAGCCTATTTGGTGGCCAGGGTGGTCACCTCAGCGATGGTCATGAGGTGCAGTTCCTGGCTTCAGACTGCAGGTCTGTCCCAGGAGATGCAGTGCTCAATCCAGGATCTCCCATTTGATAGGGTTGTACTCTTTGCAGAGCAGACTGATGCGAGGCTGCATGGACTAAAGGACCCTCGGGCCACCCTCCACTCACTGGGGTTGCATACACCTCAGGTGGCGAGGAAGCAGTTCCAGTCGCACCCGCTGCCAAGGCCTAGGCAGCCTCAACAGGGATCTGCAAGGAGAAGGGATAGGGACACCAGTTTTAGTCATTGCTGTCCTTCCTCCTCCCATTCACCCACACAACCCGGCCCAGCATAACATCATGGGGGCCAGAAGCGGTTTTTTTGAGGGTGAGGTCAAGAGTAATCCCCCAGTCAACTCCCCGGATCCACCTTATCCTTTCCTCAACCGTCTTCGTCCCTACCGTTCAGCCTGGTCGCAGGTCACCTCAGACCAGTGAGTGCTAGAAATTGTATCTCTGGGCTACATCCTGCAATTCTCTCCCCCCACCCCCCTTCCCCATCCCTCTTCAGGGACCCTTCTCAAAAGCAAAGCCTCGTTCAGGAGGTCGACAACCTCCTGCAGCTGGAGGCAGTGGAGAAGATCCCTTGGGAAATGAGGGGGAAAGGATTCTATCCCTCTATTTCCTAATCCCAAAGGCAAAGGGGGCCTAAAACCCATTCTGGACCTGTGGTGACTCAACAAATATCTCAAGAGTTGAAGTTCCTCACGGTTTCTCTGGCATCCATCATCCCCTCACTGGATCCGGAAGACTGGTACACTGTTCTCGACTGGAAAGACTCCATGTGGGCCAGAGCTTTCCTTCGGGAGGCTCGTTTCTGAGCCATGTCGGATGTGATCTCCCATGTAAGGGGCGACCCACTCACCACCGCCCGCACTTGTCTGAGATTGTCAGGCCACATGGCAGGCTGTACTTATGTGGTCCGTAATGCCCAGCTCTATCTCTGGCCACTGTAGGTGTGGCTGGCATTGGTCTTCATCCCCAACAGGCACAACCTAGACCTGGTAGTCAAGGTGCTGGACCACATCCGGTCATCACTGGCATGATGGTTGGACCCCAGATCGGTGTTGGAGGGAGTTCCCTTCGCAGCCCCATCCCCATCGCTACCCCTGGTTTCTGACACCTCAGACCTAGGCTGGGGAGCCCACCTGGGTGAGTTCAGCACACAAGACTGCTGGTGATGGGTCGGCCACTCCCTTCACATAAATGTCAGGGAGCTCAGAGTGGTACGCTTGACCTGTCAGGCTTTTCGGTCCCACTTGAAAGGCAAGGTGATTCAAGTCCTGATGGACAATACCGCCACGGTGTTTTATATCAACAAGCAGGGTGGAGCCAGGTCATCAGAACATTTGCCAGGAAGCTCTCCAGCTCTGGGACTTTGTGTGTACAGCATGCTATTCATCTCGTGGCTGTGCACCTCCTGGAGACCCCGAGGTGGTCAGCGTGGTCTTCTGAAAGTGGGGATCTCCCCAAGTGGACTTGTTCGCGACTCGCCAGAACAGGAAATGCCACATGTTCTGCTCAGTTCGGGGGATTGACAGGAGCTCCTTGTCAGACGCCTTCTTACTCCCGTGGTCAGGAGCTCTGATGTACGCTTTCCTGCTGGTGCCATTGATCCACAGAGTCCTCATGAAGAACAGGACAGAGGCAAAGTGATCCTATAGCTCCAGCTTGGCCTCACCAACATTGGTTCGGCATGCTGCTGGCCCCTGCTGCAGCTGCTTTTCTGGCCGGATATCCTATCCCAGAACCACGTCAGGCTCCTGCACCCAAACCTGGCAGCGCTGCACCTGACAGCTTGGTTGTTGCATGGTTGTATGCCAAAGAGTAGGAGTGCTCGGCCGACTCTGTGGGTGCTCTGGGGCTGGAGCACCCACAGGGAAAAATTAGTGGGTGCTCTGCACCCACCAGCAGGCAAGCTCCCCTCCCCTCCCGTCCCTCCACCCCACCCCACCTCACCTCCATCTCCTCTCCTGAGCGCACCGTGTCCCCACTTCGCCGCCTTCTCCCAGCACTTGCCACCGCAAAACAGCTGTTTCACGGTGTACAAGCTCCAGGAGGGAAGGGGGAGGAGCAGGAACATGGTGTGCTCAGGGGAGGAGGTGGGGAAAAAGCGGTGCCGGGGCGGGGATTTGGGGAAGGGGTTAGAATAGGGGCAGGGACTTTGGGGAAGGAATTGGAATGGGGGTTGGGCAGGGGCGGAAGGGGGCAGGGCAGGGGTGGAGTCGGGGTAGCGGCAGAGGGGGGTCGAGCACCCACCGGCGCCAGCAGAAGTCGGCGCCTATGATGCTTGGCCTGTATCCAGCAGGTCCTATTGGGGAGTAGAAAGCCCTCCACCAGAGCTACCTACCTGGCCAAATAGAAACTGTTCACGTGCTGGGCCTCGAACCAAGGTAGGCCTGAGCAGGCCTCGCTGTAGTCGATTCTTGACTACCTTCTGCATCTCAAGCTCCAGGGAATGTCCCTTTCATCAATTAGGGTCCACTTGTCCACTGTATCAGTCTTTCACCCCCCATTCCAGGGCAGGTCGGTCTTTGCCCATATGGAAATGAGGTTGAAAGGTCTGGAGCAACTCTCTATCCCCATGTCCGAGACCCCGTCCCTCAGTGGAACCTGAATCTAGTGCTAACGCAGCTCATGAGAGCTCCCTTTGAGCCCTTGGCTTCCTGTTCCCTTCTTCTGCTCTCCAGAAGGTGTCATTCCTGGTGGTGATAACTTCTGCCTGAAGGGTCTCTGAGATTAGGGCACTTATTCGGAGCAGCCCTATAGGGTGTTTTTCAAGGACAAGGTCCAGCACCCTCCAGCAGTTTGAAAAGTCGGTGCCTGTGTTCCGTTGTCCTACTGTTCTTACAGTTAGGAAGATTTTTTCTGATAATAGATCCATCAGTGGCTATTAGCCAGGATGGGCAGGGATGGTGTCCCTAGCCTCTGTTTGCCAGAAGCTGGGAATGGGTGACGGGGGATGGATCACTTGATGATTACCTGTTCTGTTCGTTCCCTCTGGGGCACCTGGCATTGGCCACTGTCGGAAGACAGGATACTGGGCTAGATGGACTTTTGGTCTGACCCAGTATGGCCCTTCTTATGTTTCTGAGATTTAATCTAAATCTGCTTTGCTGTAGTTTGAACCTATTGCCTCTAGACCTGCTCTCTTCTATGGAAGAATCAATCCTGAAGCACTTGCATGAGAGGAAAGTGATCAGGAACAGCCAGCATGGATTCACCAAGGGAAGGTCATGCCTGACTAATCTAATCGCCTTTTATGATGAGATTACTGGTTCTGTGGATGAAGGGAAAGCAGTGGATGTATTGTTTCTTGACTTTAGCAAAGCTTTTGACACGGTCTCCCACAGTATTCTTGTCAGCAAGTTAAGGAAGTATGGGCTGGATGAATGCACTACAAGGTGGGTAGAAAGCTGGCTAGATTGTCGGGCTCAACGGGTAGTGATCAATGGCTCCATATCTAGTTGGCAGCCGGTATCAAGTGGAGTGCCCCAAAGGTCGGTCCTGGGGCCGGTTTTGTTCAATATCTTCATAAATGATCTGGAGGATGGTGTGGATTGCACTCTCAGCAAATTTGCGGATGATACTAAACTGGGAGGAGTGGTAGATACGCTGGAGGGGAGGGATAGGATACAGAAGGACCTAGACAAATTGGAGGATTGGGCCAAAAGAAATCTGATGAGGTTCAATAAGGATAAGTGCAGGGTCCTGCACTTAGGACGGAAGAACCCAATGCACAGCTACAGACTAGGGACCGAATGGCTAGGCAGCAGTTCTGCGGAAAAGGACCTAGGGGTGACAGTGGACGAGAAGCTGGATATGAGTCAGCAGTGTGCCCTTGTTGCCAAGAAGGCCAATGGCATTTTGGGATGTATAAGTAGGGGCATAGCGAGCAGATCGAGGGACGTGATCGTTCCCCTCTATTCGACATTGGTGAGGCCTCATCTGGAGTACTGTGTCCAGTTTTGGGCCCCACACTACAAGAAGGATGTGGATAAATTGGAAAGAGTCCAGCGAAGGGCAACAAAAATGATTAGGGGACTGGAACACATGAGTTATGAGGAGAGGCTGAGGGAGCTGGGATTGTTTAGCCTGCAGAAGAGAAGAATGAGGGGGGATTTGATAGCTGCTTTCAACTACCTGAAAGGGAGTTCCAAAGAGGATGACTCTAGACTGTTCTCAATGGTAGCAGATGACAGAACGAGGAGTAATGGTCTCAAGTTGCAGTGGGGGAGGTTTAGATTGGATATTAGGAAAAACTTTTTCACTAAGAGGGTGGTGAAACACTGGAATGCGTTACCTAGGGAGGTGGTAGAATCTCCTTCCTTAGAGGTTTTTAAGGTCAGGCTTGACAAAGCCCTGGCTGGGATGATTTAACTGGGAATTGGTCCTGCTTTGAGCAGGGGGTTGGACTAGATGACCTTCTGGGGTCCCTTCCAACCCTGATATTCTATGATTCTATGAAGCCTTTCTTGCCACAAAGATGGAGAAAATTTGTTCTCTCAAGTATTTGAATCATAGAATCATAGAATATCATAGAATATGAATCATAGAATCATAGAATATGAAGACCGCAATCATGTCCCCCCTCTTAATCTACTCTTTCTGCAAACTAAACATACCCAGTTTCTTCAGCCTTTGTTCATATCGCTTGCAGTCCATCCCTTTGATCGTCTTTGTCGCTCACCTCCAGATCCTTGATTCCTTTCCAGTTTCTCTACATCCTTTCTATACATTGGTGACCAAAATTGGACACAGGGCTCCAGCTGAGGCCTAACCCACGCCAAGCAGAGCAATACTGTCACCTCCTGTGACTTGCATGCTATGCCTCTGTTAATGTAACCCAAAATTGCTCCCTCTGCTCCTTCTTTTACATCCTTAACTTTTTGTCCCGGAACATACAGAAATGGAGACCATAGGGAAACGAGGTTCCTATTCTATACCAACTACAAGTGGCTATTTGCTTTATTTGCTAGAATTAGTGGCAGCTCGGATGTTTCTAGAGTTTTCTCCAAAATGAGTCCCTGCCATCCATGTTGAGGGAGAGCAACTTACATGGCTTTCTGAGGGCCTGACACGCAAACCATGAAAACAAAGAAAAGCAGAAATGTAACTGGAAATCACAGGCATAGGAAGTGCTTTATGATGCCTTCCCCCTGCACAGATTAACCCAATGGCTGTGCCCAGGGTATGTATCCTCCTCTTCACATGCACAGAGTCAGAGATAGTTATGCCCAGAGAATATGCGTCCGTTCCTGTCCTCTCCCCCCCACACACACAAACACACACTCTGGGCAGAACAGAAAGTGACTTTGTCCATAGGACATGCTCTCCCCAGACTGGGCCAGCCTCCCATCTGTTTGTAGTTTTGCAGCCAGTTTGCTACAGTTTCCTGTTCTGATGGGAAGTGAAACTTAAGAGAGGAAAACGGTGCACGAAGAAATCTCTCTAGGGCTCTCCTCATGCAACTCCTTCTCTGTGCTCGTGGGCACAGGCTTCTGCTCTTTGTATTTTGTTGCCTGAGGCATTTTGGGTCGCTGAGAATTTCTTAATAAGCAAAGACTCATGGGAAGAGGGAGAGTGGGGAGCCCCATTATTATTTAGCACGTTTGCATGGCACGTACTGGGATGCCTGGCCCTGGGGAGAGTTTGCATTGCTGAGGTTTGGCAGGTGGCTCGTGGCACCAGGATCTTTTTAAGGCAGGAGAGGATGTTTCATGGTGGGATGGTTGGTGAAGGAAGTGGGGTGTCTAATCACCACACAGCGGTTGCATATTGCCAGGGCCAGGGAACGCTGCAGTTGGATGCGTTGCTGGGATTGGAGTAGTGTTTGGATTGCGCTGGTCTGTGGCAGTTCCTTGTGCCAGCGCTTCCTGATGGGACCATCATCTTCGGTAGTGTCTAAGATTTCATTAAAAAATGAAATGTCTGGCCTTTTTGGCTGGGAATAAGATTTTGGGTCAGCCCAAAGGTCCATCTAACCCAGTATCCTGTCTTCCGACAGTGGCCAATGCCAGATGCCCCAGAGGAAGTTAACAGAACAGGTAATCATCAAGTGATCCATCCCCTGTCACCCATTCCCAGCTTCTGGCAAACAGAGGTTAGGGACACCATCCCTGCCCATCCTGGCTACTCGCCATTGATGGACCTATCCTCCAGGAACTTATCTGTACCTATCCTCCAGGAACTTATAACCCTGTTATAGTCTTGGCCTTCACAACATCCTCTGGCAAGGAGTTTCACAGGTTGACTGTGCATTGTGTGAAGAAATACTTCCTTTTGTTTGTTTTAAAATTGCTGCCTATTAATTTAATTTGGTGATCCCTAGTTCTTCTGTTATGAGGAGGAGTAAATAACACTTCCTTATTTACTTTCTCCACACCAATCATGATTTTATAGACCTCTATCATATCCCCTCTTAGTTATCTCTTTTCCAAGCTGAAAAGTCCCAGTCTTATTAATCTCTCCCATATGGAAGCTGTTTCATACCCCTAATCATTTTTGTTGCCCTTTTATGAACCTTTTCCAATTCCAATATATCTTTTTTGAGATGGGGGTGACCACATCTGCACACAGTATTCAAGATGTACGTGTACCATGGATTTATATAGAAACAATATGATATTCTCTGCCTTATCTATCCCTTTCCTAATGATTCCCAACATTCTGTTAACCTTTTTGACTGCCATTGCACATTGAGTGGATGTTTTCAGAGAACTATACACAATGACTCTAAGATCTCTCTCATGAGTGGTAACAGCTAATTTAAACCCCATCATTTTATATGCATAGTTGGGGTTATGTTTTCCAATGTGCATTACTTTGCATTTATCAACATTGGGCAACAAAATGGCAGATGAAATTCAGGTTTCAGCATAGCAGCTGTTTTAGTCTGTATCCGCAAAAAGAAAAGGAGGACTTGTGGCACCTTAGAGACTAAATAAATAAATTTGTTAGCCTTTAAGGTGCCACAAGTCCTCCTTTTCCTTTTTTAGATGAAATTCAGTCACCCAGTTTTGTGAGATCCCTTTATAACTCTTCACAGTCTGCTTTGGAATATCTCGTGATCCAATGTGAACGGGTGGAGGTTGAGTCAGAATGAAACAGCTGCTTTAAGGGCAAATGCTCCCCTCCTTCCTCAGGTGTGGTAGCTCTAACCAGCAGGATCATTTTGCTTTCTCTGTAGGGCAGGGGTCATGGAGGGGAGGCCACACAGGGGAACTCCACAAAGGAAAATTTAGTGACTGGTGAGGGGGTGCAGAGCACTGGCCAGAGCCACAGCCCTTAACTCTCTATGTAGAATGACACTGGAAAGGAAGATGGTCTCTAAGGTGCTGCAAGTACTCCTTTTCTCCATGTAGGTGATGCGAAAGGGCTTCATGGCCTGTAGTAGCAGAACAGGTGTGCAGCTGCTCAGCGCTGAATGGTGGAGATAGTTCCTTTTCCCTTGGCACCTCTCAGATTTCTTGTGCAAAGTCCAATTACTCATGCTTTGCATGGGGCTGGGAAGAAGGTCAGTGTATCTGAGGTCCCCTTCACTCCATGTAAACAAGCTGGGAAGTGCAGCTGGGGCTGCTATCTAATGGTCTGAGCTGTCTGTGCTGCTGGAGCGGAGACCGATTTAGTGGGAATGTCTCCAGATGGAAGGAATGTGCTTGGTGCTAATGCAATGAATGGGGAGATTGTCAGAATGTCCTGGCTGGGTCACAGGGAAGTCCTGTCTGTAACCCCCATGACATCACTTCATTGGAAACAAACTGTCTCCTCGCTGCCAGCACACACACAAAACCTGGAATTTTACGCTGAGCACAAAGCCCCACTATGCCCACTTCCAGGCTGTGCAATCCGCTACAGGAGTGGGGGAGGGAGAGGGATAGCCTGATTGTTCCTTCATGTCAGGAACTAGCTTTTGCAGTTACAAGCATCCTTGGGCTTGCAGGATCACCACAGGCTCTCTGCCCAGGATCTCCGATGATGTGCACAGATACCATGGCCTTACACCCGAATATCCACAGTAGTTAATAACAATCAGAGAGCCAGCATCTGGCTAGGCAAGCAGCAGGAGCTCACTGTTCATGGAGGATCAGACAGTGCTGTTAATTCTGCCTTGGGACATGTGGGATCCTGCCGCACTTAAAAAGAGAGAAGAGAAAAAAGCAGCCTAAAATAAATCTTTCTCCATCCCAGGCCCAGGCCCCACTCACAGCTCTGAATGTAACAGAAGGGTCCATGGAACAGTGGCCGCTCTGGTGTCCAACGCAGTGCTGTGTGTGTGTGCTCAGTAAAGTGGCTGCACTAGTTGCAGGACAGCAAGAGCAGAGGTATGGAACCCTGAATGAACGTGAGCATATGGTGAATTGCTGCACCCCATCTGCCTGACTTAGAGCCATTGTGGGTCTGCAGCCTCCTGAGCCACAAGTGTCACGCTGTCAGGGTCTCACTGAGAAACAGGCTTGTTTCTTGCTGATGATGGATTAAAATAAACTGTTTAAAAAAATCTAATCTCATTTTAAAGACTCCAAGTGATGGTGAATCCTCACCTCCCCGGTGAGCTGTTCCAACGTGTACTCACTCTGACTGCTAGGAAATTGCATCTTATTTCAAGGCTGAATTAGCCTAACTTCAACTTCTGGCAATTGGATCTTGTTATGCCTTTGACAGCAAGGTTGAAAAACCCCTTGCTATCAGATCTCTCTTCCATGTGGAAGTATTGTGATACTGTGGTCAAGTCACCTTTCAACCATCTCTTCAATAAACTTAGTAAGTTTAGTTCTTTTAGCTTCCCATTGTGAGGCTTATTTTTCAGCTCCTGGATCACTTTTGTGGGCCTCCTTTAAACTTTCTCTAGTATTTCCACATTCTTCCTGAAGTGCAGATCCCAGAACTGGACATGGTATTTTCATGGTGGTCTTACAAATGCTGTGTACAGAGGTAAGATCACTTCCTACTTCTACTTGATAGTCACCTTTTTATAGATCTAAGAATAACTTTAGCTTTCTGCCACTGCACTGCAATGAGAGCTCGTGTGGAGATGATTGTCTGCGGTGGCCTTTTTCACGGCCGGCTCTACAGTTTTTGCCGCCCCAAGCTATGAAAAAACTGCCGCTGCAGATGGCAAAAAGGAACAAGCTACCGCCGATTTGCCGCCGCCACGGGCGGATACAGAGAAGCTGCCGCCGCCGAATTCCCACCGCAGCCCCACGGACTGCCGCCCCAAGCGCCTGCTTGGAAGGCTGGGGCCTGGAGCCGGCTCTAGCCTTCTCTGAGTCACTGCTTTCCAAGACATAAGCTCCCATCCTGTAGGACAATGATTCTCAAACTTTTTTCTGTGTGGACCCCTTGAAAATTGCTGAGGGTCTCAGCGGACCACTTAATGATCTTTCCAAATGTTGTTTGTACCATTCGCTAACTGTTGTAAAGCGCTTTGGATAAATAATAATTAACGTTTTTTTGTTCTACAAATAAAAGTACACAACTCATATTTTAATATCTGTAGTCTTACCTTTCTAATGCGGTGGATGTGCCCTCTCTCCCCCACCATGGCAGCCCCCGAGCTGGGACTGGGAAGGAGGGCCATCTCTCCCCAGCAGCTGCAACCCTGGAGCTGGGGAAAGTCACCTCTTTTCTGGCCGCCACAGCCCCCCAAATGCCTCCCACCCCTGCTTCTCACCCCAGTGCCCCTCCCACCTACCCCCTATTCCCCCCAAGGCCACCACCTCACCTTACATGTGCATCTTCTCCATGGTCCAGGCACCTAATTAGCAGAGCCATGCCTGCGCAGCTCCACTAATTAGGTAGGTGGCCCTTCATTCTCTTGTGTGCAGCTGCCCAGGCGTGCACCTCCAGAGGAAACTATCCGCGGACTACCTGAATGGAGCTTGCAGACCACTGGTGGTCCACGGACTACAGTTTGAGAACCTCCGCTGTAGGAATAACCTGCACTCTTAGTTCCTAGATGTACTGTATTTGGCTGTGTTAAAACACATTTGGGACACATTTACAAGCACAGTCCCTGCTCCAGTGAGATTAAATCTAAGGACAGATCCCCATGTGTACTGTTCTGTTTCACAGCCATAAAACCTGTTGCAGAATCATGCTCCAGAATTTGAACTTACAAAATATTTTTAAATGAATAGATGTGAATAAAATCTCCCAAACATTGTAAGAAAGCTTGAGTATAAAGCAATCTTAGTTAAGCTACTGCTTAGCTGATTACCTGTTCCATGTTTCTTAGGGTTTGTTGGATTAATAATATTTGAAATTATTAATATTGATATGAGAAATTACCAAACATCAATGTAACCAGAAATTCCTTTATTAAATCAAAAAGGCCAAATGGTATTCATACAATTGCTCTAAACATGCCTAAAAAGCCTAACTAATAAGCAATATATAACCTCCAAACAGTAAGAAAACATTTATAAGCATTTGATCTAAGATACTTACAAACAGGCTAAACCCAGGGGTACTTAGACCATCCTGGTCGGTTCCAGTGTGGGCAGGCGGGTGTTAACAATGGACCCTTTAAGAGTTTACTTTTTATTCCCTTTAACAAACAAGTGATGTCATGGCCGAGTACTGACTTCAGCTGAAAACCAGTTGGAGACAGTTCAAACTTATTTCCAGTCTTAATCCAGATAACATTTACAACCACTTTTCTCCCCAAGGCCTTTCCTCCCTCCTTGCTGCCCCACAGATTCTCTGGGCTCACACAGGCTTTAACACTAATGTGTGGGGTTGGGAAGGGTGTTGCTGGATCCTTTTAAGAAAGATTATTTTTCTCTTATATAAAATAATCTACAGTCACCCCCATCAGTCAGAAGCTGCTTTTTAGAAACTTCCCCTTATCTCATTAGTTATTCTTGGAACAAGACGTCCTCCCTACTTCATTCCTTCTGGCCTGGTGGTAACTCATTATTTTCAAGGCCTTCCTTCTACTTGCTACTCAGCGCCTTTCTTCACAACACAGATCTATTTCCATAACCAAATTTAAGATCACTTTAATTTTATAAAAAGAAAAGGAGTACTTGTGGCACCTTAGAGACTAACAAATTTATTTGAGCATAAGCTTTCGGGAGCTACAGCTCACTTCATCGGATCCTGTAGCTCACGAAAGCTTATGCTCAAATAAATTTGTTAGTCTCTAAGGTGCCACAAGTACTCCTTTTCTTTTTGCGAATACAGACTAACACGGCTGCTACTCTGAAACCTTTAATTTTATACTTATCCTAGAGGGTTCTTTTAATTTTGATTGCTTAATTAAAGAAAAAGACTTGAGAGCTGAATTTAGTTGCATTAAGTTTTATTGATTATCCTTAACCACAGTAACTAATAGTATAGAAGAAAATAAGACAAAAATGGTAATGGACTATGATTTGGTGCAAACAGACTAGAAAGTTGGTCGATTTATAATAATTCAAGTTTTTTCAGAATGAAATCACACAATCACAATAGAAAATAACATTTATACTCAATTACTAGCTTGGGAAGGTGACTTTGTTTAGATTTTTGACTAGAATAGGGCCTCTCTTGTGCCAATTTATTATTAATTCCAGCTGAGGAAAAACAATCCAAAACTAGATTACAAGACAATTTGGTCAGTTACTTACATGCCAATTCACCAAGGTCTCCTTCTCTTATCTGTAATAGTCAGTCCTTTTTAACGTATTTCTCACAGAATGATATTAGCCCAATGTCTGACTAACACTCCTAACTACCTAAAATAAACTCCTACATTTCTTACAGACTCTCTAGACTGAGTGTTGGTGAAGCCATATTGGCCCCATGATATTAGAGAGATCAGGAGGGTGAGGTAATATCTTTGATTGGACCGTCTGTTGATGAGAGAGACAAGCTTTCGAGCTTGCACAGAGCTCTTGTCTCTCTCACCAACAGAAGTTGGTCCAGTCAGATAGTACCTCACCCACCTTGTCTTGGTATAGACAGGATCCAGTACAAAAAGCTTGCACACTCTGACTCATTTTATGTCAAATACACTGAGAACTTAAAGACAGTATGAAACCATTAACTGTAGTAGACAGTCTATAGTGTAGTGTTTATAATCCTAGTTAGCAACAGGAACTTGTTAAGTTTTAAAGCTACTTTACAACAGTCTTGATAAGGTTGCCAACTTTCTAGTCGCAGAAAACCGAACACCCTAGCCCTGCCCCTTCCCTGAGGTCCTGCTCACTACATTCCCCCTCCCTTGGTGGCTCACTCTCCCCCACCCTCACTCACTTTCCCTTGGCTGGGGCAGGGGGTTGGGGTGCAGGAGGGGGTGAGGGCTCTAACTGGGGGTGCAGGCTCTGGGATGGGGCTGGGGATGAGGGGTTTGGGATGCAGAAAGGGGCTCCAGCCTGGGGGGTGGGGCCAAGCGATTCAGAGTGTGGGAGACGGTTGAGGGTTGAGGCATGGGGTTGGGGTATGGGAGGGAGTGAGAGTTCTGGGCTGGGCATGCTGGCTTTGGGTTGGGGCCGGGGATGAGGGGTTTGGGGTACAGGAGGGGACTTCAAGCTGGGGAGATGGGTCTGAGGGATTTGGAATGCAGGAGTGGGCTGTGGGTTGAGGCAGGGTGTTGGGGTGCAGGAGGAGGTGAGGGATCCGGGGTGGGGCTGAGGATGAGGGGTTCAGGGTGTGGGAGGGGGCACTGGGCTGGGGCAGGGGATTGGGGGGCAGGGGTGGTGAGAGATCTGGGCTGGGGGTGCAGACTCTGTGGTGGGGCCGGAGATGAGGGGTTTGGGGTGCAGGAGGGTGCTCCGGGTTTGGGGGGGGCTCACGGCTAGGGCAGGGGGTTGGGGCTTGGGCTTATCTCGGGCGGCTCTCAGTCAGCAGCTCCGGGGGGCTAAGGCAGGCTGCCTGCCTGTCCTGGCTGGCGCTGCGCACCCCCCGGAAGCAACCAGCAGGTCCAGGTTCTAGGCGGGGGGCCAGGAGGCTCCATGCACCGCTCTCACCAGCAGGCACTGCCCTCCCATCCCCAGCTCCCATTGGCCGGTTACCCTGGCCAATGGGAGTGCAGAACCAGTGCTCGGGGCGGGGGCAGGGTGTGGAGCCCCGTGGACCTGCCCCCCTGCCTAGGAGCCGGACCTACTGGCCACTTCCGGGGCACAGCAGAGTGCCAGCCAGGACAGGTAGGGACTAGCCTGTCTTACCACCGCAGCACCACTAACCGGACTTTTAATGGCCTGGTCAGCGGTGCTGACTGGAGCTGCCAGGGTACCTTTTTGACCTGGTGTCCCGGTCGAAAACCGGACACCTAGTCACCCTAAGACTTGACTGGAGCCTGTCACAAAACAAGGATGCACACTGTAACTCTGTGGCAATCTCTAAAAAACATACCAAAGCATGTACACTTCCTCACTAATTTGGCACTCTGTTTCAGGAAGTGGTCAGCTGACTGATTTAGGCCAAGAGACAGTCTGTGTGTTACTTAGCACCAGCTCTTTGCTCAGCAGTCAGCTTTCATCTCAGTTATTGTTCACAGCAGAAGTTGACACTTCAAACACGGGGGAACAAAGGAAAGACATGACTATAGTCTTTTGCCAGCGAGCTGATGGACAACCTGAACTGCTGGAAAATAGAAAGAGACCAGTTTACAGGTACCTATCTGAGATTGGTACTTGATGTCACCAGGAGGACTCCCAGGTAGCCAGCTCAGAACCTCAGTCTACTCTCTTCCAGGTTTTTTGAGCTTTCAGAAAGTGATGTGCTGAAGGAGACAGGCTATTTTATCCTATATCTGCTGGGTGGTCCAAGTTGGTTCCTTTTCTTGGAGGTGCTGGCATGGACCAATCAGATGGTGACCCATACTTCTTCCAAAGATTCCAAATGTCCAACCAGAAGGAGAGTAGTCCTCTCATCATCCAATCAGGGAAGAGACTTCAGCTTTTGAATTCTTGCAACTGGGACCAGAAATTTCCAGTCTCTTTTGTGCAACACACCTTGTCACACAAGCTTGTATAAGAAAAGTTAGGCCATAGCTGTTTGTAGAACCATCTCGGGAATACCTTGGGCTGGCTTGCCCCAGACACCAATTTATCGCTGCAAGTTGCTTTCCATGAGCTCCTTGGTGGTGCATCCCTTGGCCAATTTTGCAGTTATGCTTGCTCAAGTTGCAGTTTCTCCATCAACATTCTGCAAGCTGCTGAAATGTCCAGTTTAAAGTTCCTCATTCTACTACTGTATCTGGCACATATAACATTGATGTTTGATATTAAATGAATAGGATTTTTAATTCTTTCATTCACAGACAGGGAAAAGGGGAGAGTCAAGTTTCTTTAGCTTCACTGTTTTGCGAAAGGCTGTAGCAACACTGAATTTCTTGTTTCAGAGTAACAGCCGTGTTAGTCTGTATTCGCAAAAAGAACAGGAGTACTTGTGGCACCTTAGAGACTAGCCAATTTATTTGAGCATAAGCTTTCGTGAGCTACAGCTCACTTCATCGGATGCATACTGTGGAAAGTACAGAAGACATTTTTATACACACAGACCATGAAAAAATGGGTGATTATCACTACGAAAGGTTTTCTCTCCCCCCACCCCACCCTCCTGCTGGTAATAGCTTATCCACAGCGACCACTCTCTTTACAGTGTAAAACCTAGCTACCGCCTCTCATGGAGGTGGATTAACTACACCGATGGGAGAAGCTCCCCCGTCAGTGTAGCGGTATCTTCACTGAAGCGCTATGCTGCTGTAGTGTTTAAACGTAGACCTGCCCCTAGTTACACCTGTTCTTCACCCTCCAGGGTTTCCCGCACACTAGAGACTCGTCATTTGACTGGTTACGCCAGTTTTACAGACACTTTTCATCACCACAGCAGCACACGGGGCCCATAGCATGAGCCACTATCTGGCCGCTTGTGCCTTGGCTACTGGTGTTCAGGTCTAAGAGCAAAAATCAGCTCCTAAATGTGGACTCATGAAGGAAAGCATTACATGTTAATCAGAGTTTTGTGTTTGTTGTATTCTGCACAAAGGGCCTGTAATTCATGGTGAATGGAGAGAGGTTCGTGCTATACCACCCCCCAGTCCCCTATCGGGTTATTGGGTGGTTGAGCTGAATTGCAGAAGCAGAGGTTGATTCCAGGTACCTGCCACCCACTCATGTGAAGTCTCTTTCAGTACTGGCAGTGCTCCTCTTCTAAATAGTAGCTGAGTTTGGGACTTAGAACAGCCTCTCGGGTCATCGTCTGGGAAATGCTGGCAGCTGTAACAGCAAAATTCCTCCTCCCTCTGCACCTTTGTGTTAGCCCAAAGCCTGAGACTGCTCTTAAATGCAAGTCCTGGTGCAGACTAAGCCCAGTTGGCCCATTGCAGGACATTTCTTTCCAGGGGTGTAGTCCTGACTTTTTGAAATTCAAGTACTCAGCTCCCACTGGCGTGATCTCATCCTGAGAGCGATACACACCCCCGCAGCGCATTTCTGTATAAAATGCTCTGTATGCATGCTCTGTGCGACATGACCTTGCATGTACAGCACCTGTGAGGACAATATTCAGAGTGGTAGCCGTATTAGTCTGTATCAGCAAAAACAGCAAGGAGTCCTTGTGGCACCTTAGAGACTAACACATTTATCTGGGCATAAGCTTTCGTGGGATATAACCCACTTCATCAGATGTATGGCGTGGAAAATACAGTGAGCAGGTATAAATATACAGCACATGAAAAGATGGGAGTTGCCTTACCAAGTGGGGGGGAGACTGTCAGTGCTGATGAGGCCAATTCAATTAGGGTGGATGTGGCCTATTCCCAACAGTTGACAAGAAGGGGTGATATCAACAGAGGGAAAATTATTTTTTGTAGTGACCCATCCACTCCCAGTCTTTATTCAGGCCTAATTTGATGGTGTCCAGTTTGCAAATTAATTCCAGTTCTGCAGTTTCTCGTTGAAGTGTGTTTTTGAAGTTTTTTTGTGGAAGAATTGCCACTTTTAACCTATAGGTGTTTGTGTTTATACCTTCAAGTCAGCGACACTGCTATGGGTACCCGCATGGCCCCACAGTATGCCAACATTTTTATGGCTGACTTAGAACAACGCTTTCTCAGCTCTCGTCCCCTAACGCCCCTACTCTACTTGCGCTATATTGATGACATCTTCATCATCTGGACCCATGGAAAAGAAGCTCTTGAGGAATTCCACCATGATTTCAACAATTTCCATCCCACCATCAACCTCAGCCTGGTCCAGTCCACACAAGAGATCCACTTCCTGGACACTACAGTGCTAATAAACAATGGTCACATAAACACCACCCTATACCGGAAACCTACTGACCGCTATTCCTACCTACATGCCTCCAGCTTTCATCCAGATCACACCACACAATCGATTGTCTACAGCCAAGCTCTAAGATACAATCGCATTTGCTCCAATCGCTCAGACAGAGTCAAACACCTACAGGATGTCTATCAAGTGTTCTTAAAACTACAATACCCACCTGGTGAAGTGAAGAAACAGATTGGCAGAGCCAGAAGGGTACCCAGAAGTCACCTACTACAAGACAGGCCCAACAAAGAAAATAACAGAATGCCACTAGCCATCACCTACAGCCCCCAACTAAAATCTCTCCAGTACATCATTAAGGATCTACAAACTATCCTGAAGGACAATCCCTCGCTCTCACAGACCTTGGGAGACAGGCCAGTCCTCACTTACAGACAGCCCCCCAACCTGAAGCAAATACTCTCCAGCAACTACACACCACGCAACAAAAACACTAACCCAGGAACCAATCCCTGGAACAAACCCCATTGCCAACTCTGTCTGCATATCTATTCAAGAGACACCATCATAGGACCTAACCACATCAGCCACACCATCAGGGGCTCATTCAGCTGCACATCTACCAATGTGATATATGCCATTATGTGCCAGCAATGCCCCTCTGCCATGTACATTGGCCAAACCGGACAGTCTCTACGCAAAAGAATAAATGGACGCAAATCAGACATCAGGAATTGTAACATTCAAAAACCAGTAAGAGCACTTCAGTCTCCCTGGACACTCAATAACAGACTTAAAAGGGGCAATTCTTCAACAAAAAAACTTCAGAAACAGACTTCAACGAGAAACTGCAGAAATGGAATTAATTTGCAAACTGGACACCATCGAATTAGGCCTGAATAAAGACTGGGAGTGGATGAATCACTACAAAAAGTAATTTTCCCTCTCTTGATATTCACTCCTTCTTGTCAACTGTTGGAAATGGGTGACATCCACCTTGCATTGGCCTCATTAGCACTGACCCCCTACTTGGTAAAGCAACTCCCATCTTTTCATGTTCTATGATGTATATACTGCTTACTGTATTTTTCACTCCATGCATCTGATGAAGTGGGTTTTTGCCCACGAAAGCTTATGCCCAAATAAATTGGTTAGTCTCTAAGCCACAAGGACTCCTCGTTTTTGTGAGGACAATAGCGCTCAAAAGTGTGGGAACACTGTTCCCGAGCCACTAGCATACTGTTTCTGTATCACATGCAAGATGCCTTTGTTCACAGCTGGTTTTCTGGTTTGCTTCAAACATGACCTGTTTGTCTTTCCATCAGTATTTAATGGGAAAGTAGCTGTGAGTGCTCTCCTGATTTCCCTGACCAGTTCCCATGTCAGTGACATCTCTGCCCTGGCTCATTTCTCTGAGTGCAGGGAGGTCCTTGTGGAGAATCACTCATCAGCCTTGTCAGCATCATTCTCGCGGATAACTAACTTGGAACCAGAAAAGCCATTTTATCCTGTTTTGGTCTGGAACCTGACCCAACGGCTGAACGGGGCCAGCAGGAGCCACTGCAAAAACAGAGACCAAAATTAGAAGCAAAGGCAGGGATGCCTGCAAAGCTTTTGACACGGTCTCCCACAGAATTCTTGTCAGCAAGTTAAAGAAATATGGTCTGGATGAATGGACTATAAGGGGGATAGAAAGCTGGCTAGATAGTCGGGCTCAACGGGTAGTGATCAATGGCTCCATGTCTAGTTGGCAGCTGGTGTCAAGTGGAGTGCCCCAAGGGTCGGTCCTGGGGCCAGTTTTGTTCAATATTTTCATTAATGATCTGGAGGATGGCGTGGATTGCACCTTCAGCAAGTTTGCAGATGACACTAAACTGGGAGGAGAGGTAGATACGCTGGAGGGTAGGGATAGGATACAGAGGGACCTAGACAAATTAGAGGATTGGGCCAAAAGAAATCTGATGAGGTTCAACAAGAACAAGTGCAGAGTCCTGCACTTAGGACGGAAGAATCCCATGCACTCCTACAGACTTGGGTTCGAATGGCTCGGCAACAGTTCTGCAGAAAAGGACTTAGGGGTTACAGTGGACGAGAAGCTGGATATGAGTCAACAGTGTGCCGTTGTTGCCAAGAAGGCCAATGGCATTTTGGGATGCATAAGTAAGGGCATTGCCTGCAGATCGAGGGACGTGATCATTCCCCTCTATTAGACATTGGTGAGGCCTCATCTGGAGTACTGTGTCCAGTTTTGGGCCCCACACTACAAGAAGGATGCGAAAAAATTGGAAAATGTCCAGCAGAGGGCAACAAAAATGATTAGGGGACTGGAACACATGAGTTATGAGGAGAGGCTGAGGGAACTGGGATTGTTTAGTCTGCAGAAGAGAAGAATGAGAGGGGATTTGATAGCTGCTTTCAACTACCTGAAAGGGGGTTCCAAAGAGGATGGATCTAGACTGTTCTCAGTGGTAGTTGGTGACAGAACAAGGAGTAGTGGTCTCAAGTTGCAGTGGGGGAGGTTTAGGTTGGATATTAGGAAAAACTTTTTCACTAGGAGGGTGGTGAAACACTGGAATGCGTTACCTAGGGAGGTGGTGGAATCTCCTTCCTTAGAAGTTTTTAAGGCCCGGCTTGACAAAGCCCTAGCTGGGATGATTTAGTTGGGGATTGGTCCTGCTTTGAGCAGGGGGCTGGACTAGATGACCTCCTGAGGTCCCTTCCAACCCAGATATTCTAAGATTCTATGATTCACATCTGGGCTTGGCTCCAATCTCTGGGGTGGAGTGCTTGATGCCTGCCCAGATGGGGTGGATTCCAACGTTGGGTCGGAGAGGGAGCAATGATGTACAGGCTGTGACCAAGTATGACGAAGTTTCACTTACGCTGGCAGTGCAGGGTGAAAGAGCAGATCTCCGGCAGTGTGGGGTTGCTGAGTGGACATGGGTCATGAGTTTACACCGACCTGTATCCTTAGGGTTCCCAAATCTGCTGTATGCTCTGGGGAAAGCCCCAGTGCCCCAGTTACGTGGGCAGCAGTGGGTGCAGCACTGCCCCATTCCACTACAGGACTGAGTGGTATTTGCAGGGCGCCACATGGTATTCAAGAATTTAAGTGAATAGGGTGCCCCAGGGCAGCTCAGACTGGGTCAGCAGAGCACTTGCTGCTCACATGAGCATCCTGGCTTCTCCTGTGCAGCTGTTCCTAGCTGTGGCAGTGAGGTGTTTCCCTACAATGGAGAAGCAGCTACTGAGGGGAAGCCCAGCAGCCTCTACCTCCACAGGGGCTGCTGCACCCAAAAGAGGAGGGCTGCTCGGAACCTATAGCCGCGTCTGGGAGAGCGTCACAAGCCACCAGCAGGACCAACTCGACTGGGGTCTGGTGGCAGAGCCAGGATGCTCCTCAGTGAGGTACTCCAAGGGGGAGAAAGGGCTGGGAGAGGAGAAAGGGCTGGTGGGGGCAGGAAGAGACAGGGCCAGGTGAAGCTGCAGAAAGGAGCTCACTTTAATTTAGTATTGTTTAATGTCCGCCTACAAAGGAGACAAGGTGGGATGGAATGGGATATGGGAAGATGACTGGATACAGCCATGGGAATGGGATGGAGGGAAGGGGAGGGGAGGAAGATGACTGGAAGCAGGATGGAGTTGGGGAAGGGAATGACTGGATCCAGCCTGGGGGAGGGGGATGGTGACTGGAGATGGGATGGGGTGGATGGGAGAGTGACTGAAGCCAGGAGGGTGGGAGGGAAGGTGATGATGGAAGGTGACTGGAGCTTGGATGAGGTGAGGGGGGAAGGTGACAATGGGGGATTGGAGCTGGGATGGGGGGGCCGGAAGGTGACTGGATCTGGGATGGGGGGTGGAGCAGGGGGAAGGTGATGATGGGGGGAAGGTGAGTGGAGCTGGGATGGGTGGGGGAAAGGTGATGATGGGGGGGAAGGTGAGTTGAGCCGGGATGGGGGGTGGGGAAGGGGGAAGGTGATGATGGGGGATGGCGCAGAGGGAAGGTGAGTGGAGCTGGGATGGGGGATGGCGCAGGGGGAAGGTGAGTGGAGCCGGGATGGGGGATGGAGCAGGAGTAAGGTGAGTTGAGCTGGGATGGGGCAGGGGGGCAGGTGACTGGCGCCGGGGTGGAGCGGGGATGGGGGGAAGGTGATGATGGGGGCGGGAAGTGACTGGAGCTGGCATGGGTTGGGGTGAGGGGTAATGTGACAGGGGTAATGTGCCAGTTACCTTCCCTCCCTCGCACCATCCCAGTTCTAGTCACCTTCTTCCACAAATGATTTCATCCTTCAGAAGAGGCTGCACTGGGGGGTAGGGGGGTGTTGAGACCCTCACTCTGTACAGTGACAGGAAGGCTGCATATACAGCTCACAGTGAGCCCAAGTAGTGGTTGCCATGCGAACCACAACTTTCTGTATTGCCCATCTTGGTGCATAGTGTTACATTAACACAAACGTGCACGTAATTTATGTTGTGAAGAACAGGTTTGAAGGTGCTGCCCCTGCATTTTGTTATAATCCACTTTTGGGTGATGTGGCCTTGCAGTCACATTCTCGACTGTACACGCTAGACCCTGCCATGGCCTCTCCCTGGGCAGGCCAGTCAGACATCTTGTGCTGTGGCCGTGAGAAGGAACAGTGCTGACTGTCCCATCACCTGCAATAGCTGCGGCTGCTGCTCTGAGTGCTTGGCATGGTTCCTAACATCCGCTCTTCTTTGCCAGTCACAGGTACCAAACCGAGGACATCCTGGCCTAGAAAGGCCCTGCTCTTCCTGGGGTTCCTCTTTGCTTTGGCTGTGATTGCCTTAGTCGCGATGGCAGTGAGTCAGAACAAGCCACTCCCAAAGAATATTAAGGTATTATGAAGAGAAACAGTATAACTGGGTGGGGCAAGGGTAGCTCCGAGACACCCCTGAATTTTCATGTGTTTCACCCACCACATCTTTTGGGTCTTGCTAATTCCCTTTGTCCTCTCCCTGAACCTCAAGCTTTTTCTCTTCCCAATTTCCCTGTAAAAATAAGCCCATTTCTGGTGGTCTTCATAGGTGAATCTGCACTAACCCACCGGTCAGTTCCATTTGTGGCACAGTAGCTTCCAAGTTCATACTCCCTTTCACAGGTTCTGGCTTCTTCCGGGCCCCCAGGGTGCTCAACCTCCCGTCCCACCTCTTCCCACCCAGTTCTGCCCCCTCCCCCCAGCACCTCCTGCACGCAGCAGAACAGCCGATCGGAGGAGGCAGGAGGCGCTGGGAGGGCGGGGGAGGAGTTGATTGGTGGGGCCGCAGGTGGACGGGAGGCTCCGGTTGGGAGTTGGCTGCTAATTTTTTTCCATGGGTGCTCCAGCCTTGGAGCACCCCTGGAGTCGGCGCCTATGCTCCCTTTGGTGGAAACTTTACAGGCCAGGACTTCCAGGAAGGCCAGTAATCTGCCCTGATCCTGGGGACACCCAATACCAGCAGTGTCTCTACGGATGCTCTGGGCATGCAGCTCAGAGCTGGCTGTCATAGAAAAGGCCTAGGGCAAGATCTGAGTCCTGAACCAGAGGCTGTGAACCAAAGCCAGGCCATGAATTAAAGCAGATGCTCACAAGTTCACTGCCCAGTACACACCCTTGGCAAAGTTGTCGCTAGTGTACAAGGCACTAGATAGTTACATAAATCTAGAGCCAGCCCCATCTAGTACAAGATAAGATGATTTGACAGAATAATGAGTAGGGAGGTTTTGTCCAAGATATCAGGAACAAGCGGAGGTAACAAACAAATGTCATGAAACACATATAAGGTGATATATTCTTGTTTGTCATAGCCTATAAGTGTTGGGGTACTTTGCCTTCATTCTTTGTTTGGCCAAGGGGACAGCAGAAATTCCTGTTGCTGACTGAACTGTTCCTTGCCATAGGGCACTCATGTTAGTGTACTGGTAACCACCGAGACAGGGCGCTACAACTGTCTTTGCAATAAACCTGGCCAAGTGCCTGTGTCACTGAACCGTGCCTGTGGTTTTTCTTTATGAGTAACATGAAAGTCTGCTGAATGAGTGGGCTGTACTCGAGGTCTGCTAACCAGCTGTCTGTGCGGAGCTGGACAGCACGCTGAAAAAGCACACACGCAAGCTGACTGACAACCCTGCTGCTAAATATTAGCAGACAAAGCAATTGCTTAGGGCTCTGAGCAGTTCAAGGGAGGGTCCCCTGTTCACTTTTTATTATAAGAACTTGCCTGTTTTAGTATGAGGGGTGGGGAATATTCCTGCTTAGGGCCCCCAATAGGCTAACACCGCCTCTGCTGTAGCTACACTTACTAGTGGTCCCAGTAAGTGAAAAGTGCTCTTGTCCCACTGTCTGGCCCCACTGACTACTATTCACAGTGTCCCGTGCATTGATCCAGAGATAACTGCTTTGTTTTATCCACAGTATGGGATTGTGCTGGATGCTGGTTCGTCTCACACTAACTTGTATGTGTATGCGTGGCCAGCGGAGAAGGAGAATGACACTGGGGTGGTGCACCAGGTGGAAGTGTGTAAAGTAGAAGGTAAGCCACCAGGGAGGAGGAAGGGGGGAACAGGAGGGGCAATGGGGTGATGAACAGATAGTCCAGGAGGAGGAGGGGATGGTGAAAATAATGTAATGCTCAACTGGTACAGCTTCCAACCTGCCCTAAATCACTTCTCGCCTGTGTAGAGGCCAACCTACCTCTCCTGTTTGGTTTTGTTAATACAGAAATCAACAGTAAAATAACACAAAGCTAAGCTCTTACCATCTCCTCAGTGTGGGCTGCTCCTAGATTCTGCCCTCAGGACTGCTCCATCCCCACTCTAGATCCTGTCTACCAGAGATCCATTTCCATTTCCCTCATAGCCTGGTGGGGTAAAATGCCATCAGCTGCAGTGAGTGAGCAGAATTCAACTAACTTTTGCAGCAGAGTCAGCACCTGCTAACGGGGAGGTGCAAACACCACCATCCTGTTAGACACCTACTTGCCAGAGCTTTCTATGACCTTGCAAAACAGATAAAATATCCTTAATCGAATCGCAATGCCATAGAAAAAAATCTCTGCTGCAGAAGTGACCTCTGGGGATTCCACAAGAAATCCCAGCAGGCTGCTGAGAAGTCACCCAGTTTTACTGACCTGAACTACTGTGTCAAGTACATCCAGGGCTGATCAATACACAGTGCATCTCTGATCACATCTACCCTATTCCCCATATAGTTGAAGAGTCTGATATGCTCTATAAGAGAAGTACCACATTATCTGCATATAAACATAACTTCTGTTCATCAGGGCAGCTGGTGTATCTGTAGTCTGTATTCCTGGACTAGTTCTTAAACATAAGAATGGCCAAACGAGCTATTAAATAACCACATAGACCCAGGCACCCAAATCATATTCAGGTTGGCAATACTTTCTTAAAATCATCATGTAAATGGGTCTTTGTGTGATCCAGGAAGCTCTTGGCAGGGCTGGCCCTAGACCAAATGCACTCCAGGCGAGGAGTGTCTTCTCCCCCCTCTGCACCCCCACATTTGTTAAACTTTTGAATACCTTATTTTTTACAGTTAACAATAAAACAAGGTTCACAGTGTCACTGCTGGGTTCTCACTTCACTTCAGTTCGTTCTTATATCTCTCTGACTGGCGATGCCCCACCCCTTAGATATCCACAAGGGCATGGCTGACAACATTCTAGGAGTTTCGAAGAAAATGTAGTTCTCAGAAAGTCTGGAATGTCCATGAGTTTCTACAAAGGTCCAGAACATTCTAGGAGGTTAGTGAAAAATGTATCCACGTATAGAATACCTGAAACATTTTACTTCAAACATTCTATTTTCCCTTTTGTCGCTAACAACAAAAATAGCTCCCCAAGTCTGGCGTCCCTCACGCCTGACATCCCAGGCGCTCTCCTGGGTCACCTGCCCCTAAATCCAGCCCTTGTTCTTGGTGCCAGCTGGCATAAGGCACAGGGGGTGCATAGGGTTTTACAGGAATCCCCTGGGCAGATGCATATTAAGGTCACAAAAGGGTGGCATGTAAGGTCTCTGTCAAGAACCAGAACCCCTGGTTGTCATAATCTCTTTGAAATGCATATGCAGATAATAATTAATGAGTTATGTATCTATACTGGAAATTATGTTCTCGTACCCTTGGAGTTAAGACAGGTAACCATGAGATGACAGGCCTTAAACAGATTCCTTTGAAGCAGGAGATAGCAGACATTTACCTCCTGTCTGGTCATTGTGTCTCACAACATACGCATATGGAGCCAGATGCTGATTAGAAGATTGCAAAGTCGACAAGAAAGGGCAGTCACAGGAAAAACAATCAGCAGAGGGTGACCTGTTTATGAAAAAGAACAAAGGATGGTTCTGATTTAAGTAAAGGTAGCAAGAGACACCCTGCATCCTTCTCCTAGGCAATAAGCTGACAGGTGACTTATCTCATAAAAAGGGATCAGAGCCTGCCTGGCTGGAAAACACTGGTGAGCAATACTTCATTAGACATGAGAGTACCAGTAGTAGGTGAGATCAGTTGAAGCAGCCAAGCTAGAAGTGCATTCAAGAGCAAGTATCAGGGTATGTGGAATGGTGGGCCCTTTATTCTTGAATATTCTTTTCTGACAGTGCAAGGAACCTGAGCTTGCACAGGGCAAGTCCAGGCATTTCCCTGATGGGAGCAGAGGATGTTACATCTGCTAGAATCTAGGATGCAGTGTTTTTTGTTGGTTTTTTTAAATTGCTATTTCAAATTTATTGGTTTTAAGAAATTGTAAATGTCATTAATGGGGTGTATAAATACCAACGTGGCAGCTGGTGAAAGATGGTGTCTGTGCTGGATCAGACAAGAGGTGAGGTGTTGGTATTTTACTGTGACTAGTTATGCCAGAGGAGCCTACAGGCTGTTATAAGGTGTGTCAGGTGTTCTTGGACCTGCCTGTACAAGGGGAGGGGAGCATTTGTGGTCACTCCTGGGAATATAGTGTTACCCTTTTGACCTGAGCAGTTAGCCAATATTGAGGGTCTTGCAGGCTGTTTCCACTAAGAGATTTAAAGAATGTCATCAGTTTCAGATGTACGTAAAGATCTGTCCTTCTTCGAGTGATTGCTCGATTCCAACCAGGTGTGCACACACCGCAAGCACGGTCGTCGGAAAGTTTTCCCTTAGCAGCTCCCGTCGGGTTGGCTGTGGAGCCCCCTGGAGTGGCGCCTTCATGGCGCTCAGTATATGACCCTGCTGACCCGACCCCCCTTCAGTTCCTTCTTACTGTCCGTGACGGCCATTGGAACTGCATTCGCTTGTCTTGCAAGTGCTTCCCTTAGTTTTCTTCTTTAGCCTGTACTTTCTAGTCTAGATTTCAGTTAATAGTTAGTTTAGTTTAGTGTATATAGTAGTTTGGGTTAGGTTCCACTCGGTTCCAGGGCATGCCTCGGGGCCAAGGGTTTAAACCTTGCGGGTCCTACGGTAAGCCCATGCCAACGGGTGACCCCCCGCCCCCCAACGACGCGTGCCTGAAGTGTCTGGGGGAAGAGCACCAAACAGACAGGTGCAAAATCTGCAAGTCTTTCCGCCCTTGAATGAAGAAAGAGAGGGATTTCCATCTGAAACAACTTCTGATGGAATCCGCTCTCCGTCCACAGCCTGCCACAGAGTGCCGGGATCCGGCCCCAAGGACATCAGTGTGGAGTGCCCCGGCTTCAGTGTGCGACACGGTACCGAGGAAAGACTCTGATTCAAGAGACCCGCAGCACCTGCTCCCTGGCACCGCAAGCGGCACACTCACCGGTGCCGCACAAGCATCACAAGAAGACGGACAGGGGTTGTTCCCCGGTGCCAGAGGCCGTGCCAGGCGCAACAGCAGTGCATCCCACAAAGGAGCACTCAGCACCCAAGGACCAGGAGTTGGCGCCGTAGACTCCACGGACAGAGAGTGCCAGGTGGAGGAGTTGCAGTCCCCCTCCATCCCAGACACTTTCGAAGCCACCAGGGACCTGATAGAAATGACGGCCCCTCAACCTCTGGTTATCAGGGACAAAGCCCCTGGTATTGCCGTGCCTGGCACCATCTAGGAGCAAGCCGGCCATGATGCGGCGATCACCTTCCTCGGCTCTGCACTGTTCACCCCGGCACCATTCGGGTTCACCATTCCCGAGGCACCGTTCCCCAGCTTGGGACCCCGTGCATGGTTTCCAAGCTCGGTCCCTATCAGCGGCCTCTCAGGACCAGTCCCCATCAGTGGACTCTCGGCACCAGCGGAGCAGCATTGGTCCCCATCAGCAGCATCTCAGCACCAATCCCTGGCACAGGAACATCGGCACCAGTCCCCAACTCAATACCACTTGGGGCCACCATGGTCACCACAATCTGGATCAGTGTCATCTGACTTGTGCAGGGACTCATTTTATTCACGCTGCAGCAGGCACAGGTCGCATTGGTGCAGAAGTGAGGCAGCAGCGGCATGGCCTCCACATTGGCAGCTACAGCCTCAGTGGCCTCTTTGGAATCCCTGGGCTTATCCCTAGGCCCAGGGCTCATTCTCCAGGGGCACTCAGTCAGTAGCCTCCGAGGCCCGAGCACCTCAGTATAAAGATTGGAATTGACACCAGCACAGGGCCTGCAGCCTGTCCAGGACACCGTCGACGCAACCACAACTACAGCCCTGATAGCCGGCCAGACTACCATTGCCGCGACAACAGTCAGTGCAGAACCCACAGGCACTGACGAGGAGGACGCTAGAGAGCTGGATGGTCAGGAGCACCCGGTACCGCCTCTAGCTTCCTCATCCTCGTCCCCAGACAAGGCGGTTGCAGGGACTTCGACCTCATAACCTCCCCCGATAGACCACCATGCGCACCAGGACCTCTTGCGCAGAATCACCCGCAACATGGGATTGCAGGTGGAGGAGGTTATCGAACCAGAGGACCCCATGGTCGATATCCTGACGCCGGAGGGTACCTCATAATTAAAACTATACAGAACAATACAAAATGCTGTGGCAGACCCTGGCATCGATTTTCCCCTATGGTGAGGTGCGTGGAGCACAAGTACTTTGTCCCATCCAAGGGATATGAGTACTTGTTCTCGCACCCACAGCCCTGCTCCCTAGTAGTGACCGCGGAGAGGCAGGGCCAGCAAAGACCGATCCCAAATCCAAGGAGTCTAAAAGATTAGACCTTTTTTGGTGGACCTTCTACTCAACGGGGGGCCTGCAGCTGAAGATAGCTAAACAACAAGCTATCCTCAGCAGATACAACTTCAACTCGTGGACCTCCATGTTGAAGTTCAAGGAGCTAATTCCATCAGACTCCAGGGCTGAATTTGAGGCCATTATTGATGAGGGGAAGGCGGTGGCATGAACCTCTCTTTAAGCCTCCCTTGTTGCACCGGACTATGCTGCCTGCACCCTCTCATTGGGGTTAGCTATGAGAAGGGGTTCATGCCTGCAGGCGTCTGGACTTACCCCCAAAGTGCAGCAGACTCTTCAGGATCTGCTCTTCGAGGGCACAGGTTTAATCTTCTTCGAGTGATTGCTCATGTGCACTCCAATAGGTGTATATAAGTCCCTGTCAACCCACCACCTGCTCAGTTCCTTCTTACCACCAGTGACGGTTAGTGGAGCAGCTCAATCTCTTGCATTTGCAAATGCCTACCAAGTGATTCCCTTTTCTTAGTTGTAAATAATTATTAGTTAGTTATATAGTAGTTTGTAGTACCTGGGCTTACTTTGAGGGGCTTCTCACCCACCTTAGTTTACCCAGGCACCAAGGCATGCCTCAGTTGAAGGGGTTTAAGGCATGTAAGAGGTGTGCGAAACTTGTGCCCACAGGCGATCCACACGCTGCCTGTCTCAGGTGCTTAGGAGAGGGCCATCAGACAGATAAGTGCCCAATTTGCAGGAGCTTTAGACCCAGGACTAAGAGAGAGCAGGACTATCATTTAAAGCTCCTCCTGATGGTGTCGGCCCTCCAACCCCAGATGGCAATGAAAACGGCACTCGCATCATCAGTGCGCAGCACCTCAGCCTCAGTGCGGGATGTCCTGGCACCGAGCAAGGACTCCTCCAAGGAGCACCAGCGCCGCTCCCCAGCTCGTAAGGCCAGTGCTACTAGGCAGCACTGCTTACAGTCTTAGAATCATAGAATATCAGGGTTGGAAGGGACCTCAGGAGGTCATCTAGTCCAACCCCCTGCTCAAAGCAGGACCGATCTCCAGCTAAATCATCCCAGCCAGGGCTTTGTCAAGCCTGACCTTAAAAACTTCTAAGGAAGGAGATTCCACCACCTCCCTAGGTAACGCATTCCAGTGTTTCACCACCCTCCTAGTGAAAAAGTTTTTCCTAATATGCAACCTAAACCTCCCCCACTGCAACTTGAGACCATTACTCCTCGTTCTGTCATCTGCTACCACTGAGCACAGTCTAGAGCCATCCTCTTTGGAACCCCCTTTCAGGTAGTTGAAAGCAGCTATCAAATCTCCCCTCATTCTTCTCTTCTGCAGACTAAACAATCCCAGTTCCCTCAGCCTTTCCTCATAAGTCATGTGTTCCAGTCCCCTAATCATTTTTGTTGCCCTCCGCTGGACTCTTTCCAATTTTTCCTCATCCTTCTTGTAGTGTGGGGCCAAAACTGGACACAGTACTCCAGATGAGGCCTCACCAATGTCGAATAGAGGGGAATGATCACGTCCCTCGATCTGCAGGCAATGCCCCTACTTATGCATCCCAAAATGCCATTGGCCTTCTTGGCAACAACGGCACACTGTTGACTCATATCCAGCTTCTCGTCCACTGTAACCCCTAGGTCCTTTTCTGCAGAACTGCTGCCGAGCCATTCGAACCCAAGTCTGTAGGAGTGCATGGGATTCTTCCGTCCTAAGTGCAGGACTCTGCACTTGTCCGTGTTGAACCTCATCAGATTTCTTTTGGCCCAATCCTCTAATTTGTCTAGGTCCCTCTGTATCCTATCCCTACCCTCCAGCATATCTACCTCTCCTCCCAGTTTAGTGTCATCTGCAAACTTGCTGAGAGTGCAATCCACACCATCCTCCAGATCATTAATGAAGATATTGAACAAAACCGGCCCCAGGACCGACCCTTGGGGCACTCCACTTGACACCAGCTGCCAACTAGACATGGAGCCATTGATCACTACCCGTTGAGCCCGACAATCTAGCCAGCTTTCTATCCACCTTATCATAGAATCATAGAATATCAGGGTTGGAAGGGACCTCAGGAGGTCATCTAGTCCAACCCCCTGCTCAAAGCAGGACCAATCCCCAATTAAATCGTCCACCTTCAGTGCCACATAAGAAAAAGAAGGTGGACAGGGGTCATTCCCCCATCAAGAAGCCACGAGGGGATTCTAGCAGGGTGCATCCTCCAGCGGGCAACCCACGGTCTGGACCTTAAGGCCTGGCACTGTTGACTCCAGTCCCAACTGGAGGCCTGTCGAGTCCAGTGTTGGTGGACTCCCCGATTTGGGAGGATTTGGAGGAAGAGCTCGACCTCTCCTCCATGCTGGATAACTACGAGGCAGCACGGGACCTCATTGCCATGACGGCGCAGTCCCTGGCCCAGCAGGTGCGGGCTCCGGCACCACAAGCTTAGCCACCGTCAGTGGCACCAACAACGGCACCAGCTGCAACGTCTATCCCGGTGCTGCACATGGCTCCAGCCCATGATTTTACAGCGCTGCTCACCATCACCCCGGTACCATTCCCCGGCACCATCCAGCTCCGCTCCCCCGTGGTCGGGCACAGACTACTCGTCCGAGTCAGGCACTGAGTCTTCTGTCTCTAGACGCAGCCAGTACCGCTCCTGGCACTGGTCTCGGCACCGCAGACCGGTGGACTCATTGGCACCGGTGGTCACCTGGCCGCCCCAGTGGCAGGGCCCAGTACAATGGCCCTTTTGGACTCCTTGGGCCTACCACCAGGCTCAGAGTCAGGGCTCCAGGCCAGCATCGGTGACATCTGCTCCCTGTTCCCCACCCCCCAACAAAGTTGCTGGCTCGCCACACCCCCCAGGTCTCCTTAGGACCCCACACGAGACAGGGACTCTGGGCTGTCTCATTCAGTGCAGTGCTTGAACCAGCACCCATCAGTTATATTGGAGACACCTCCAGTCAGGGGTGCTCTGAGGTACCTGACCCAGCCACCAAAGAGCCAGAAGGGCAGGAAGACCCTGTCCCATGAGCCTCCTCCTCGCCGGACGAGACAGGCACCACCACCACCCTTCCGGCGATGGACACCAGGGGACACCAGGACCCTCTTAGAAGGGTGGCCCTAAACCTGAATCTCCAGGCAGAGGAGGTCACGGAGGAGTCGGACCCAATGGTTGACATCCTTGCTCTGGAGGGTCCATCTAGGGTGGCCTTGCCCCTAATAAGAACGAACCAGAACACCACTAAGGTGCTCTGGCAGACTCCGGCCTCTATACCACCCACCACTAAAGGGGTGGAGAGACACTATTTTGTGCTGCAGAATGGGTACGAACACCTTTTCACCCACCCCCAACCAGGGACTCTGGTGGTCAATGTGGCAAATCATAAGGAGTGGCAAGGGCATCCAAGTCCTTCGCCTAAGTCATGAGACTCTAAGAAGCTGGACCTTTTCGGCTAAACGGTCTATTCAACTTGGGGGCTTCAGCTTCGAGTGGCCAACCAGCAAGCGGTACTCAGCTGCTGGGCTTTCAACTCTTGGAGCTCATTGGCAAAGTTTCAGGAGTTGCTCCTGGCTGACTCGCGCAAGGAGTTTAATGCGCTCCTCAAGGAGGGCAAGGTGGTCTTGAGAACCTCCCTCCAGGCTGCGTTAGATGTGGCGGACTCAGCAGCTCAGACTATGGCCACCGCCATTACAATGAGGCGCAGTGCGTGGCTGCAGGTGTCGGGCATACCACCTGAGGTCCAGAACACGATTCAGGACCTCCCCTTTGACTGTGCAGGCCTGTTCACCCAAAATATGGACTCTCGCCTGCACAGTCTTAAGGACTCGTGGTCGACTTCGAAGTCTTTGGGGATGCACACCCCTGCACCTCAAAGAGCCTTTTAAGCCTCAGCCCCCGTCCCGCTTCTACTCTGGGCCTCCTAGGTGAGACTCATCCAGGAGATGGGGCAGAAATAACAGGAGGCGCCCACCACAGTCCTTCTCAGGCCAAGGCCAGGGTTCGGCCAAACATCTCCCGGGCCCGAAGCCAAACCTTTGAAGATGCACCCAAGGATGGAGCATCAGTATTGAACTTGGATCGTTACCCCCACCTTTGTGAATCGACCCTCCTGCTTCCACCGTGCTTGGTTCCAGATCACGTCATATCGCTGGGTCCTCAGCACGGTAGGGGTGGGATATTCTATCCAATTCTGTTCCCTCCCATCCTCCTTCCCTGTCCCTCTTCAGGGATCCTTCTCACAAACAGTTCCTTTTTCAGGAGGTGCAATCACTCCTTGCTTTAGAGGCAATAGAGAGGTTCCTCAGGAGTTCAGGGGCAAGGGGTTCTACTCCTCTATTTCCTCATCCCCAAGGCCAAGGGTGGGCTCCGGCCTATCCTAGATCTGCGAGACCTCAACACATCCGTAAGGAAAGTGAAGTTTCACATGATCTCTCTGACCGGCGTCATTCCTTCCCTGGATCCAGGGGACTGGTACGCCGCCCTCGACTTGAAAGATGCATACTTCCATATATCCATTATCCCGGCCCACAGACATTTTCTTCGCTTCATGGTCAGCGGCCAGCACTACCAGTTCAGGGTGCTCCCATTTCGGCTCTCAGCAGCCCCCCGGGTATTCACCAAGTGTATGGCGGTCGTGGCAGCCTTCCTCCGTAAACATCAGGTGCAAGTGTTCCCGTACCCGGACGACTGGCTCATCAAGGCCAAGTCGCAAGCACAGGCTGCAGAGCATGTGTCTCTGGCCTGGGCCACATTCCGCAGTCTGGGCCTCGTACTGAATGTGCCCAAATCCACACTAGCCCTGATGCAGAGAATAGAATTCATAGGGGCTCTCTTGGACTCCACGCAAGCCAGGGCTTCCAAGCACTCATGATCATTATCAAAAACCTTCTCCGATTCCCCACAACCACGGCCAGAAATTTCATGAAACTGTTGGGACATATGGCAGCCTGCACACATGTGGTCCAGCACACCAGGTTATGCCTTCGGCCCCTCCAGGCATGGTTGTCGCGGGTGCACAGCCCAGGCAGGGACCCACTAGACACGATAGTGACCCTCCCCCCTCGCATTCTCGAGTCTCTCCACTGGTGTCTGCAGCCACGAGCGGTCTGTGCGGGAGTACCCTTTGCCAAACCCCAACCGACGCTATCCCTAGTCACGGACGCCTCGGCACTCGGTTGGGGAGTGCACCTGGGCAACACCAGAACCCAAGGCCTATGGTCCCACGCAGAACTATCGCTGCATATCAATGTAAGGGAGTTGAGGGTGGTTCGTCTGGCATGCCAAGCGTTCCAGGCCTGCCTGCAGGGCACATGTATGTCAGTGCTGATAGATAACACTGCAGCGATGTTCTAGATAAACAAACAGGATGGTGCTCGCTCCTCTCCCCTGTGTCAGGAAGACCCTCAAGCTGTGGGATTTTTGCATCGCCCACTCAATACACCTACAGGCGTTGCACCTTCCAGGAGTGCAAAACGAGCTAGCCGATTGCCTCAGCCGCTCGTTTCATGGTCATGAATGGTCCCTTCGGCTGGACATTGCGCACTTGATTTTCCAGAGGTGGGGCTCTCCCCACATAGACCTGTTCGCGACGCAGAGCAACAGGAAGTGCCAGCCGTTCTGCTCTTTCCTGAACCACCTGCGCCCAGGTTCCATCGCAGATGCCTTTCACCTTTCATGGACAAGTCACCTGCTGTACGCGTTCCCGCCCTTCCCTCTCATACACAGAGTCCGCCTCAAGACTTGCCAGGACGAGGCTTCCTTGATCCTCGTAGCGCCAGCGTGGCCCCGCCGGCACTGGTTCATCATGCTGTTGAACCTCTCCTCTCAGTGGACAGACCAGTTGCGCTTCCTGTGTGCCCGACCCTCATCACACAGGACCACGGCCATCTGCAACACCCCAACCTGGAGTCCCTCCACCTTATGGCATGGAAACTCCATGGCAGAACCCGCTTGAGCGTCACTGTTTGGACCCAGTGAGGGAGGTCCTGCTGGCAAGTAGGAAATCCTCCACTCATGCCACATACTTGGCAAAGTGGAAGCATTACAAGAAGTGGAAGGTTGGACATATGACCAGGGAAGAGTATAAAAATATTGCTCGGGCATGTAGGAATGATATCAGGAGGGCCAAATCGCACCTGGAGCTGCAGCTAGCCAGAGATGTCAAGAGTAACAAGAAGGGTTTCTTCAGGTATGTTGGCAACAAGAAGAAAGCCAAGGAAAGTGTGGGCCCCTTACTGAAGGAGGGAGGCAACCTAGTGACAGAGGATGTGGAAAAAGCTAATGTACTCAATGCTTTTTTTGCCTCTGTTTTCACTAACAAGGTCAGCTCCCAGACTGCTGCGCTGGGCATCACAAAATGGGGAAGAGATGGCCAGCCCTCGGTGGAGATAGAGGTGGTTAGGTACTATTTAGAAAAGCTGGACGTGCACAAGTCCATGGGGCCGGACGAGTTGCATCCGAGAGTGCTGAAGGAATTGGCGGCTGTGATTGCAGAGCCATTGGCCATTATCTTTGAAAACTCGTGGCGAACCGGGGAAGTCCCGGATGACTGGAAAAAGGCAAATGTAGTGCCAATCTTTAAAAAAGGGAAGAAGGAGGATCCTGGGAACTACAGGCCAGTCAGCCTCACCTCAGTCCCTGGAAAAATCATGGAGCAGGTCCTCAAAGAATCAATCCTGAAGCACTTGCATGAGAGGAAAGTGATCAGGAACAGCCAGCATGGATTCACCAAGGGAAGGTCATGCCTGACTAATCTAATCGCCTTTTATGATGAGATTACTGGTTCTGTGGATGAAGGGAAAGCAGTGGATGTATTGTTTCTTGACTTTAGCAAAGCTTTTGACACGGTCTCCCATAGTATTCTTGTCAGCAAGTTAAGGAAGTATGGGCTGGATGAATGGACTATAAGGTGGGTAGAAAGCTGGCTAGATTGTCGGGCTCAACGGGTAGTGATCAATGGCTCCATGTCTAGTTGGCAGCCGGTATCAAGTGGAGTGCCCCAAGGGTCGGTCCTGGGGCCGGTTTTATTCAATATCTTCATAAATGATCTGGAGGATGGTGTGGATTGCACTCTCAGCAAATTTGCGGATGATACTAAACTGGGAGGAGTGGTAGATACGCTGGAGGGGAGGGATAGGATACAGAAGGACCTAGACCAATTGGAAGATTGGGCCAAAAGGAATCTGATGAGGTTCAATAAGGATAAGTGCAGGGTCCTGCACTTAGGACGGAAGAACCCAATGCACAGCTACAGACTAGGGACCGAATGGCTAGGCAGCAGGTCTGCGGAAAAGGACCTAGGGGTGACAGTGGACGAGAAGCTGGATATGAGTCAGCAGTGTGCCCTTGTTGCCAAGAAGGCCAATGGCATTTTGGGATGTATAAGTAGGGGCATAGCGAGCAGATCGAGGGACGTGATCGTTCCCCTCTATTCGACATTGGTGAGGCCTCATCTGGAGTACTGTGTCCAGTTTTGGGCCCCACACTTCAAGAAGGATGTGGATAAATTGGAGAGAGTCCAGCGAAGGGCAACAAAAATGATTAGGGGACTGGAACACATGAGTTATGAGGAGAGGCTGAGGGAGCTGGGATTGTTTAGCCTGCAGAAGAGAAGAATGAGGGGGGATTTGATAGCTGCTTTCAACTACCTGAAAGGGGGTTCCAAAGAGGATGGCTCTAGACTGTTCTCAATGGTAGCAGATGACAGAACGAGGAGTAATGGTCTCAAGTTGCAGTGGGGGAGGTTTAGATTGGATATTAGGAAAAACTTTTTCACTAAGAGGGTGGTGAAACACTGGAATGCGTTACCTAGGGAGGTGGTAGAATCTCCTTCCTTAGAGGTTTTTAAGGTCAGGCTTGACAAAGCCCTGGCTGGGATGATTTAACTGGGAATTGGTCCTGCTTCGAGCAAGGGGTTGGACTAGATGACCTTCTGGGGTCCCTTCCAACCCTGATATTCTATGATTCTATGATTCTATGAGGGGGCTCCCGATCTCGTCCCAGCACACTTCATCATGGATCACATCCTGTATCAGGACGTGCTACGACCTGGCTAAAATTCCAGACCCTCCACTTACGGCACACTCCACGAGAGCGCAGGCGTCGTCTGCAGAATTCCTGGCACAGGTCCCTATCCAGGACATATGCAAGGCAGCAACATGGTCTTCCATCCACACCTTCATGTCACACTACTCAAGAGGCAAGGAACAATGCAGCCTTTGGCAGGCAATCCTGCCTTCAGCAACTAGATGAACTCTGACCCCTCCCGCAAGGAAACTGCTTGGAAGTCACCTATTGGAATGCACATAAGCAATCACTCAAAGAAGAAAAAATCGTTACCTACCTCTCATAACTGTTGTTCTTCGAGATGTGTCGCTCATGTCCATTCAAAATCCCACCCGCCTCCCCCCTGTCGAAGTATGCCGGCAAGAAGGAACTGAGCAGGCGGCGGGTCGGCAGGGGACTATATACACCTCCATAAAGGCGCCACGCCAGGGGTCTCCAGAGCTGACCTGACAGGTACCGCTAGGGGAAAAACCTTCCAGCAATCGTGCATGCGGCACACGCACACACCTATTGGAATGCCCATGAGCAACACATCTCGAAAAACAACTGTTACGAGAGGTAAGTAACCATTTTTTCTCGGAGCGGACGGACTCCAAGCTGCACAGCCTGGAGGACTCCCGGGCGACCATGAAGTTGCTGGGTATGCACGTCCCTGCTACCCAGCATAAAAACTTCAAATCACAGCTTCAACAGCAATGCTCCTACCCTCCTCGACCCAGACAAGTCTTCTATAGATGGAGGGGTAGGAATGGTAGGTGCAGACTGTCACACCCCACATCGGGTCAGGGCCAGGGCCTGACCAAACCTTCCTCGGGCTCTAAGCAGGCCTCTTGAAGGGACGCCCAAGGACGCCACACCTGCTCTTGTTTTATGAATCATCTATCCCATTTCTACCGTGCTTGGTCCCAAATAACATCGGACCGCTGGGTCCTTCGCACAGTAGAGATGAGATATTCTCTCCAATTCTGCTCCTCCCCTCCCTGCCACCCACCTTCCCCATCCCTCTTCAGGGACCCCTCTCACAAGCAACTCCTTACCCAGGAGGTACAATTGGGGCAGTGGAGGAGGTTCCTCGGGAGCTAAGGGGGAGGGGATTCTACTCCTGTAATTTCGTAATCCCCAAGGCAAAGGGCGGTCTCAGACCTATTTTAGACCTTCAAGGACTCAACCAGTGCATGGTGAAGTTGAAGTTCTGCATGGTCTCCCTGAGCACGATCATCCTGTCCCTGGATCCGAGAGACTGGTATGCTACCCTTGACATGAAAGACGCGTACTTTCATATAGCTATTCGGCCTGTGCCCAGATGGTGCCTATGGTTTGTGGTCAACCACAAACATTATCAGTTCATGGTCCTCCCATTCGGTCTATCAATGGCTCCCCGAGTGTTCACCAAGTGTATGTCAGTCTTAGCAACCTTCCTCCTCAGGAGGCAGGTGCAGGTATATCCCTACCTCGATGACTGGTTAATACGGGGCACTCCAGGGAGCAGTAGAGCCTCAAGTCCGATTAGTCAGATTCACTTTCAAGAGACTGGGACTCCTCCCTAACGTGAGCAAGTCGAGCTTATCACCGACCCAAAGAATAGAATTCGTCGGGGCCATGCTGGACTCGGTACAGGCAAGGGCCCTGCTGCCAGAGACCCGGCTCCAAGCCATAACAGACATTATTCAGAACCTCAGGCAGTACCAGACTACTACAGCAAGGGGATGCCTGAGTCTCCTCCGCCACTTGGCAGCCTGCACTTACGTGGTGCGACATGCCAGACTGAGGCTCAGACCCCTACAAGCTTGGCTCGCATTCGTCTACCACCCAGGGCACAAGAGCCTGGATTCAGCGGTCACCGTGCCAGTGCAAACACTTGAGTCCCTCCAGTGGTGGCTCGACCCTCGGTCAGCTTGCGAGGGAGTCCGCACATGCTACGAGCTGGCTAAAGTCCCAGCCCCAGCTGTTACGGCACACTCCACAAGGGCACAAGCCTCGTCAGCGACTTTCCTGGCCCAGAGCCCCATTCAGAAGATCTGCAGAGCGGCAACCTGGTCATCAGTGCATACTTTTACCACTCACCAGCATTCCAGAGATGATGTGGCATTCGGCAGAGCGGTGCTCCTGTCAGCAATTCCTGAACTCTGACCCCACCTCCGGCGGAGAGCTTGGGAGTCACCTGATCGGAATGGACATGAACAAGCACTCGAAGAATTAAAAATGGTTACTCACCTTCTCGGAACTGTTGTTCTTTGAGATGTGTTGATCACGTCCATTCCAATACTCACCCTTCTTCCGGAGTAGCTGGCAAGAAGGAACTGAAGGGGGGTCGGGTTGGCAGGGTCATATATTGAGCTCCCTGAAGGTGCCACTCCCGGGGGCTCCACAGCCGACCCAATGGGAGCTGCTAAGGGAAAACTTTCCTACGACCGTGTACACGGCGCGTGCACACCTGACCAGAATGGACGTGAACAACATGTCTCGAAGGACAACAGTTACGAGAAGGTGAGTAACTGTTTTTTTCCATGTGCCCAGGAAGAATCCAACAACAGAAAATTGGTTTGTTGCTCATAGTTCCCAGCTTCTTTCCAACCAACACTCTACCCAAAAGTGCGCGCTCCTGCTATCTCTCACTCAGCTTTTTCTCAGGGTCACACTATAAGTGCTTCTTTGGCTGTCTCTGGGACTTCCTTGGGGCCTACTCTGTGGTGTTTCTCCTGCCTCTCTCTCTCACCCCCCACCCTCCCTCCAACAGTACCCAGCCCTCTGTGTTTGCATTCAGTCCCCAGTCAAACCCCTCAGCCCATATAGCTCAGATTCCTAACCAGCCTTTGCAAACAGCCTGTGTTTTGGGTGTTGGCTCCTGCTGTTTCAGATGTGTCTATTCCATAAAGGAGTTTAGGTGCTTTTTACATTTGTTCTGAGTGACAGGCAGCTGCTTCAGCCACCAGCTTCCATGAAGTTTCACCCACCCCCAGCATAAGGATGTGAAACACTTGATAGAGGAGAAATTCTTAGCAGTCTATTAGACAAGCTTTAAGGCTGGGTTTAATAAGAGGGTTGCTATTGATGTCTCTGCAGTAGAGGTTAGGAGTAATATGCAGGGTTCGCTATGGGCTGTAGGGCATGAAATGGAATGTCTTATTCTTCCCCTTCTCCCCAGGTCTGGGGATCTCGGGTTACTCCCAGGACACAGAGAAAGCTGGCCTCTCCCTCCAGCAATGCATGAAAAGAGCTCAGGAAGTGGTTCCAGAACAGCAGCACGGAGAGACCCCTGTCTACCTTGGGGCTACAGCTGGAATGCGACTGCTCAGGTACTGCAGACATGTAACCTTCACCTTCTCTAAGGCCTGGTCTACACTACACAGCTAGATGTAATGTCAGTGTGTACACACTACAGCCTTGCTCCTGCCAATGATAGTGCCCTACTACACCAACATAATGACTCCACCTCCATGAGAGGCATATGGCTTACCTCAGTGTAGTTAGGGTGACATAGTGTCTGTGTAAACACTCCGACTGTTGGCTGTCTTGTCAATTTCACAGCAGGTACCCTCAGGGACAGGAAATACCAAGGGCTGATTTCATAACTGGTGCCCCTCAATAGACTGGCATGGGACCGCACTCGCCCCACACTACACAGCTTGTGTCCTGTTCAGTCCCTCTTCTTCCCATCCACGGCAATGGCTCAGCCACATGTGAGCCCATCCTGCGTGTAGAACAGAACCTTCTGACCAGGGGACCATTGGGAATGAGTGTTCCTGTGTCTGAGTCACCAAGGGATATCCAGGATTCCTCAATCAGCCCTTGCTATCTCTGCCTCACACAATGTGCCTCTCTCTTCTCCTCACCTCAGATTCCCCCTGCTCTCCCCACCCAGGCTTCTCCCTCTATTTAGCTCTCTTCCGGCTTCCTCCCTTCACCACTCTGCTCTGACCCCTTTCCCTGCCCTGACTTTCTTTCCCCATACAGTGCCCATGCACTGTACTGGCCCCATTACAGGGATGCTCAGACGGTGGTAGTATCATCCCAAACTGGCCCATATGAGTGGATGTCTGGACATCTCTTGTATCCTAGTGAAACAGAGGCATATCCCCATCCCTACTTCCAGCTCCTTGGCTGGTCAGGTTACTCCCAGATGAGTATTGCCTACAGAGACTCCATGAAGATGGACTGTGGCATGCTGTTTCTTTTCTAGCAGCGATACAAGGGCTTATGAGGGGAATCCCGGGGTGTGATATCTAAGACTGCGATTCTTTCATGGAGGTCGTGGAAGTCACGGATTCCGTGACTTTCCACGACCTCTGTGACTTCCACAGCGGCTGATGTGGCTGACTCCAGGGCCTCATTGGCCTCTGCTGGAGCAACCCGGGGCCAGCTGCTCCGGCGGTACCTGGGGCCAGCCGCACCGGACACTGCTCGGGAGGCCCCGGGCAGCTGGCTCGGGAACCACGCAAGCAGTAGCTGGTCCCGGGCGCTGCACTGGGGCCAGCCGCACCGGACACTGCTCGGGAGGCCCCGGGCAGCTGGCTCGGGAACCACGCAAGCAGTAGCTGGTCCCGGGGGCTGCACTGGGGCCAGCCGCACCGGACACTGCTCGGGAGGCCCCAGGCAGCTGGCTCGGGAACCGTGCAAGCAGCAGCTGGTCCCGGGGGCTGCACTGGGGCTAGCCGCACCGCACACTGCTCGGGAGGCCCCGGGCAGCTGGCTCGGGAACCGTGCAAGCAGCAGCTGGTACCAGGGGCTGCAGTGGGGCCAGCCGCACCGCACACTGCTCGGGAGGCCCCGGGCAGCTGGATCGGGTACCGCGCAAGCAGTAGCTGGTCCTGGGGGCTGCAGTGGGGCCAGCCGCACCGCACACTGCTCGGGAGGCAGCTGGCTCGGGTACCGCGCTAGCAGCAGCTGGTCCTGGGGACTGCCCAAGCAGCGCTCCCACGGACTGCACCAGGGCCAGCCGCACCGGACACTGCTCAGGAGGCTCCGAGTAGCTGGCTCTGAGGACCGCCGGAACAGCAGCTGATGTGGCTGGCTCTGGGGACTGTCCGAGCAGCGGTCCTGGGGGTACCCTGGGGACCACCCAAATAGCAGTGGTCCCAGATCAGCTGGAGCAGTGGCTTGGGGTGCCTGGAAGCTGCCCAGAGAGCAGTGCCCGGGAGCAGCGACTGGGGAGCAGTCAACCCCCAGCACTGGAGCAGCCTCCCCACCCCCCAGCAGGGGCCCCCGAGAGCAGTGGGGCCCAGAAGTAGAGATTTAGTCACGGGTATTTTTGGTAAAAGTCATGGGCAGGTCACAGGCTGTGAATTTTTATTTATTGTCCATGACCTGTCCAGAAATACCCGTGACTAAAATACATGTGCCTAAATGTTAGCCTTAGTGATGTCCTCTAATGGGTGTGCTCAGTGGTGCGTGCCTGTGGGGATTCCTGCTCTGCTTCAGGAAGTGACTGCTGTTGTCGGTGGCAACTGAGAGAGCATCAGAAACAGCGGTGGACAAGCTGGGATGGTGAGATAGTAAGGAATGATGTCACTGAGAACATCTAGTGTGTTAGATCCAGATTGCACTCCTGTCTTACCAAAAGTATCACAAGTGTGTCTTGGGGGGTACAGTAAAACCAACAGGCTGCTGAGAACTTCTAGACCGGAGTCACTCAGTCCTTTCCTCTATACATCCAGCTTGCAGAACAGAAGTATAGCTGACAGAGTCCTCTCTGCAGTGGAGAAGACGCTGCACTCATCCCCCTTCAACTTCCAGGGTGCCAGAGTCATCAGTGGTCAGGAAGAAGGAGCCTATGGCTGGATCACCATTAATTACCTGTTGGGCAACTTCAGGCAGGTAACGTGTCCAATAGCTGGGGCAGGTGTAGTAGTCCAGAAATGTGGGGGGTGGGACATTGTAAACCATACTTGGCAAGAGGGCTTCCACCAGCACTGGCTTCTTTTACAACCCCTTTTACCAGGGGTCAGAAAGTGACCACACACAGTTCTTCAGCAATCCAGCTTCCAAGGGCTTGTTAGGAAACTAAATGCATCAGCTCTCACATGTCATGATGTGCTCCACACCATTGGTACAAGCACAATTTGTCAGTGCATTGGAACAGAAAGCTTCTAGAATTCCTCCTGCAGTTTCAGCTAGACAAGGTATCCTCCTTAATTTCCCGTCCTAAATCACTGCTGTGTTCTTTTAAACAGTTACTGTGTTCCACCCCAGAGTGGGAGCATTTCAGTGGCTGGCAGAATGATTCCTCTGTATTGTTGGTAAAGTGTTTGGGGTTCCGTGGCATACACGGCACTAGAGAGAGGTGTCATTTTTTTTTTACTATCTCTCATAGGGATCGTTCAGTTGCAGATTGCGTGTTCTAACCCTCCTATGGACACTTGCTGTACATCATCTCCTCTCTCTGTTGACCCCTCATTTTGCCCCTCTACCCTGTTCTCCACACACCCTGTGCCCTACTCCACGTCCCATGCCTCCCTTCTGCCTTGTGCTACCTCCTCTCTCTCTCTCTCTCCTCCCAACCTTTCCCCTTATTCCTGTTTCCCTCACCCCCAGGCCAGGAGCCTTGTCTCATTGTCCCTGTTTTCTTTTAAGCCTGGCTGGCTGAACTTTCTGCCTCACCTGAGATCCAGCAGGGGGACATCAGGGGCCCTGGACCTTGGCGGAGCCTCCACCCAGATCACCTTTGTACCAGACCAAGAGCCAATTGAATCTCAAGAGAACTCACTGCACTTTCGTCTCTATGGCAAGAACTACAACGTGTATACACACAGCTTCCTGTGCTATGGGAAGGACCAGGCTCTGCGCCTGAAGCTGGCCAGTGACCTACAGGCAAGTGTGAGAGCTCCAGGGCCAGTTCCTGTGGGGCTGAGAGTTTCTGGACCCTTCTCACCTTTGGCATGTTGCTTTTTGCACACACCACTGTGGTTCAGCCCGGTGTGGCTGGAACCTGAGCCTCACAACAGTGGATTTCAGTGGGAAAGTCTCATTATTCCTGACTTACAGCCAGGAACAAAGGCCAGAGGTTTCAAACGTGGCCACCAATTTGGGGTGCCTCAGTTCTTGGGTACCCAGCTTGGAGATATCAGGGGTCTGGTTTTGGGGGTGCTGAGCACCCACAGCTCTGACTGAAGGCAGCAGGAGCTGTGGGTGCTCAGCACCTCTGGAAATCAGGCCCAAAGCATCTCAAATTCCCACTCATTTTGAGTGCCTGACTTTGGAAATATGGCTGCAAATGACTTGCCTGCAGCCACACAGGAGGCCTGTGATGGAGCACGACACAGAAAGCAGGACTCCTGAGCACAGAGGATGAGTTTGTGGTTGGCATGAGAATCCTGGTGTGTTATATCTGTCCCCAGTCCCAGGGAAGCTTTCTTAGGTCAGTACATCCTGTTGCTGTTTTCATGGTCCTGTTCTCTGGAACTGAGTGCCAATGGCCTGGTTTTTTTTACCTGCAGAGCACGCGGAATGGCAGCCTCCTGGATCCCTGCTTTCACCCAGGATATTTGAGGATTATGAATATAAGTGACCTCTACATGAACCCCTGTATAGCTAATGGTGAGCAGCAGCTTCCATTCACACAGCTTCACCTTCAGGGGAATGGGGATTACCAAAGGTGCCGAATGACCATCCAGAAGATCTTCAACACTAGCCATTGCCCTTACTCCAGCTGCTCCTTCAATGGGATTTTTCTGCCTCCATTACAAGGGGAGTTTGGGGTGAGTCTGGACGCCCAGCAGCGTGCTCTAACCCAGAGCAGACATGAAGAGACTGCTTAGGGTATGTTTCTGGGGGGCTGGAGGGAAGACTGTGAGGCACTTTGGGGGGGGGCGGCGGCGGCGCGGGCTCTTTATAGTGTGGACTGAGCCTGTAAATGCCACCAGAGAACTCATCCGACCTAGTTATAACAAATTTGGTTTGAGTTGTGTCCACACAGCAGACTTTTGTACATCACAGCCATATGTCCAAAAGTTTGTGTCCCCCGACCTCCCACACGGCCTGTGTTTGTGTCCGTGCATTCTGGAGAGAGAAAGTGCCCAGAGGTCAGATACCCAGAGTGGCACTGGTAGCTTGCGGGGCAGTGAACTCTGAGATGATCTACACAGCAAAATAACGCCACAAGACCTGGTGACAGGAGGCCAGCCTGGACCTCTGCCAGGGCCAATGCACTCTTAGCTGCCATGATCACTAACCAGTCTGAGCTGTGTTGTGCGTGGGACATAGACCCCTTCTGCCATGTCCCTTCTAACCTGACTCAGTTCTCTTTCTCTCCCACCCCCAGCTCTTCATCCCATTCCTATTCTCCTTAACTACTCAGTCCAGTCTCCACTTCTCAGACGTCTCATCCCCATCCCACTCTTCTTGCCCTCCAGAGTCCCAGTCTCCCCCCTCCACCATCAGTCCCTGTCTCTTTGCCCAGCCAATCCCAGTCCCCACGCCCCAGCTTCTCGTCCGATCTGTCTTTCCCACCACCCCACACAGTCTCCCAGTCTCAGTTGTCTTGCCCAACAATCCCGGCCTCCACACCCTCCCAGACAGTTCTCACTACCAGTTTCCTTGCCCAGGCAGTCGCATTCTCCACTCCCCTGCTCTCTACTAGTCTCCCTCCCTCCCCTGGTTCCCAGTCCTGGTCTCTCCCCAGCTCCCATTCCCAGTTTCTCTCTCTTTCCCCTCTCCAGTCCCAGTTCCCCAGGCTCCCTGTCACAATCTATGCCTTTCCCCTCCCACAAGTCTGGCTCTTGTCTTCTCTGCTTTTAAATCGTGGTTTCCTCCTCCATGCTGCCTGGGCACCATTAGGAGAGTAATTGAGAGCAGAGAAGAGACAGGCTTCTTGCTCTCAGTGCCCACCTTGGGCTGGCCCACAGCAGCCAGGAACTGTAATTGCAGGAAAAGTCTGGCTTCACCCCTGTAGCCCTGATTTGAACATACTCAGTTGTTCTGTGGGGATGGTGCATGCACAGTCTGACACATGGAGGAACTGTGAGGGGAGGAAACATGCTCAGTGTGCACAGAATCTTTGGAAATTTTAGCTGCTAATTGCTATTGCTTCTCAAGGAAACAGTTACCAGAGTTTTTTAACATCAGAAAACACTCTATTTTTCCCGAAATTAATTCTTAGAAACAGCTGAAACATTTTGCCTGAAACTTCAAAAAACAAAACAAACACCCTCCCCCGCAACACAGTAGCTTGAGGTAGAAACTCAGTGTGGGACTCTCAAGTTTGACAAAGTTATAAGCAACTGAAAAGAGGCTCTTATAATGGGAAATGTCATGCAAACATAACAATAGGCAGTGCTACCAACCTCACCTATAATAGGAGGCAGTGATCCTTTGCTCCACCCCCATGAGAGTGTGAATACTTGGCACCTATAATCCTGACCCAGCCAGCTGCAAAACCCTCTCCCCAGACACCCAGATGTGCAGCCCATGGGCATGTTCATGGAGCCCTATGCAAGCTGGAATGCGCCCGTGTGCTGGGATTTCTGTTTACACAAACACTTTGGATTCAAAGAGGGAGCCCCTTGCTCTGGAGTTTCATTGCTTGGATTTGGACTCTGCTTTCCATACTAAGGCTAAGCAGTTTTAAAATTTTCTCCCCTTCCAGGCATTTTCTGCTTTCTACTTTGTGATGAACTTTTTAAACCTGACGACAGAGAAGAACCCAGTCCCCCTGGACAAAGTGACAAGCACCGTGGAAAGATTCTGCTCCAGACCTTGGCACGAGGTAAGAGAGTGACCGGCTGCAGCAGCATGAGGCTCTTGCTCTGCGATAGCACCCAGGAGTCAGGGATGAGCCCTGGTGGTGATGGCTGTGTGTGGGAGCCAGGCAGCAGGTGTACTTCCCCCTCACAAACCGTTTCTAGGGAACGTCTAGACTTGCCATTGTGCGGAATCCTCCCTATGCCAATTTACAGCACACGTACCTTCTCCTGCACTCTGGCGCTGCTTGCTGTGGTGTCTGGAGGAGTCCTTTCCTGCTCCGCTTTTGGCTAAGTGACATCTCTACTGGTGAGAAGCTGTTAGGAGAGGCCCACACATACATAAATACTTCCCACCATTCATCCAGTGCTAGGGGAGAACTTCTGAAACATCTGGCGCTGCTAGAATCTAGATTAATGCTAACGATGGAGTGGGCAGATGCTACCAGCACCTGGAGAGAGGTCTGTGGTGCAAGCCAGGCCTGTGGTAACCATGTGGAGCAGTAAGCAAGTGACGTCTTTGTCTTGCTCCAGGTAAAGGCAGAATTTCCCAAGATAAAAGAGAAGTACCTGAGTGAATATTGTTTCTCCGGGACCTACATCCTCTCCCTCCTGGAGAATGGCTATGGATTCACTACAGAGAAATGGCAAAGCATCCAGTTCCTTGGAAAGGTAACTTCACATGTGCAGAGAGTTTCTAGATAGGGAGGGCTATGCATGTGACACCCACACCCTATATACCACCCCCTCTCTGTTGGGCTACAACACTTGTGACACCACCTCCACCCTGCCCCCTCCCACACACATAGACACCTTGCCCCATACCACCGCCCCTAGAAGAGACCTGACCCTCTGAGTCTCTCTTGTCCATACCAACCCACTCCCTGTACATTCCTTAGTCCTGATAGGTAATTCAGGTCTTGTCCTCTTTTCCAGATTGGCAGCAGTGACGCAGGCTGGACTCTGGGCTACATGCTGAACCTGACAAACATGATCCCTGCAGAGAAGCCCCCGACACGCCCTCTCTCCCATGCCAGTTATGTGGGGCTCATGGTGTTCTGCTCTCTCGTGTTGGTGGCTGTGCTCCTGCTTGGCTGGCTTACCTTCCACAAACCGAAGTGCCTGCAGAAGGGACTCATTTAGGGAGGGGCAAATCCCGCAGTGGAGGCTGTAATGGGCCTCTGCCACACCAGCTGTCATACAGAGTTCTGAGGTCACCTGCAGAGCCAGTCTTATCCAGCAGAGTCCCTCCTGCCTTTCACTGAAGCTACTGCCTGTACAAGGGCATTCAATCTTCTCCTCTGGCTCACACCTGCACTGATGGATGCTGGGATACCACAGGCTCCTCTTCTCTGTGGAGGTATATCTTGCTGGGGTCCCTTCTTGAATGGATCACATGAAGCCGCAGCTTTTCGGCTCCCTTTGCTGCTTGTTCTTTTTGGTCTTGCTTAGACAGAGACAGCAGTAATCCCTGAGGGAACTGCTGTGACTTGGAAGCACCAAGCTGGCTGTGGGGCTAATCTCAGGGTTACGCAGGAAGCTATTGCACTGTGCAGAGATCTATTTCCTTTCCTTGGGAGACGGTCCCCACAGCTGCTCAGAGCCTGTCTGAGCAGGGCATCTGCACCAGCACAAACCAAGCTTGCTGCCCTTGGCCGCCTTCAGCTCCTCAGGAGCATGCTGTGTCCTAGCTCTGCCTATCATGCAAAACCTTCTGGATCCCAGCTGCCCACTGCTTAGCTGGCCACACAGCTGGACACCAATATGGGACAAGCAGATGTGAGGGAGAAGGAACAGAAGATGTTGTGTCTGGAGGAGGCCAGCAGCCTTGGCTGAGCCCTGGCAACAGACCTGAAATACTAGGAGGCAAAATGTTCCTTCCACAGAAGATTGCTGTATATATGAAAGGAAACCTCTTCTCTCACCACCTTCCAGAATTTATCACTGGCCCATAGCAGGCCCCTGTCCAGATTGAGTCTGATGTAAGGGACCTGTCTATCTGGCCACACACATTCTTAGCCAGACACCACTGATCTCTCCAGGAATAACTCACATTGGGCAAGGATCATTTGCAAACAGCTGAGATTTATATTGTACCTGCAGGCAGGGTTCCCTGGACACTGGACCCTACAGCACACCTACAAGATTCCAGCGGGACCATCTCTCTGGCAATGCTAATCACACAGAAATCTAGGCTTCAGGGAAGGGTGTTTAGTAGATCATGTTCCTTTAAAAGACACATGGCAGCATTGTAAACTGAAACATGCAAATACTGATTAATTGATTCATGCTTTGTGTTTGCGACGTGCATGAAAATTAGTCACAATCTGAAAATTTTTTCCTTTCCCCCTGCTTAGACTTACCATCTCAACCTCAAGCCCCCACACCTTCCAGCCCCTCCCAAATGTAGACACCAGCCTATTTTCTAGCCTTTAGTATGGGATAGCAACTGATCAGATTTCAGCCTCCTGTGAGGTCATTCTTCCCACTTTTTGCTAAAGAACTGGAGTGGAAGCTGGGACTCAACTTCGATAACAAGCAGAAAACACTGTGAGGCGTCGTCATACATCAAAAGGAGCCAGTTGCAAATCTCCTCCCATGATAGTGATCCCACAGCTTTGCAGGCAAAAAGAAAAGGAGATTCCCCAAAGCCAGTGCTGTGGGGTAAAGGGTTGGCTAATAAAGGTCTCTACTTAGTCCCCAAGTAGAGCTGTGGAGGGGAATCAGATGGAGGGAGCTTTATCCTGATCGGCACAACCTCCTTTCAGCAGACAGAGATGTATAGAGTTTAAGGCCGGAATGGTCCACTCAGATCATCTAGTCTGGCCTCCTGCATAACACAGACCTGAGAATCTCACCCAGTAATTTCAGCATCAAACCCATAACTTCTGTTTGAGCTAGAGCATATTTTTTTAGAAAGGTATCCAGTCTTGCATCAACATTAAGTGATGGAGAACCCACCACAACCGTAGGTACATTGTACTAATGGTCAGTTACTCTCACTGTGCAAAATCTGCACCTTATTTCTAGTCTGAATTTGTCTAGCTTCAGCTTCCATCCACTGATCTCATTATGCCTCATTTACTGTCAGAAATCTCTTCCCCCTTGTAGGTACTTGTAGACCATCATAAAGTCACCTCTGAACCTTCTCTTGGATAAACTAAATAGAGCTACTCTAGACTCACTCTAAGGCAGCTTTTCTAGACCTCAGGGCGTTTTTGTCGCTCTTTATTGAATACTTTCCAATATCTGAACATCCTTTTTTTGAAGCATTGACATGCTGTATACAGAGGTAAGACCTCACCCCTACTCCTGCTTGTTATTACCCTCTTTATAAATCCAAGGATTACATTCACCCTCTTAGCTACAGCATCATGTTGGGTGCCCACATTCGGTTTATCTACCATGACCACTAAGGGTATGTTTACACAGCAAAAAAAACTCTCTGTGACAGTGAGTCTCAGAGCCCAGGTCAACTGACTTGGGCTCGAGGGCCTTGTGCTGTGGCGCTAAAAATAGCCATGTAGCCACTCTGACTCAGGCTTGAGACCAGGTTCTGCAACCTTCTCCCCTTGCCCTTTACATCCAGATATAACCTTGCATCTGGCCGTATCAAAAGGCCCAGCTTACCAGCCGATCCAGTTGGTCTGTATAACTGGCATGGCACCTTCATTATTTACCACACTACGTATTTTTCTGTCATCTACAAATACACTGAGACCCTGGAATGGTCCCAGGGCCAGAGTCTTCATTCTGAACTCAGCGCTGGAATGGGAGAATACAATGGAAAGTTTGCCCTGTAAATGAAGTACATGATCAGGGCTGCTCCAGCTGAGAATAGTGACTCTGACACATCCCATTTCCTTCCACCAAGTCTGCATTGTCTAGGGAACCTCCTTCTGCACGGAGCCATTTCCACTGGGCTAACAGCCCCTTCTTGCTGTCAGAATGGGATGGAGAGTCTGCCCCAGCCTGCAGTCTAGTCCTCTCCCTCTTCTCAGGTCAGCAGTAACACTTCACCTCTGAGTGGGCAGCCCTCAGTTCTGGTAAGTGACGGCTGTAAGTGAGTTTTGCCCGATGGCTAGGGAGTTGGAATTGCCAAATGTCAGGAAATTCTGAGTTGATGAGCTAGATTAATTGAAGCTGGTGTGGGGAGAGGGGTAATTGAATGCCCCATCCAAGACTGGCCCCTTCTGTCCTAGTAGGGAATCATGCCAAGGGAGATCGGACAGATGTCTTGGGGTCTCTGTTGGAGAACCAGTGTTGCCAGTTCTCATGATTTAATTGCGAGTCTCTCTTTTTTAAAACCCAGCTCTTGGAATTGTGATTAGGTGAGAAGCTCAGATTTCTTTTCTTTTCTTTCAAAAAAGCAAGTTTCTAGCCCTGATGGTTGTGGAGAAACGTTGCCTGAATGAACCCTAAAGGCTCAGAAGGCAAAGAAAAAGAACCCTAAATGTGTGGGGTTTTTTTTTTTAATTTTATTATTTGTTAAGCTCATCTCATGATTCCTGGGAGCCAGATCTAGGATATTTGAGGACTTGAGATGGTCACTACTGAGAGAGGCAATTTTCATCTGGCATCCCCATAGGAGCCAAGGCTGTATAGAGAATGCACTGAATCTGTATATTTCCCACCAGCCTACTTCTTTCCAGGCCATCACTTTCTATGCCGTGGGCTGGAGGTGGCCTGCAGTGCTCTCTGTACTGGCCATTTCCCCCTGCTCTGACCTTCAAGGACTTTCTGCTTAGGGAAATCTGCCCCAAACCACAGAGTCATAGGCTTTCAGGCCAAACTTCCTATATAGCACAGGTCAAAGAGGTTCACTAGTTAGCCCTGCATCCAGCTCAGGAACTGGAGCCTGATTAAAGTGTATCTTACAGAAAGGCCTCCGGTCTGGATCTGAAGACTCCAAGAGATGAAGAACCCACCCCTTCCTGTATAGTTTGTTCCAATGGTTAATCACCCTTTTAAAAACTGGTGCCTCATTTCTAACTGACGGGCTTCAGCATCTAGTTGTTAGTTCTTATTCTGCCTCTCTCCTTGAGGTGAAAGAGCTTGTTAGTCCCCAGTATTTTCTCCTTGTGAATTTACTTCTACACTGTAATCGTGTCACCTCTTGGCTCTTGCTCTTCTTTTGGGAAAATGAAACAGACTGAGCTCCTCAAGTCTCTCCCTGTAGGGTGTTTCCCCAGCTCTTGCGTGGGAGTCAGCAGAGAACCTGGGCTGAATTTAGCCCAGTGTATGCAAGGCCTCCCTAGCTTTGTGACTCCTGGCTCCAATTTTGAGCAACCTCTTTCCAGGCAGGCTTCCTGAGTTGGACTTTATAACTTTCCAGGCTGCAGCAGGGACCTGCAACACAATCAGACTCTGCTGCCTTCAGGCCGGATAAATTCCACCAGCTGATCACCTTCTACCCTTCACACAAAGGTCAGGCTTGAAACTTCACAGCAGTAGAAACTTCACAGCAGTAGAACAGAATGAGACTCATGCAGGGCTAAAGGCTGGGTAGGTGCCCAGCCTTCCAGCACCATCCTGTCCCCTAGCTACTGACTTAAAACAACCCCACTTACTCCCCACTCCCAAGTCCAACAACCTCCCAATGCAGCCACTGGCTGCAAATGCTTCCCTTGGCCTATCGTTAAAACCTAGTAGAACAGGCTGAGTTACTGGAGTCTCTTGTCTGGGGCAGATGACATGGCAGTGGGAACAGTACAGGATGGCAGATTCTGACTGCTTGGGCCTTCACTCCCATTCTGAAAACACTGATTTGTAATGCTGACACTACCCAGTGTTTCTTATGCCTTGCTCCCTGCACTGAGCACCAGATCGCACCCCAGACCCAGAATTCTGCTGGGGCAGCTGGCATGTGCGAGTGCTGCGGGGCAGGTGCCGGAGCCTTGAGGGGCTGCTGGGTGTGTGCCCCACAGGGCTTTGGGGCATGTGCTGAGGCCAGAAGGTCTGCGCCCTCCTCACGGCGGTCACACACTTTCCTTGACACCAGTCTGAATCCCTAGCTCTCCTGCCCAGCCCTGCTGCACCAGATTTTTCATTTTACACACATATAAATTTTAGTATCCTTCTTAAAATCAAGACTTGTTGATCGACACCCGTGGAGTTTCCTCACTCTTTTCCAGAGGGTGGGAAAATGGCCATAATGAGGAAGAGGAGAGTCATTTTATTTTTGGAATGAGATGGAAAAGTGCCAGGAAGGATTTTTCTGCATTGCATGTTTTCTAGGGTCTTTCCTAGTCCAGTTTTAAACATCCCAGTGGTGGGGTTCCCACCGCATCTCCTGGCAGACAGTTCTCCAGCTGGATCCATCTGCCTCCCAGTGAGTGGTGGGGCTCCTGTCCCATCCCCTCAACAACCCAGCTTGAGGTGTCTCACCATCAGGAAGATTCTCCTGAGCTTCAAATTAAATTTTCTGTTGTTCAGTTTGATCCAATTCTTCATAATCATGTCCCCTTCGATTGTATCCTAAATCAGCCCTCTCCACCTGTAATGTTTATGCATGGCCACTATTTGTAGATATGTCAGCGTCCCCCTGCCCCACCACCTCAAAAAATTGTCACTTAGCCAAGTCAAATATATTTAGCTCTTTTAATCTTTCTCTACTGAATCTTTCCCTCCAGCCCCAGCTCATTTTTGTGGTTCTTCCCTGAAAATTCCTCCAGTTTTGCCAATATCTCTCTGGTAACAAGATGCTCAGAATTGCAAATAATCTTCCAGGTGGAGTCTTCCAGGCTGTGTATAGAGAGACCATCCTCTTCCTGTCCTGTGACCTGAGGCCTTTGCTTGTGAAACCTGGATCATGTTGGCTTTTTTGTTTCTCTTGCTGCACTCTCATATTGCAGATTCCTACCCTCACTCGTCACTATCATTGCCTCCCAGTTTTTCCCTCTCTGAATTTCTAGGGTTTGGATAAATGTTGCCAGCTGTAGTAGCTGCATTGTTTCCAAAGTAAGTCTCATTTTCTTTCCTGTCCCTGTTTCTAACACCTAGAGCTCTTTGTGTTGTTTCACTGTCCTCACTGGTGTTTGCAACTCATTTGGTATCTGCTGTAAACTTAATTAACTTGTTTGCCCTATTTGCAGGTGTTAACAAAGACCAGTACCACCTGCTACTCACCTTCCCCCAATTTACTGCTTCTGGTTCGTTTCCCCTGTAAACTTACTGTGAGTTCTTTCTGTGTCCCATTATTTCCTTAGGGCCAGAAGGGAGATTTACCAAACCACCAGTGCCCAGAGCAATCTTGGCATGTTTTCCACCATTAGGGCCCCAGGCTCCTTCCTCTTACAGCATCAGTCACAGGCCACCTGTGAATAGCAGAGCTGTGAGGGTATGGTGGAGGGAGGGGCTCGTGCCCAGGTGTTACAGTATCTCATTAAGCCCACGATACAGTGCTCCAATGGCTGAGTAACACCATCCTACACAAGAAATCTGCCACCCCCTCTGAGTGCACCTTCCCTGCCAAAAGCCAGTGCAGCCCACTAGTGCTCAGAGGTTACACCAGTTTCCTCCTTTCACTCTCTTCAGCCCTGGGGCACCTACCATCTGTACCTACAGAATTCCTCAAAGCCCTTTCCAAGTGTTATGCCTTTTGCTTTTTTCCTGCAAGCATTAACAGAGGCTGGTGCCTGCTGCACCATTTCTTATCTGATGTATTTAGCACCTGTACAAAACACAACTGGAGAGAGTTCCTGCTCCTGAGAGTGTATCACCTCCAGAGACAGAAGATGAGACTCGGGGGGCAAGGAGTTAAATTGGGGGTAGAAGAAGGGGGTTAATATATTGTTAAATGTATATTTATTCCTTTTCCTTGTATATCTGTGCCTCCCCAAAATGAGTCATTGTGAGTTTTAAGGATTTGCTCTTTCCATAGAATGGGGCCTTAAATGAGGCATGGGGTGGGGGCCTGGTGCCTTGGACTGGGAACCTGGGGGTGGGGGCTGGCATGGGAGAAAGCACCAAGACAGGGGCAGACAAAGGATACACTGGCCTAGTGCAGTGAAGTGGGTGAGGGTAGGGTGTGATGTGGAACAAGATCTAGAGGCTGGTGCAGAACAGTGCTCAGCAGGGTCAGGAAGTTTATTTTGAGTGGAGGGATTCAGTGAGCAGGGGATGTGGCAGGACTGACCCAGCCAAACGAATTTCTAATGGCGGCTGTGGGTAGGAGGATACTCTCGCCTCTCGATGCTACAGGCTGCGCATAGACCTGTCTGTCCCTGATTTGCCTATTAGCCTCCAATACTTGCTTTAGTAGTAATAAACAGCCTTTCCTCAGAATCGTGCTGCCCTTACCTGGAAAATCCTTGCAGAATGATGGAGGAAATGGAGCCCAGAAGGGTGCCGCATGGACCCCCTTCTCCAGGGTGTGGGGAATGGGTGCTGCACAGCACCCATTCCCCAAGGGGTGGGGGGACAGGTGGTTTATGGAGTGGAGGGGCGTGGGGAATAGGTTACGTGAGGGATCCTTTCTTAAGGAGTGCCCCGATGGTGCTCAAGTTTCCTTGTGTTGTCTGCTCCTGACCAATACAGGCATTTTGCTCTGGGACATGGGGAGCAGGGAGGGTCAGCAGCTCCTCAGGGGCAGAAGTTATAAACCTGGGACTGAAACAGCGCTTAGCTCTGAACTGCCCCACTCTGCACCGTGAGCAGGGGCTGGGGGAGCAGGCGTCTCCACTGGGATTGATGGGCACAGCATCTCACGTCACGATGGGGAGGGCGGGGCATGGAGCCCCGCTCCTGGCTGGCAGATTCTTCTTGGCCTCCAATACTCTGGCTTTGGTGGGTTGGTTTGTCTGAGCCAGTGTTTTGGCTGCTCTGGTTACTAAGGAGGTGGCACAGGCGGTGGCTGGAGTTTGGGGAATGCTGGCTCTGGGCTCAGCTCTAGCCCCCATTTGCTGGCCGGTGTTTCCTCCCCATGAAATAGGGTACAGTGATACCAACCTGTCCTTGGTAAAGTGCGTTGGGACCCAGAGCTGAGAAGAGCTGGGTATCCTTGCTGGCAAGTGCTGTGAAGGCCAAGTCTCTGCTCCCCCCGATGTCCCGTTCCTCTGGTTTCTGAAGGGCTCCTCTTGCATTTGGTGTCCCTCTTCTGTTCTCTTTCTTGCTTTGCAAGCCAACAGATATGGCAGCTGTGGAGCCTCTGTGGCTCCCGAACCCCACAGCAGCCAGCTGTCCAGCCCTGTGCTTCTCCTGCGGTGACAGTCCGTGGCTTCAGGGCCCTGTTTACCATCCAGTTAATAAATGAACAGGAATCAGTGAAACTTTCCAAACACAGAGCTGGCTCTGTAGTGATTCTGGGGCGGGTGGGAGCCCTGATGCTAAAGCTCAGAGCTGGAAAGCATTCCAAGCTGTGCGGGGGCATTCGCAGCCCAGTTCCAGAGACTCTTTCCCCAACTCCAGCCCCCACCACCCTGCAGGTGCAGTGGGCTGGCACTTGGCTGTGAAACTGGAGAGAGCTGGTTTGAGTTTGCACTTTAGTTCCTGTCAGGAAGGGAGCTCTGAGATCTGAGTTAATCCCAGCGCTAAGGATGTCTCAGTTGCTCTGGCCTTTTGTGAGATTCCTGCTTCTGATTGAAGTGGCAGCCTCTGTGAACTTTTTCCACCACCGCTATGAGCAGCTGGTGGAGGCCCTGTTCAATGTGCACAACGAGTGTCCCGATATCACCAGGATTTACACTATTGGCCGCAGTGTCCAGGGGAGACATCTCTACGTCGTGGAATTCAGTGACAACCCTGGAATCCATGAACCCTGTAAGTACTGAATGAGAGGAGGTTCCTGGGGGGGCCCTGTACCTATACAGGCTGCAGTCTGTGCCATGCCAAACCACATCCCACAAATCGTCCTACATGGTACAGGTTATGGGGCCAGACTGCTTCCTCCAGGGAAGTCACTGTCAGACGGGGATCTGAAGCTTTCCTGACGGCCCTAGACTGTGCTATGCTCAGTAGCCTCCATGTTCAGTGGTCAAGATGGCCCATACCGTAATTGTAGGCACACAATGCCCACTTCAGCAAGTGAGTGAGTAGGCCCCATAACCAGGGAGACAGGGTGCAGCAGCCATGGGGGTTGACAGGGACCCAAAACCCTATGGCCACGGATAAAGCTAGAGGTTACCTCTGCACATGGCCCAGTGCACATGGGCAGGAGCCTTAGCCCAGTCAGGCACATTAAATGGGACTCTGAGTTTTAAATCCAAGTAAATTTAATGATGAAGGCACCAGCTAGAATTCCCATCGGGCCCCTCCATTTTACTGCCCCAGTTAGTAATTGGCAGTTTTTCACACCACCCTGACCCACCCAGGGCTCTGTGCTAGGCAGAGGTGATCTGTGATGGGAGGGAGGAAAGACAAGGTCGCCCCCCACCACCATGCTGGCTGGCAGAGTCTGTGATGGGATGGACTGGCCGAGCCCCTCCACAGGGCACTGGGCTAGGCTTGCGTTGCCTATGATGGGAGGGCGGGGACAGGCCATGGTGAGGGGCTGAAGTCCTACACTGAGTCTGATCAGCCTTGACATACAGAGGGCTGTGAATTGGTGCAGAGCTCTCTCCCATCTCCTTCACTGTGGCCCACCGGTGCTGAGCAGAGGGACTGTTGTGGGGAGAAGCCAGGGAAGCCAAACCAGCTACAACATTTCATGCTCAGGTCCTTATAACATCACAGCACTGAGATATATGTATAGTGAAAACAATCATCAGATTACCACCAAAAAGTTAAGAAATGGTGAGTAAGGCTAACAAGAAGAATAGGTTACATAAAAAACAACAAGTATTACCTGCTTCTTAGAGTTTAAACTTGACTTAAAAATCTTTGTCTAAAGCAGTTTCTCACCTAAAGCAATCTCCCGCCATTACTAACCAACATGGCTAGGGTCCAACTTTTGTGAATGCAGAAGCATTGTCCTTTTTTGCTTTCTCAGTGAAGGATGAAAAATATGTCTCTTTGCCTTTCTCTTCTATCCCAAAGTCCACTGTTTTTGTCCCCTGAGTCAGGATGACCCCCAATAACTCTTTCCTGGGCTGCTGATTCCAAGTTGTCTTTGTGTTCTCCTGTTGACTCCATATGCAAAAATGGGCTTCCATTGTATTGGCTTACAATGCTTAATTTACATAGCTGAGCGTGAGACAGGTGAATCAGCTTCCTTTGTCTCAAAACCTGTTTGTCATCCCTGCCTTGATTTGGAGTTTAAAACGTGTGTTTAGTAAATATACCGAACTTCTTAAATAGCATCCATCTGCACATCCTGGCATGGTTCTGAGGATCAGCATGACATAAACTTTTATTAGATACCTCACACGACCCGTTTTGGATCAATACTGTGAAAGCAGCGTGTCGGGTGTAATATCTTTGTCAGGCTTGATAGGAATTGCTGTTACAGAACAGTGAGCCCTTTGCCACTGTTTGGCACTGAGGCGTTATTAGGGTCACAGGTGCTTTCTCTGCTTTGCAGACAAAACCCATCCAATTTAGATTGGATTGGCTGCCCCAAGTGAGCAGAACCTGCTGGAGTGGGGGGAAGGCAACCTCTCCTCTGGGTGAGAGGCTGTCCGTCTTCTGACTCAAGGAAGTCCAAGGTGTCGGGGAGAGGGCAATCACAGCCTGTGCTTCATGCCTACTTCTTTGCAGCTGGTGAAATCAAGCAGGGGATGCTGCATCCACCCTCAGGAGCCCAGCAGCACCTCCTCTGGGGCGTGGGCAGTGACAGTGAGGTACTTGCACTCTCAAGCAAACAACAGCTTGGCCCTTACCAGGAAACAGTCTTCTAACACTGATGGCCTCATAACTACTTACTACCCTGCTCTAACCTTTTAGACTGCTAGGGGTGAACTCTGCATATGCCCTAGTGCACATGCAGGGGAACCAGGCCTAAGCCTGAATGTCTACACCACAGTTAAACAGCCCCTTAGCCTGAGCCCTACAAGCCTGAGTCAGCTGGCACAGGCCAGCTGTGGGTTTTTAACTGAAGTGCAGAGATACCCGGGGGAGGGTGGGGGAACTATTGAGAAGTTTATGGTGACTCAGCTCTGCAATCACTAGAGCTCCGATTGCCCTGACAATCCAGCCTCAGCCTGGGAGTGGCAGGGAGATGGCCCTGGTCCTGAGAGTCAGTGAATTAAGCCTCCATGTCCACAGTGAGTCTTGTATTTCTAATGGCTGCACATTGGAAGACAGGATTAGAATTCAAAATGACTTTGACAAATTAGAGAATTGGTCTGAAATCAGCAGGCTGAAATTCAGTCAAGACAAGTGCAAAGTACTTCACTTAGGAAGGAAAAATCAAATGCACAACTACAAAATGTGGAATAATTGGCTGGGTGGCAGTGCTGGTGACAAGGATCTGGGGTCACAGTGGATCACAAATTGAATATGAGCCAACAATGTGAAGAAGTTATGAAAACGGCTAATAGGAGTGTCATATACAACACATGGGAGGTAATTGTCCCTCTCTACTTGGCACTGGTGAGGCTTCAGCTGGAGTTCTATGGCCAGTACTGGGCAGCACACTTCAGGAAAGATGTGGACAAACTGGTGAGAGTCCAGAGGGGAGCAACAAAAATTATCAGAGGTTTAGAAAACCTGATCTAGGGGGAAAGGTTAAAAAACCTGGACATGTTGAGTCTTGCAAAAAGCAGACTGAGGGGGACATGAGAACATCCTTCATGTATGTCAGGGGCTGTAATAAAGGAGACGGGGATTGAGTGTTCTTCAGGCCCACTGAAGGTAGGACAAGGACAAGTAATGGATTTAATCTGCAGCCAGGGAGATTTAGGTTAGATACACTAGAACCTCAGAGTTATGAACACCAGTTACGAACTGACCAGTCAACCTCTCGCTGCATTTGGAACCAGAAGCACCCAATCAGACAGCAGCAAAGACATGCCCTCCCCCCACATTCCCCCCAAAAACCATATACGGTACAGTACTATGTTAAAGATAAACTACTAAAAAAATAAAGGGAAAGTTTAAAAAAAAGATTTGACAAGGAAAGAAACTGTTTCTGTGCTTGTTTCATTTAAATTAAGATGGTTAAAAGCGGTATTTTTCTTCTGCACAGTAAAGTTTCAAAGCTTTATTAAGTCAATGTTCAGTTGTAAACTTTTAAAAGAACAACCAGTACATTTTGTTCAGAGCTATGAATGTTTCAGAGTTACGAACAACCTCCATTCCCGAGGCATTTGTAACACTGAGGTTCTACTGTATTAGGAATATCCTTATAAGGCTTCCCTGTCGCTGGACGTTTTTAAGAACAGGTTGGACTAACACCTCTCTGGGATGGTCCAGCTATACTTGGTCCTTCCTTAGTGCAGGGGGCTGGGCTTGTGCTCCCAAGGTCCTGTCCAGCCCTACATTTCTATGCACAGGCACCGGCTTTCAGGTTTCCCTGGGGTACTCAACCCCTGCTCAGCTCCAGGCCCTGCCCTCACTCCACCCCTTCCCCCGAATCCCCACCCCGCCCAGCCTCTTCCTGCCCCCACTATGCCCCTACCCTGTCTCTTCTCACCCAGTTCTGCCCCCTCCCCCAAACACACCCTATCCCTCGCTCCTCTCCCTCCCTCCCTCCCTCCCAGCGCCTCCTGCAAGCCGGAACAGCTGATCCACAGAGGGTGGAAGGTGCTGAGAAGGAGGGGGAGGAGTTGATTGGCAGGGCGCCAGTGGGTGGGAAGTGATGAGTGGGGGGAGAGCTGGCTGCCAGTGGGTACTAAGCACCCTCTAACTTGTTTCTGTGGGTCCTCCAGCCCTGGAGCACCCACAGACTCAGGGCCTGTGTTTCTATGATTCTATGATCATAGAATCATAGAATATCAGAGTTGCAAGGGACCTCAGGAGGTCATCTAGTCCAACCCCCTGCTCAAAGCAGGACCAATCCCCAACTAAATCATCCCAGCCAGGGCTTTGTCAAGCCTGACCTTAAAAACTTCTAAGGAAAGAGATTCCACCACCTCCCTAGGTAGCGCATTCCAGTGTTTCACCACCCTCCTAGTGAAAAAGTTTTTCCTAATATCCAACCTAAACCTCCCCCACTGCAACTTGAGACCATTACTCCTCGTTCTGTCATCTGCTACCATTGAGAACAGTCTAGAGCCATCCTCTTTGGAACCCTCTTTCAGGTAGTTGAAAGCAGCTATCAAATCCCCCCTCATTCTTCTCTTCCGCAGACTAAACACTCCCAGTTCCCTCAGCCTCTCCTCATAAGTCATGTGTTCCAGTCCCCTAATAATTTTTGTTGCCCTCCTTCTTGTAGTGTGGGGCCCAAAACTGGACACAGTACTCCAGATGAGGCCTCACTAGTGTCAAATAGAGGGGAACAATCACGTCCCTCGATCTGCTGGCAGTGCCCCTACATATACATCCCAAAATGCCATTGGCCTTCTTGGCAACAACGGCACACTGTTGACTCATATCCAGCTTCTCGTCCACTGTAACCCCTAGGTCCTTTTCTGCAGAACTGCTGCCTAGCCATTCGGTCCCTAGTCTGTAGCGGTGCATTGGATTCTTCCGTCCTAAGTGCAGGACTCTGCACTTGTCCTTGTTGAACCTCATCAGATTTCTTTTGGCCCAATCCTCCAATTTGTCTAGGGCCCTCTGTATCCTATCCCTACCCTCCAGCGTATCTACCTCTCCTCCCAGTTTAATGTCATCTGCAAACTTGCTGAGGGTGCAATCCATGCCATCCTCCAGATCATTTATGAAGATATTGAACAAAACTGGCCCCAGGGCTGACCCTTGGGGCACTCCACTTGATACCAGCTGCCAACTAGACATGGAACCATTGATCACTGCCCATTGAGCCTGACAATCTAGCCAACCCTCTATCCACCTTATATGATGTATTTAGCCATTAGATCCTAGGGCGTGGCTGCAGAGCCAGGCACAACTTGCTAGCGATTTGCTTGACCGCCAATGGAGAAGGGCTCGAGGTGGGTGCAGGGCACTTTGCTCTCTGGTGAGGGATGCTGCCCTGCCCCCTCCCCCCTACGCTGTGTTCTCTGCCTCTGGAGGAGATGAAGAAGGGGCTCGGGCCTAGACTCTTGGCCTGGTTCTCATCAGACCCTTTGCCTTCCCTGTCTGGCTGAGTTTAGGGTCTGGGTGGGAGCTGGCCCTGATGACTACTAGGAAATTCCAAAGAGTGTAGAGTTCAGTGTCCCATTTACTCATGTGGATGTACGGCACCGGTGCTCTGGTATCTCTCCAGCTATCTGGTGCAATTCAGGCCCTGTCCTTGGCTAATAAATCCACGTTCCCCCATGTGCTGTTCCCTCCCCCCACCCCACCCCCGGTGGAGCTCAGCTCCGACACTGTGTCACTCCCTAGAGCTGGACACTGGAGAGCTGAGGGCAGGCTGCTCTCAACAGGGGACTCATGCAATAAGCTTACTGTCATTACGCCGACAGAACGGCCTGTGGAGAGCTCCAGGGACGGAGTCCCACCCTCCTCAGGCCCACACCAGCCTGCCAGAGGGAGCTTAGAAGGTTTAATAGGGCAGCTCTTGCTTTCAATGCGTCTTTATAGGAAAGAATCTGGGGGTAGGCCAAGACTGAGAGAGTGAGTTTATCCTGCAGTTTAATTTAAAGCATCTTGAGGCTTGTGAAGTCAGGAATGTGACATGCCAGCAAGCAGCACTGAGAACAAACAGTGAAGGGGAGTTCTGGGCCAAGGGAGAGACCAGTGCAAATAGCTTGCCCTTCACGGAGTTTGAGCCAGTGACTCCCCTTCCCCCTCTGTAACAAAGTCGTGATGCCCCTGCACCCCCTCCAGCTTCAGAGCACCCCATGGTTGTGCCCCCCAGTTCTGGAGCCGTAACTCTCCTGCACCTGCCCTCCCCACCCCAGTGTCTGAACAGTGACAACCCCACCCACCTCCCCTCCTGTACTAGAGCAGTGACCCTCTGTTCAATGTGTTATGCTGCATTTCTTGTCCTAGTCTGATGCTGAGCAGCTGTTAAACAACCACTGTGTTCTACTGTGGCAGTGGCCGTGTCTCGGTGGTGGGCCACGCTTTCGGGTAGGTCCTAGGGAGGCCACTTCTGCTGCGCTTTGGCAGTGGAGGGGTTGGGCAGTGTAAGAATGCAGATACTATTCTGAAACCTGTTGTTATTGATTAGTGAGTTTACTTATTAAATGAGACAGAACATTATTACTTATCTGAGTGCCTAGGAGCCCCCGTCCTGGCCCAGGACCCCATTTGCTAGATGCGGTACAAACACAAATCATTTGGGTCATTCATTGGTTCTGCTCAGAGGTGTCACTGGGTTGCTCCATTGAATGTTGGCTCCCTGTTCATGGGGAATATCTGGCTCCAACCATATCTCAGCCCCCACCCTCCCTGTTTATGGTGTCACTGTTTATGGTGTCTCTTGTTTTTCCCAGTGGAGCCAGAGTTCAAGTATGTTGGGAACATGCATGGGAATGAGGTTCTGGGCAGGGAGCTGCTGCTCCAGCTCTCTGAGTTCCTGTGTGAGGAGTATCGCCGGCGGAACGAACGGATCACACGGCTCATCTGGGACACACGCATCCACATCCTGCCCTCCATGAACCCAGACGGATATGAAGTGGCTGCAAACCAGGTACCAGGCAAGCATTCTCCTCATCTTACCTGGCAGGGGCATGACATGCCCTTGTGCTGTAGGACCCCAGTGCCTCTTCCACCAGTAATTGCTAAGGATGAATAGAAAAGAATAGCACAGGCATGAAGGGACAAAATCAGAAAGGTACAACATGAGTTACACCTAGCAAGGGACACAAAAGACAATAAGAAGAGGCTTTGTAAATCCATTCAGGGCAAGAGAAAGATTAAAGAACATGTAGATCCACTACTTAGTGGGTTGGAGAGCTAACAACAGACATCAAAAAGGCGGAGCTGTTTAATGCCTATTTTGCTTCCATCTTCACCAAGCTGGAGGGGTTGCAAGCACTTTGGAGGAAAGGATTAGAACTCAAAATGACCTTGACAATTAGGAGAATTGGTCTGAATTCAGCAAGCTGAAATTCAATAAAGACAAGTGCAAAGTACTTCATTTAGGAGGGAAAAATCAAATGCACAGCTACAAAATGGGGAATAACTAGCTAGGCCAGGGGAGGGCAAACTTTTTGGCCTGAGGGCCACATCAGGTTTCCAAAATTGTATGGAGGGCCAGTTAGGGGAGGCTGTGCCTCCCCAAATGGCCAGGTGTGGCCTGGCCCCTGACCCCTATCTGACCCCCCTGCTTCTTGCCCCCTGACGGCCCTCCTAGGACTTCTATCACATCCAACCCCCCCTGTTCCCATCCCCTGACGGCCCCCCCGTGACTCCTGCCCCATCCACCACCCCCTGTCCCCTGACCACCCCCAGACTCCCCGCCCTTGACTGCTCCTCACCGTCCCATTCAACCCCTCCTGTCATTCCTGATGGTCCTTATGATGAGATTACTGGTTCTGTGGATGAAGGGAAAGCAGTGGATGTATTGTTTCTTGACTTCAGCAACGCTTTTGACACGGTCTCCCACAGTATTCTTGTCAGCAAGTTAAAGAAGTATGGGCTGGATGAATGCACTATAAGGTGGGTAGAAAGCTGGCTAGATTGTCGGGCTCAACGGGTAGTGATCAATGGCTCCATGTCTAGTTGGCAGCCGGTGTCAAGTGGAGTGCCCCAGGGGTCAGTCCTGGGGCCGGTTTTGTTCAATATCTTCATAAATGATCTGGAGGATGGTGTGGATTGCACTCTCAGCAAATTTGTGGATGATACTAAACTGGGAGGAGTGGTAGATACGCTGGAAGGCAGGGATAGGATACAGAGGGATCTAGACAAATTGGAGGATCGGGCCAAAAGAAATCTGATGAGGTTCAATAAGGATAAGTGCAGGGTCCTGCACTTAGGACAGAAGAACCCAATGCACAGCTACAGACTAGGGACCGAATGGCTAGGCAGCAGTTCTGCGGAAAAGGACCTAGGGGTGAGAGTGGACGAGAAGCTGGATATGAGTCAGCAGTGTGCCCTTGTTGCCAAGAAGGCCAATGGCATTTTGGGATGTGTAAGTAGGGTCTTAGCGAGCAGATCGAGGGACGTGATCGTCCCCCTCTATTCGACATTGGTGAGGCCTCATCTGGAGTACTGTGTCCAGTTTTGGGCCCCACACTACAAGAAGGATGTGGATAAATTGGAGAGAGTCCAGCGAAGGGCAACAAAAATGATTAGGGGTCTGGAACACATGACTTATGAGGAGAGGTTGAGGGAACTGGGATTGTTTAGTCTGCAGAAGAGAAGAATGAGGGGGGATTTGATAGCTGCTTTCAACTACCTGAGAGGTGGTTCCAAAGAGGATGGTTCTAGACTATTCTCAGTGGTGGAAGAGGACAGGACAAGGAGTAATGGTCTCAAGTTGCAGTGGGGGAGGTTTAGGTTGGATATTAGGAAAAACTTTTTCACTAGGAGGGTGGTGAAACACTGGAATGCGTTACCTAGGGAGGTGGTAGAATCTCCTTCCTTAGAAGTTTTTAAGGTCAGGCTTGACAAAGCCCTGGCTGGGATGATTTAATTGGGGATTTGGTCCTGCTTTGAGCAGGGGGTTGGACTAGATGACCTCCTGAGGTCCCTTCCAACCCTGATATTCTATGATTCTATGATTCCTCCCAGGACCCCTGCCCCATCCAATCACCCCTTCTCTCTGTCCCCTGACTGCCCCCAGAACCCTTGCCCCTGACTGCCCTCAGCTGCCCCATCCAACCTCCCTCTCTTCCTGACTGCCCCCCGGAACCCCTGCCCCCATTCATCCCCCCTGTTCCCCGTCCTCTGACCGCCCTGACCCCTGTCCACACCCCCGCCCCCTGAGCACCCTCTTGAACTCTCCTGTCCTCTATCCAACCCCCCCTACCCCCTTACCGTGCTGCCTGGAGCACCGGTGGCTGGCCAGGCTACAGCCATGCCGTTGTGCAGCACAGAGCACCGGGTCAGGTCGGGCTCTGCAGCCCCCCCTCGTCCAGAGCATTGTGCTGGCAGCGCAGTGAGCTGAGGCTGCAGGGGTGGAGGAACAGTGGGGGAGGGGCTGGGGGCTAGCCTCACGGGCCAGGAGCTCAGGGGCCGGGCAGGAGGGTCCCACGGGCCGTAGTTTGCCCACCTCTGAGCTAGGCGGTAGCATTGCTGAAAAGGATTTGTGGGGGGTACAATAGGTCACAAATTGAATGAGTCAACAATGTGATGCAGTTGCAAAAAAGGCTAATATTTTCAGCAGTATAGTAACAGGAAGATTGTATGTAAGATATGAGAGGTAGTTGTCCCACTATACTCAGCACTGGAGAGGCCTCAGCTGGAGTTCTGTGTCCAATTCTAGGCCCCACACTTTAGGAAAGATGTGGACAAATTTGGAGAGAGTCCAGAGGAAAGCAACAAAAATGATGAAAAGTTTAGAAAACCTGACCTATGAGGAAGGATTTTTTAAAAAGTGAATCTTTAGTCTTGAGAAAAGCAGACTGAGGGAAGAGGATTCAAAATTGTTACAGGCTGTTATAAAGAGGACTGTGATCAATTGTTCTCCATGTCCATTGAAGGTAGGACAAGAAGTAAGGGGCTTAATCCACAGTAGGGGAGATTCAAGTTAGATAACAAGAAAATCTTTATAATGCTCAGGGGAGTTAAGCTCTGGAACAGGCTTCCAATGGAAGTTGTGGAATCCCTGTCATTGGAAATTTTTAAGAACAGCCTGGACAAACACGGTTGTGCTTGGGCAGAACAAAGTAAACCTGGATCATCCCCAAGAGACTGAACTAGATGACCCTTTCTGTTCTACGTGTCTATGATTGTGGGGAGAAACCATCATTCTGCTGTCTCTTCCACCTCCACCCTCCAAATCCCTGATCTCTCAGCTTGTGTTTCATCCCATCCCCCTGCCCTTGCTCCCTCAATGTGTGTTTCACCCAACTTGGACCCCATCCTGGGAACATGGGTCCTTCAACACATCTCACCCCAGCCTGGACCTCCAAAACGCCCAGGTCCTCAGCCTGTGATTTAGCTCACTTGGGCCCCTCACCATTGTCTCTGTGGCTCTGTTGGTTTCATTATTGCTACAGATTGTGGACTTTACAAGTCCTCAGGGAGCTGACTCTGTTTTGTTTGTATTTCAGTCTCCCAGAGTTCAGCTAGCTCTGACCTGCATCTGCCCTCTCTGAGTGACAGTCTGGGAGCTGACCAGCAAACCTGCTGTCCTCCTTTATTCTTGCTCTGCATTGACTGGGGTGGGGGTCAGATAGCAAAGATGCCAAGAGCCATGGCACTGTCAATGGACTGTAGAGAATGGACTGTATCTGGACATCTGACTCTAACCCTGCAGAAGTTACAGGCACTGGGCCGATCTGCCCTTGCTAAATCCCACAGCAGTTGCAGGGTGGGAGGATAGAACATGGCCCCCAGGCTAAGTTGGTAAGTAATTCATTTAAGGGGACATCTCTCTGCTGCCCAAGAAGGCAAGTTGCTGAATCCGCACAGTGCTGGGGACATGTTCCCTACACAGCAGGGAAAACAGGCAGCTGAGAAATGTTGCTAAGAGCAGGATGGGAGGAAGACTGGTCCTGTGACTAAGGAGGCCTGTGGCCACCAGATTCTCTGGTCCAGCCAAGCAGTGCTCAGTGCTGAATCAAGAGTGTTGTGTGCGAGGGTAAAGTAGCTTTCCACCACCTTATGGGCCCCCCAGTGAAGCTGGTTCAGCCACCAACATGAATTGGAGTAGTCCTAATCTGATGGAAAATGGAATGCCGAGGAACATAGGAATTGCCAGACCGGATCATTGGCAAGGTCCATTGTCGCAGGGTCATGGGTCCCTTGAAGGCAGGATGGGACCAGCCCCTCGTGAAGTAGCTGCTTCCCGCCCTGAGGGAGGTGGGGCAAGGGGTCAGCCGATACGTTATTGTCACCTGGTCCTTATAAAAGGGCTCCACGCGCGCAGTCTGGGAGCGGCACCACAGGGGCTGGTGGCCGGCGGGCGAGCGGGCGGGCTCTTGTGGAAGGCCCTGAGCCAGTGTCTGTAGGAGGCTGAGGACTCCAGCCAGGACCGGATTTACCATGGCGCCAACGCCTCCATCGGGCCGGGCCCAAGCTCAGGCCGGGGGGTCCATGACACTCGCTTCCTCCCCCTCGCAGCGCTCACGAGCGGAGGCTCTGAGAGCGAGCAGCGGGCATCCAGCCCGCCAAGAACCCATGGGGCCCTGGGAGCCGTGGTTCCTTGGCCAGCTCCCTGCCTAGAGAGCCAGCCCTGGAGCAGGGAAGGAACTACATTTCCCAGCATTCCCTTGGCCACTCTCCACGGGAAAGGGGGGGAAGGAGTGGGGAAGCTGAGACCCCATGCGCTGCAGCTTGCTGTGAATGGGGAGCTGGCTGCTTGGGGGTGGGGCGCTGTGAATGGGGAACAAGTCTGCCCAAGGAGTAGAAGGCTTTGGCCCAGCTATCACCCTCAAAGACTTCCCTGGGCTGGATGAGGGATGCTGGTGTGACCTCACCTGGCATCCCCCAAAGAAGGAACTGGGTGGACTGAACGGACAGTGCCCCTCTCTGTCTGAAGCCTAGCAACGGAGGTCTGTGGACCCCACCAGGAGAAGTTAAAATGAAAAGTAAGGGAGGGGAGGCTCTACTAGAGGACACTGGGCAGCTTTAGGTACAGTAATAGGCATGTAGGAGGATTTCCACGGCCAAGCCATAGAAACAGAAATTGGCTTTTCTTTTCCAGATTTATCTAATATTCAGAAAGGGAATCTTGCACCTGCCTTCCAGATTTGAACACCCTCAAAATTCAGGGGTGCTCAAGCTCAATTTAGGCTGCTATTTACTTCATTTTACTTTACTTCATTTCTCCCAAATCAAATATGCTGATCCACTGTAACTTGCTGTAGAAAAAGTAGGATAAAATTGAGCAACAAAGGCTGGGGTCTTCCCAGTGCTAATTTGGACTGGAATTGCTATTTTCAACAGCCATGACCCTTTTTTTTTTTAGTTTTTGTTTAAAAGGAAGACAGTAATATTGCACTTGGAAATTCCCCACAGAAACAAAGAGTGGAAAAACGAATAACAAAGGCACCTCAACTTTTCCTCATTTATGTGGGACAGTCTTATCGTATGGATCCAGATATCCTCCAATCACACAAGCTGAAAATTGTTCCACTTTACTGCAGTTCTGTAACTGTGCAGGGACCAGTCCTTTCTGTGTTCTGTGCACATCCAAAATTCCTCCTGAATTCAGAAGGGCCTTGCTTTTGTGACCACACTACCAGATATTTTCAGCCCTGGTAAGCGAAGCAGGTTTACAGTTCGTAAGTGGGCAGGAGGCCTCTCAGAAAAAGTTAGGTGCTGTGGGAAGTGTTGCTTATTCACTAGGTAACGTGAGACCTTCCTGTTACCATAGTAAACCAGTGCAGCACAGAATGCGCTTTGTTCCCAGAGTCGAGAATGGGGTTTTTTGCTTCTGTACGCAGCCCTTTAAAGACGATGAAAAGACTCCCACTCACTTCAACAGGCTTTGGACAGAACTGTTTATACACAGGATAACTCCACTGTCTTCACAGGGTCCTGGTCCCACAGCGGCGGGGGGCCAGGTGAGCTTGTTGCAGAGCTGCTGCTCAGGGATGGGAACCTCCTGCACCCCAGCCTCCAAAATCATTCAGGCTGCACTTTCTGCATGACTACGTGCTAGCTGAGGGGTGTATGGGAATTAGTGCCCCTGCTGCAGGTGATGGGCATCTCAGGTACTTAAAGCCATGGCCTAGAGGAGGGAAGTGCATAACTGCAGAGTATGCAGCTGCCTAGGGCTGGCACTGAGGATTTAGAGTCCCTAGTGCTGCTGTTGCAAGGTTCAAGCATGCTCAGTCTTGGAATTGCCACCCCTCCCTTGCTAGCAGCTGCAGCTATCTGAGGCTGGCCTCTGGCAATTGGCCCCATGGCTGTAGCCAGAGAAGCTGCAGGTGGCTCTGTGACTACTGGGGCCATTAAGCTAGAGCAGATAAAGAAACTGGAATTAACCTCAAGGAACAGAGGTCACCAGTAGGAAAGGAACGTCAAGGGGAGCCGGGAAAGAGGAAGCAGGTCAGGTTTGCATGGGGAGAATAGCCCCAGCTGGTTGGGGAGCACATCCAAAGTAGAAAGGAAACAAGTGTAACCCTTCTGCCCGTCAGAGTTGGCAGCAACAAGGGCCGGGTTCAATATCTAGGGGTTCCATTCCAATAACACAATGCAAACCGGCTCGAGCCCCCACCCAGTGACCTGGGACAAATCTATACCACCCCCGCTGGGCGCCTCCAAGAGGCAATACTTCCCCTCTCGCAAGCACCTAGTCTGAGTGTAGCAAAAGTCTTTTAATAACAGAGAGAAACAATGTGGCATTATGTTGGGGAAACACCACCAACAGGATTCATAACACAACCCATGAGCAAAACAACCCCACCCCAGGCAAATTGGGGCATGCCCTTTTCCCTTTGGTTCTTGAGTCCAGCAACCCCAAAAGTCCAATGCCCCAAAAGTCTCTGTCCCTGGTCAGGGCAGCCCCAGAGTTCGAAAGTTTATCGGCGGAGCTTTACCTCCCAACCTGGGTGGAAATGGGACGGGGGTAAGAGGCACCTTACGTGATCTGAAGCTGACCGCCCCATAGCTCCATAGCGGCGCTCCGCTCCGCTCCGCCAGCCGCCCCACAAAACTCCTTCGCGCAGCTGCACTCCGCTCCGCCAGCCGCCCCACGAACTCCTTCGCGCAGCTGCGCTCCGCTCCGCCAGCCGCCCCACGAACTCCTTCGTTCAGCTGCGCTCCGCTCCGCCAGCCGCCCCACGAACTCCTTCGCTCAGCTGCGCTCCGCTCCGCCAGCCGCCCCACGAACTCCTTCACTCAGCTCCACGGCCCACAAGCAGCTCCTGCCATCCACACACTGCTCCGTGTCGAACTGCTTCACCAGCCCTCCCGCAAACTGCTCCACAATATATCTTCAGGCTCCCCCACTACTTAACACAACACTCAGTGATTTCAGCTCTTAGGTGAATTCAGCTTATAGTAGGGGAGCCCCAGTGCTGGGGCACTGTCAGCCCAAAGTGAGCTCAGCAGCCTATAACTAGACTTCTAATGAAATCAAAATTAGCTCTGATATTCCACAGTGGAGAGAGGAGGAAGTGCAATCAGCATGTAAGGCCCTCACCAAGGGGCCCATGCCACCAAGTATTAATACTTGTCCCCAGCCTCTCTCCATTCACACAGTTTTGGAACCCATGACCCTTGCCTAGCGAGTGCTACTTAGATGATGGTGAATCCCTCCATCGTAACAAAAGGCCACGTACAGTTCCAAGCACAGTTCCCATAATCAGGGTAATAACAATTTATTCTTCCTGCCCCAATAACAGAGACACTGGGGATCCCACAGCAGCCAAAGTGACCATTTGGGCAGCTATGGTCTCATTCTAGGCGTGGTGGGTGTGCCTATGCAAATGAGATCTGCCCCTGAAGTTCTTTTCCACAACTTGCCACACCTCACCACCAGATGTCAGGGTGGAGCTCATCCTGACACTGCTTACATCCTCCCCCCAGCCGAGACTTTGTCGTCCCAACAAATCACACTCCCTTTATACCAACTCATTGGTTTCCTCCAAAGGGCCTCAGGAAGCCCACTTTAGCTTCCACAAGCCTGTGTGCTAAATGTATTGGCTCCTCACTAGTCACCCCAGGTGCATCATAAGTTAACCGTTTCACTGGTCTTATCACCCTGTCTCGTCTATTGAGAATCTCTGTTGCCGAAGTAAGGGGAACATCCTCTTGAGTGACGGATGGAGAGGCTTCCCTGGAGGGTCCCTCGGCTACTGGCGTAGGCCCCTGCACTCCTAGTTCTAACGCTGGAGGGTCCAAGGTGCCCAGGACATCCTCTACCTGTCTGTCCCCATTGTCCAATAACCTGTGTGTGTCATCACAGGGGGGTCTCATCAGCAGCACCGGGGTATCAGAAAGGGGCCTAAATAGTTCCGCCATTGGGTTTAGGGCGGAAGAGGGAAAACTCTCGTTTGGTTCAGCTGATCGAGACTGAAATCTTGTCTCCATCCCAGGATACACCAGGGTTGTGTCTTCCTCCTCAGACTCACTCTCAGATGTGCAGAATAGGGGTAAGTTAGCTGCAGGGGGCCCACTGTCTGTGTTGGATGGCGGCTTTGGTCTAGCACCTCTGTTCTGCCCGGCGGCCCTGCCGTGGCCCATCTCACAAGGGGTGCTTACCAATTCCCCCACAGGGAGCAAAAGGTTTCTATGCACCGTCTTTATTTGCCCTGGACCGTCTTCAGGTTTGATCTTGTAGACCGGCAGATCTCCCAGCTTTTCCATCACCAGGTAAGGTATTGCCTTCCATCTGTCAGCTATCTTGTGTTTGCCAGCAATACCCAAATTTCGCAGCAGGACTCTGTCCCCCGGCTGGAGCTCCTGCGAACGCACTCTAGCATCATATCGATGTTTGTTGCGGTCTGCGTTCTTCCGAGCCGCAGCGGTAGCTAAGCGATAAGCATCCCGCAGCTTTTCTCTTAGTCGGGATACATATTGCTGATGAGTTTCATAGCTATCTCCATCCTCTGATACACCAAAGCACAAGTCTATGGGTAATCTTGGTTCTCGCCCAAACATCAAGAGATATGGGGTGACTCCCGTAGCATCGTTCTTTGTGGCATTGTAGGCATGCACCAGAAATGCGACATGCTGGCTCCAGGTTGCCTTCTGCTCTGGTCGCAAAGTTCCCAACATATCTAATAGGGTTCGATTGAACCTCTCTGGCTGAGGATCACCTTGGGGGTGATAAGGCGTTGTCCTAGACTTTTTAATTCCTGCTATCTTCAGCACCTCTTTCAGAAGGTGACTCTCAAAATCCCGCCCCTGATCAGAGTGTATCCGAGCCGGGAATCCATAGACTGAGAAATATTTGTCCCACAATACTCGAGCAACGGTGGTGGCCCTCTGATCACGTGTGGGATATGCTTGTGCATACCGTGTAAAATGGTCAGTCACTACTAGAATGTTTCCAACATTCCTCTTGTCTACCTCTACAGACAAGAAATCAATGCATACCAACTCCAAAGGTTTGTTGCTGGTGATGTTCTTGAGATATGCAGCCCTCGTGGGCAGAGTTTTCCTTTGAACACATCGAGCGCAAGTCTCACATTTCCTGCGAACATCTTCAGCCATTCGGGGCCAATAGAACCTACTACGAATAAGTTCCAGGGTCCTCTCCATCCCTAAATGCCCAAAGTCATCATGCAGGGCCCTCATGGCCAGGGCTCTGTACTTTTTTGGCAGTACTAGTTGTGCTCGTTGTTTTTGTAAAGGGTCAGTGGTCATTCGGTGTAGCACTCCCTGAATCAGTTTTAGTTTGGTCCATTCTCTCAATAGTAGTTTACCCTCCGGGTTAGGTGGGACAACCGCAGTCGGGCTTCGCCCCTCCCTTTTGGCAAGTAGTGTATCACGAATGTCAATATCTTGCCGCTGGGCTTCTTGCCAGTCAGCCGCATTGAGCATGGGCAAAGGAGATTGGTCTAATGCAATATAGTTCACCGAAGCAGAAGGCATGCATTCAGGGGGCAGGCCCAAAGCTTCTGCAACACATCCCTGAAAGTCTTCACGGGCCTCTGGCTCTCGGCGACTCACACTGCAAATAGCTCTCACTCCATCTGTGGGTATCACAGCAACTTCTGGAGCCTGCGGACGCCTGGACAATGCATCTGCATCTACATTGCTTCTCCCTGATCGGTACTGAATGCTGAACTCATAGCTAGCCAAGGCGGCCACCCATCTCTGCCCTGTAGCATCCAGCTTAGCACTTGTTAACACATAAGTCAGTGGATTGTTGTCTGTCCACACCTGGAACTGAGCACCATACAAGTAGTCTCGAAATTTCTCAGTGATGGCCCATTTCAAGGCCAAAAACTCCAGCTTGTGGGTGGGATAGCGAGTTTCACTATCAGACAATCCTCGGCTGGCAAAGGCTACAGGTTTACATTTGCCTTCCACTTCCTGGTACAGGACTGCTCCCAGACCCTCCAAACTGGCATCAGTATGCAGGATAAATGGTTTGCTTGGGTCAGCAAAAACTAGGACTGGAGCATGAGTTAGGCAAGTAATGATTTCTTGAAAAGCCCTTTCACATCTCTCATCCCACCGTGGCCCAAATGGTGCACAGGGGCCATTGTGTCTCTGCACAGGAGGCTTTGGGGACCTCCCCTTATTCTTGGACTTAGATTTGTTCTTGCTGGACTGATGTCCCCTGGTAAGATCATTCAGAGGCTTTACAATCGTAGCATAGTTTTTCACAAATCTGCGGTAGTAGCCACTAAATCCAAGGAAGGTCTTGAGTTCTCTGTAGTTACTTGGACGTGGCCATGTAGTGAGTGCTTCTATTTTATCAGGATCAGTACTCACACCTTCTTGGGACACAATGTGACCCACATACTTCACTGAGGTTCTGCAGAACTGGCATTTGTCAATTGAAAGCTTCAGACCATAATCCTCCAACCTATCAAGCACTTTAAGAAGTCTTTCTTCATGCTCCTCTAAGGTTCTTCCAAACACAATCAGGTCATCCAAATAAACTAACACTTGCAGTAAATTCATGTCTCCCACAACTTTCTCCATGAGACGTTGAAAGGTGGCAGGTGCTCCAGAAATCCCTTGGGGCATGCGTTCGAACTGATAAAACCCTAATGGGCAGATGAAGGCTGTCTTCTCCTTATCTTCTTCTCCCAGAGGGATCTGGTAGTATCCACTTCGAAGATCCAACACAGAGAACCACTGGCTTCCCAGCAAACAGTCTAAGGCGTCTTGCACTCGAGGCATAGTGTACTGGTCGACCACCGTACGGCTGTTTAGGGTGCGGTAGTCAATACACATCCGGATTTTCCCATTCTTTTTGCGGACTACCACAATGGGTGAGGCGTATGGGCTGCGGGACTCTGTAATGATGCCATTCGCAGCCAGCTCCTGAAGATGATGTCGCACATCTTCCATCTCAGAGAGAGCAATCTTCCTAGATCTCTCCCTGAAAGGTCGAGAGTCATGTAGTCTGATATTGTGCTCTACTCCTTTTGCACATCCCACATCCCACTCATGCAGTGAGAACACCTTGGATCTTTCACAAAGTTTCTTCCTCAGGCGATCTTTCCAGTCCTCGGACACTGGTGAATCTCCAAAGTCAAACTTTGCTGGGTCTATTGCCGGAACTGGAGTTTCATACTGGGGTTTTACAATCGACTCAGGCTCAAAGAGGTCTGCTATCTTTTGTCCTTGCTTCACAAAAATATCACGACTCGTTTCATTAGCAATCAGTATAGTCACCCTTTCCTGGGCTTCAGCAGGTAGGGTTATGACTCCACTGGGGACCAGCACTCCTTCAGGGAGCTCTCCTCCCATCGGCTGCTCTATCATTGCTAACTTCCCTTTACTGCCTTTCAGACAGGTACTCATGACAAGCACTTCTTGCTCTGTCCTTGCAGGCACTACTAAGGGGGTTGTGCCCGCGTACTTCAGTGCCCCAAGCGGTAGCTCAGATGTGTCCCTTTTAGCGCTCTCAATTTTCCTATAGGCTTCAGCACAAAGCGTATGGATCATCAGGGTATTCAGGTACTGGTCCCCAGCCCGCCTTCTGCAGTAATCCGCGAGTACCTTGAAGAGACTGGAGTTGGTCCCTATCAGCACAGACACATCAGAAGTCCCTTTAGGGTCAGGGCATATTAAGGCAGCTGTGTCTACCTCTTCTCTTACCCCAGCAACCTCCTCTGGGAATTCCAGGTGCAGTATGACATACCCTTGGTAGGGGTATTCATCCATGCTGAGGCCACATAGGCCAAGGCCAGTCAGTGGCTGTATAGGCAAGTGCCTAAGCATCTGTTGGTAGAATGACTGAAATATAATAGTCACTTGAGATCCAGTGTCAAGCACTGCTTTACACTCCACCCCTTCGATCCTCACCATGACCTCTGCTCGAGGCCCTATCAGTCCTGCAGGGATCCCAGCTGGAAAGTCTTTTCTGGGGGAATCTTCAAATCCGGCAGACCTGGGGGGTCCCCGTCCCCAGACCCTCTGGCAGCTACCGGATCTCTCCCAACTGATCCTCAGCTTTCCATACACTAAGGAGGGGTTTTCTTCATTACGGCACTTGGCAGCACTGTGTCCATCCTGACCACATCGGTAGCAGAAGAATTGACCTTTCCCCCTTCGCCTGGGGGGGATGGTGGCTCTAAGTGCGGGCTTCTCAATCGCCACAGTTTGAGGCTTCTTATTCCTAGAAGTCTTAACTCGGTCAACGGTACTTTGCAGCTCAGCTATCCGTTCCGTCAGGACCTGCATTTGTTGGGCAAGTTCCTCTCTGGTGCTCACCATCAGTACACTGGCCATTTGCAGTGGTGTTGTGCTGGCTGGCTCCGATGTTTGGGCTTCCCAAAACTCACTGGCAGCCTGCCTTTCTTCCTCCTCTCGGACCTCTTTTATCAGCTGGGAGTAACTTGGGGGATGTTCCCGTCGTTCTCTTAGCCGGAGATGAAGTAGAATCGGGTTCTGATACTGAGTTCCTCTTACAATTTGAGCCAGTCTGGTCTGATCCATCTGCTCAGCAGTCACTGCTCCCCTCATGACAGCTCTCTGAAGCAGTCTCTCCAGTCTCTGTATGTAGGCTGAAGCCTTCTCGCCCTTTTGTTGTCGGGAATTAAGGAACTTACAGTAGCTGTCTTCAGGGCCCTCTACGCTCCCAAAGTTGTGTTCAAGGGCCTCTAGGCAGTCCTTCACACTGACCCCAGGGTCAATGAGCTTCAGGGTGCGAATCACATCTAATGCTGGGCCGCCAAGGCTCTCTATAAGGCATCTTCGCTTTTCTGCATCTGGTACGGCCCACTCTTGCAGCATTTCAGTGGTATGCTCTAACCAGGGTTCAAACTCCTCCTCCCCAGCAAATAATCTTAACTTACGACAAGAGTCTGACTCAGCATGGGGCAGCACAACCTTTTCCAATATTTGCCCCAGAGCTTTTGTCCAATCATCAGCCGAGGCTGCAGCCTCCGAGCTAGAAGCTGCTGAGCCAGGGCCCAACAAACCTGACATATTAGCCATTATACAAACAGTAATTTCCTCAAAATATAAGCACAAACAAAAAAAAATATATAAATTGTTTCCCAATGTAGTGGATCACTCAACAGGTGCTTGCGAGGGGTACTGACCCAGGCGATCCCGGACGAGCCCCCAAAAATGTAACCCTTCTGCCCGTCAGAGTTGGCAGCAACAAGGGCCGGGTTCAATATCTAGGGGTTCCATTCCAATAACACAATGCAAACCGGCTCGAGCCCCCACCCAGTGACCTGGGACAAATCTATACCACCCCCGCTGGGCGCCTCCAAGAGGCAATACGTCCCCTCTCGCAAGCACATAGTCTGAGTGTAGCAAAAGCCTTTTAATAACAGAGAGAAACAATGTGGCATTATGTTGGGGAAACACCACCAACAGGATTCATAACACAACCCATGAGCAAAACAACCCCACCCCAGGCAAATTGGGGCATGCCCTTTTCCCTTTGGTTCTTGAGTCCAGCAACCCCAAAAGTCCAATGCCCCAAAAGTCTCTGTCCCTGGTCAGGGCAGCCCCAGAGTTCGAAAGTTTATCGGCGGAGCTTTACCTCCCAACCTGGGTGGAAATGGGACGGGGGTAAGAGGCACCTTACGTGATCTGAAGCTGACCGCCCCATAGCTCCATAGCGGCGCTCCGCTCCGCTCCGCCAGCCGCCCCACAAAACTCCTTCGCGCAGCTGCACTCCGCTCCGCCAGCCGCCCCACGAACTCCTTCGCGCAGCTGCGCTCCGCTCCGCCAGCCGCCCCACGAACTCCTTCGTTCAGCTGCGCTCCGCTCCGCCAGCCGCCCCACGAACTCCTTCGCTCAGCTGCGCTCCGCTCCGCCAGCCGCCCCACGAACTCCTTCACTCAGCTCCACGGCCCACAAGCAGCTCCTGCCATCCACACACTGCTCCGTGTCGAACTGCTTCACCAGCCCTCCCGCAAACTGCTCCACAATATATCTTCAGGCTCCCCCACTACTTAACACAACACTCAGTGATTTCAGCTCTTAGGTGAATTCAGCTTATAGTAGGGGAGCCCCAGTGCTGGGGCACTGTCAGCCCAAAGTGAGCTCAGCAGCCTATAACTAGACTTCTAATGAAATCAAAATTAGCTCTGATATTCCACAGTGGAGAGAGGAGGAAGTGCAATCAGCATGTAAGGCCCTCACCAAGGGGCCCATGCCACCAAGTATTAATACTTGTCCCCAGCCTCTCTCCATTCACACAGTTTTGGAACCCATGACCCTTGCCTAGCGAGTGCTACTTAGATGATGGTGAATCCCTCCATCGTAACAAAAGGCCACGTACAGTTCCAAGCACAGTTCCCATAATCAGGGTAATAACAATTTATTCTTCCTGCCCCAATAACAGAGACACTGGGGATCCCACAGCAGCCAAAGTGACCATTTGGGCAGCTATGGTCTCATTCTAGGCGTGGTGGGTGTGCCTATGCAAATGAGATCTGCCCCTGAAGTTCTTTTCCACAACTTGCCACACCTCACCACCAGATGTCAGGGTGGAGCTCATCCTGACACTGCTTACACAAGCATGGGCAGAGGTGGTGGGGACCAGGCAGTAGACTAGCCTGTAGATGGGAGCAGAGGGAGAAAGGCTGGTGTCTTCAGATTCCCAAGGGCTAAGTCTCACTTTGGGGAAATGGTGTGTGCAAGGGGCTTGCTCAAATGGCAGGATGGGTGCTGAGGGAGGGATTTGTCAGAATTGATCAGGTATCTGCGGGCTGTGGAATTTTATTGAGCTGAGACCAGAACCACACACACTGACTGGTGACATGGGGTGGCACTGGAGATGTGGCTATAGAAGGTCTAAATGAGGAAGGAGATAAATCTGTGGGGAGTTTCCCTGATCACTTGTGAAAGTTCTGCTCACTGTGGACACTGGTAAACCCACATGGGTGTACAGCTCAATGAGAAGAACTGGGGGCTGAGGGAGCTGCGTATGGCAATGCAGCTAGTCATGTAGAGGTGTGGGATCAAAATGAAAAATGTCTCTGAGATTCAGGACCGGGGACACTAGGGCACCAATGGCCCTCCCACACCAGGCCCATGCTCAGAGCCCACAATGCCGACATAGGGGCCCACAAATGTGTTTGGTGCCAGTTCCCACAAAAGGTTAATCCGGCCCTGACTCCAAGGGACTGAGCCTGGGGGGTTAGTGCTCTGTATTGGAGCAGGGAAAGACTCAAAGGTAGCCCAGAAAAGGGTGTAAACAGGGCCCAAAGGGTGGAAAGCCCAATGCAATATTACTGTATTATTGCATTGGCAAAGGGTTAGCTGACGAGAAGCCCACAAAAGCCAGAAGAACTTGGTGTTGCTTGGGACTTTTTTTTTTTTTGCCCTCCTGGAAGCCTGGAAGGGGTTCAGTTTGTGGCTTGGCTGGAGGGCCAAGTCACAGCTCCAGCCCTGACCCATGTGCATGGAGTTTATTAAATGAGCCCTGAGGAAGAGGGAAACCTGCAGTAGCATGCTGCAGTGCCACCCCAGGCCATGGCGGGGGAGGCGGATGTGCTGTTAGCATCCAGCTAGTCGAGTCTCCTGTCTGACACTGGCAGCACCACATCCACCAGAAGGGGGACAAACTGCCCTGCAGTTGGCAGACATGGGATATGCTGGGCCCTGGAAGGGCTCATCTGGATCAGGCGGATTTGATCTCTGGGCCATGATTTTCATTGGCAGTAACCACACTAATGCTGGATGCAGAATGCAAACAATGATCCCATAAAATAAATGTAAATAGCATTAGTGAAGGTGCGATGCCCAGTACTCAGGTGCATGCCTGGGTCTGTGTATGATTTCCCTGATTCCTACTAGAATTCATCCCACTCTCCTGGTGCTGTTAAACATGGTCCATGGGCATGGAAATCAGGCTGATCTAGTCATGGCTCTGTGACTGACTGCTGCGTGACCTTGGACAAGTTGCTTACTCAGGCTGTGCCTCAGTTTCTCCTTCTGGGAAATGGAGATAATGATACTGACCCTCCACTGTACCATGCTCAGAGAGTGCTGTTTCTTCCTCTGGCCTGCAGTGACTCATATCTGGTGGTCTCAGACACTACCGAAGCCCAGTTACCTTCTGTAGCTTTTGGGACGTATCCAGGCTCTTCCCAGATGGTGTTTGGATTGAGCCTGTGCTCTCCCTGCTCTTACAGGAGTTATGTGCCTTCTCCCTCCAGGACCCGGATGCCATTGGGTACCTGACGGGCAGGAACAATGCCAACGGAGTTGACTTAAACCGTAACTTCCCCGATCTCAACACTTTCATGTACTACAATGAAAAAAATGGTGGCCCCAATCACCACATCCCTCTTCCAGCCAACTGGAAAAGCCAGGTATGGACCAGGAATTTCCAGCAATATTATAGGATTGCACCAGCACTGCCCGCATGGAGAAACATCTACCCCTGCTCTGTACTTCCCAGCCCCCCTTTTCAAAGAAACAGCATCTCCTCTATGGGCCCCAGGTACAGAAGTGAAAGTAAGCCAGCTCAGTCTGGTCTGGCGTGCCAGCATGAGCCAGTATGCCATGCCAGACCGGACCGGCTTCCCTAGTCTGGCACTTTAAAGGATTAGGGTTAGGGCCCGGCCACGCCTCTTCCGGTCAAGGCCACGCCCCCTGCTCAGGACTCCCGGAGTACCAGTAAGTCCTTTAAGTTACTTTCACCCCTGCCCAGGTATTGGTTTTTGTCTGAAGAAATGACACAGTTTGCGTCACAGGGCTTTCAAGAGGAGCCTGACCCAGCAGTTGCCCATTTTAGTGCACACCCGGAGTTCCATCCCGTATAAGTCTGCATTGGAAAAGTGTTTTTGTCTGAAAAATCCTATGAATACTTTTACTTTGGGGGGGATTTGAAAGCAATTAGTCAAATGGGGTGTCTAAAATGAGATTTACCAAAAATCTCGACTTTCTAATAGTTTGCGTCGCTCTGCCTAAAAACACTGTGTGTAGCGTTTACAACCAGCCTAAGTATGTCAGGTACTTCAAACATATGAAAATGACTTCTTACTGCTCCCCAAACTCCATTAACTCTGGAGGCACGTCTGGCATAACAGCCCCAGCTTTAGAAATGTCTGAAATCTTTGAGCACAAGTGAAAATGTGACACCCCGCCCCGCTACACCATGCTCTCCTCAGTGGCGAGTAAGGTACTAGTCTGGCTTGGTGAGTGATTGCTGCCCTCTGGGTAGCGATGGATGCATGGATTCTGTAGACGACATGGCAGAAGTGAATTTTAACAAGAAGATTTGAATGAAGAGGGAAATGAGGCACATGGGCCAGGCACACAGGGCAGCATGGAAGGATGCCCAAAAAGGGGAGGCACAGAAGGAAATTAACAGGTTGTCAAAGTTGGTGTAGTTTGCCTAGTGGAAGGTTTCTGGGAATATGGTAGGTAATAAGGTCAGACATGCAGGTGTGAGTGGGCTAGGGAGGGCCTTGAGTCTGAGTTATGCAGAGCAATGGGGAGGCATCATGGCCTTCGGCGAGGGGCCAGGAGAACAATTCTGGCAGTAGTGTTTGGACAGACTGTAGGGGCAAGGCAGGTACCTTGGCAGCTGTGGAGGAGGCAGGTGCCATGGTCAGGGCAGCAAATGTTCAGGCCTGCATGAGCAATTCAGCCATCTGAAGAGAAGTGGAAGGCTTCCAGATGTGTGCTGGAAGAAGAGAGAGCAGGATGGAGTCACATCAGGATGTGAGAGGCTGGGAGAGAGGGGCTGGTAACGGCAGGTAGTGGAGGACAGCAGAGAAGGGAAGGGGAGGCATACGGAGCGCAGGCTAGGAGGTAGCACCCTATCATCCTCCTCGACCCCCCAGAGCACTGTCCACAAGCCAGGCTGTGCTGAGACTCCTCCCTGAGCTCTGTGCTGCAATGGTTCTGCTGCCTCCCATGCTGGCGTCTCCTTTGCTTGCAGGTGGAGCCAGAAACACTGGCTGTGATTCACTGGATGAGCCGCTACAACTTTGTCCTCTCAGCCAATCTCCATGGTGGAGCTCTCGTGGCGAATTACCCCTACGACAAAGCCCAGGAGCAGCGGAGCCGGGGCTATCAGCGGAAAAGCAACACTCCATCCCCCACGCCTGATGACAAGCTGTTCCGGAAGGTGCACAGGGGGCATCATGAGAGCTCCTAATGGGGCTTGGGCCCCACATGTCAGAGATCTCACAAGATCAGCTCTTCTTCATTCAGTATCTGAACCAGACTGTAGGGGTCGAGGGTTTGGGTCTGGGATTTGAATCCAGACTACCTCCCCTTGATTGCCCAGCCCCCAAACAAACGTGATGGGGTTTGGATCGGAAGTTCCAGTTTTAGCCCAGGCTTTGTTTTTAATCATCTGCAACAATCTCTTTGAAACTGGCAATAATGGGATGTTGGTCTAAATACGTCTCTGGTATAAACACCACTGATGTCCAGGGTGTTTGCACCAGGAATGAATCTGGCCCATTTCCCATGCACAGGGAAGTCTAGGCACAAGCCCCTCCTTATCAGTGCAGCCATCCTTTCTATAGGTCTGAGAGCCGCCAGAGCTGGCCTGAGCGCCCTCAATTCCCAGGGGCTTCAATAGGAGCAGGATTGGGCCCTATGTGACACTAACAAGCTCCCAACTAATTAGTTTTACTCTTCCTCCTCCTTGCCCAACCCACCGCTCTGGAGAGGGTCTAACAGGCCTGCACTGTGGTAACCTGCAGTTTGGTGTGTGCTCTGAAGTCATGTCTGACTTTCCACCGTGTTTCCCAAGTCAGCCTGTGCGGATGGAGGGTTAGTTTTACTGCTGGGCAGTGATTGCTGAGCTGAGAGAATCCAGGCTTGACAGCTGGGATAAAAACGTATCCGGACGATAAATCTGCTGCTTCTGGGGTCAGATCCAACCTCTGCCTCCTGTGGCCTTGGAAGAAGCTGCCTGAGGGGCTGGCTATTCCATAACTGTCCATTATGGGCTTTCTTGCACCTTCCTCCGGGTCTGTCTGTTGGCAGAGGCAGGAGACTAGGCTCCGAGCTAGCCTGTTCCTCTCTGCTCCTATGGGCTCTTGTGTCTGGGTAGGGAGCAGCAGGGACTGTAAGGGGTAAACGGAGAGCTCGGGCTGACCTGCCTCATTCAAAAAGACCTGCATGACCTCGGCCTCCAAGGGTTACTTTCTGAAGAGGCGGGATCTTGTTGCTATGGCAATGAAAGCCAAAGCCAGGGCTCCAATCAGAAAGCTCTGTGGGCAGGTTTTGTCCTGGATTTCCCATTACAAGTTGGACTGAATTTATATTGCAACAGAGCCCTTCCCCCCACCCCTCCTATCAGGGCTCCCACTGGGCAGTAAACCCCAGGAGGGGGACGGGCGACCCCACCCGACTGTGCAATGGCATCCCCCAACTCCAATTCTCTGTGGGCTTTGTGGGAAGGTTCCTGAGCCCATGGGGTCAGAGCTGGGGTCAGGTTCCCTTGCTGGGGGTGTGGCAGGGGGCAGGTTCCCCTGCGCGGGAGGGGCTGGGGGGGGGCAGGTTCCTGAACTCAAGAGGGCAGGGGCAGGTTCCCACACTCATGTGAGCAGGGCTGGGGTATGGGTTCCTATGATGGCGGGCTGGGGGAGTATCTGTGTGAAGAACAGTGGTGGGGCTGTGCTGGGCCTGCTCTCTCTCACTTGGGTTTAGCTCTTAGTGTCCATGGGAGCAGACTCAGGCTGAGAGACATGGGCCGGAGGGGCAAAGCCAGTGCTGTGACCAGCCTCATGCTCTCTCTGCAGCTGGCCAAAGCCTATTCCTACGCCCATCACTCGATGCACCAGAGCCCAACCTGCGGAGACCAGTTTGCAGACGGCATCACCAATGGGGCCTCCTGGTATTCTCTCAGCAAGGGTAAGGGCTGGGGGAGGGGGTACCGGGAGCTGGAGAACAGTCCAGGGAGAACAGGAGAGGTGAGGATACAGGAGATCTGGGCTGCAGAGGGGGTAGTGTGACAGATAAGGGCTGAGGAAGGGATGAGCAGGGTCGGGGGGGGGGAATGCGGAGGTGTAATGGCTATGGGGAGGGTATAGGGTTAAGGGCTGGTGAGACAGTATGTGGAGATAATGGCTAAGGAAGGGGTACTGGGATATGGGGGTGCACCCTCGGTGAGTGATGAGTACCCAGATTCTGGGGGATTGGTCAGGAGTACTCATTTCTGTCAAACCTTGAGTATGAAGCTGGGAGGGGCCACAATGTGGAAGTGACAAGACATAAAAGCAGCAATAAAATTTAAAAAATAATAATGGAAAAAGTTTATATCACTGGCTGTACACTGCCAGTCATGAGTGCTGACAACTGATAAGGGAGGTTAGATTTTCCACAGATATCTTTATGTCCAGTAGGGTTAAAGACATCAAGAAAGATTTAAAAAGACTATATTAGGAGCAGGAGAAATCCTAGCAATGGTATAGGTCCATTACTAACTAGGGATGATAAAATTTCTATTCTGTGTTTGGGAAGAAGCTGGATGGCACAGTCACAGCTTGCGCTGATAATGAAAGTTTATTCTGACAGTAACGTGGGAGGATGTTAAACAGCAACCGCTAAAATTAAACATTTTCTGATTATAGAATACAAAAACTTGCGCTAAAGAATTGTCCGAGAATCTCTCTAAGCCAGTGGTGTTGATATTTAACAATCTGGGAACACTGGGAAAGACCCAGAGAACTAGAAAAAAGCTAACGTGCCAGTATTTAAAAAGGGTGAACAGGATTACCTGGGTAACTACTGTAAGCCAGTTTGCTTGACATTGATCCCAGGCAGAATCCTGGAAAGGCTGATACGGGGTGCAGTCAGTGACGAATTAAGGATGGCAGCATAATTAATGCTAATTTGTGTGGTTTTATGGAAAATAGATATTGTCAGACAAACCTGATACCACTATTTGATCAGATTACCGGTTGAGTTGGCAAAGCTAACTGTGCTGGTACAATATATATTTGTAGGGCATTTGGCTTAGTACTGCCTGACATGCTGATAAAAAATGGCACTACACAAAAATCAATCCCGTTTATATTAAATGGATTAAAACTGACTAAATGATTAATCTCAAAAATTAATTGTAAATGGTAAGTTGTCATGCTATGCAGTGTTTATTTCAGCAGATTTTTCAGGGATCTCTTCTTGGCTCAATGCCATTTAATATCTTTATCAACAATTTGGAAGAATATATAAAATCATGGCTGGTAAAGTTTGCAGATGACACCAAAATTAGTGCAGTGTTAAATAATGATAAGGAAAGGCTACTGATACAGTGTGATCTAGGTCACTTGGCAGTCTGGGCTCACTTGAATCACATGTTTTAATACAACTAAATGCAAGGTCATACATATATTAACTGAGACTACAGGTCACACTCACAGGATAGGGACTGTGTTTTAGAAAGCGGTGAATCATAAAAGGACTTTGGGGTCATGGTAGATGCAAACTGAACTCCCAGTGCAATGTGGTGACTAAGAGAGCAAATGCAATTTTTGAATGTCTATATAGGCCAGAGGTGGGCAAACTATGGCCTGCGGGCCACATCCGACCCACGGGACCATCCTGCCTGGCCCCTGAGCTCCTGGCCTGGGAGGCTAGCCCCTGGCCCCTCCCCCACTGTCCCCTCTCCCCCACAGCCACACCGCTGCATGGCAGCACATCAGCGTATCTGGCTCCAGCCTGGCAGCACTGCAGCCAGACATGCCGCTCTGAGCGGCATGGTAAGAGGGCTGGGGCCAGGGGCTTGGATAAGGGGCAGGGGATCCCAGGGGGCAGTCAGGTAACAGGGAGCAGGGGGCGGTTGGATGGGGCAGAGGTTCTAGGGGGATTGCAGTCAGGGGATGGGGAGCGGCGGGGGCTAGATAGGGGGTGGATTCCCAGGGGGCGGTTGGGATGGGGGTCCCAGGAGGGGGTGATCAGGGGACAAGAAGCGGGGGGATTGATGGGGGGATTCTGAGGGGGACAGTTGTGGGGGGGGCAGGCTATTTTGGGCAGGCAGCCTTCCCGGCCCTCCATGCAGTTTCTCACCCCGATGTGGCCCCCAGGCCAAAAAGTTTGGCCACACCTGAAATAGGCAGTACAATGCTGAGCAAAAGCAGGCAGGTAGTGTTACCACAGCACATGGCATTAGTGAGACCATGGCAGGGTCCTATATCCAAGTCTAGTGTCCGCAATTCAAAGGGTCTGTGGAAAATTGGAAAGGGTTCAGTAAAGGGCTCCATTGATGCTCTGAGGTTTGGCAAACCTGCCTTACATTGCGTGTATCTAATCTCTCACTACATTTAGTTTATTAAAGAGACGGTTCAGAGGTTATTTGATCATGGTCTACAAGTCCCTCCATGGGGAAGAGATTTCTAACAGTAGACAGTTCTTTAATCTAGCAGAAAAAGCCTGAACAAGGTCCACTGGTTGGACGCTGAAGCGAGACAAATTCAGGCTAGACATAAGGTGCCAATGCTGTACAGTGAGAGTAATTATCCATTGAAACAACTTACTGAGGGACACAGTGGCTTCTCCATCTCCTGTAGACTTTAAATCCGGGCTGAATGTCTTGCTAAAAGACAAGCTCTAGCTCAGCCAGCAGTTATGGGCTTGAGGCAGGAACCATTTGGTGTAATTCTCTGGTCTGTGCCCTGCAGGAGGTCAGATGAGACAATCATAATGTCTCCGTCTGGTCTGTGACTCCTGCACTTGGAGAGGCACATGCAGCTCCTAAGCACAGAGCTCTGGAGAGCCGCACCTGGCAGGTGTTGTGGGAGAGGAGGGGACAATTGGGTTGCAAAGAGGATAGAGAGAGGCAGCACTGAGAGGGGCTGTGAGAAAGATTTGGGGTGAATGCTGGAGATATGAGGGGGTGTTTGGGGGACCGGATATGGGAAGGGCTGCTGGGGAGGACTGGAGAGGTGGGCCGTACATTTGGAGGGAAGACAGGGAGTGTCTTTGGGAAGGAGGCAGAGGGGAGTGCCATACTGGAGGAGGGGGCATGGTGTGTCTCTGGGCCTGGCCACAATCTCTCCTTGTCTCCTCTCAGGCATGCAGGACTTTAATTATCTTTACACCAACTGCTTTGAGATCACTCTGGAGTTGAGCTGCGATAAATTTCCACCTCAAAAGGACCTGGAGAAGGAGTGGCTGGCCAATCGTGAGGCGCTCATCACCTACTTAGAGGAGGTAAAGGGGCCACACGTAGACCCTGATACCAACCTCATGTAGGGGTGAGATCCCTGCCCCCCCCCCCGCTTTGCATCGCAGGGGGAAGAGATGCAATGGCGGGGGCACCAGCAGAGGCTGGGAACACGGAGGGAGGCCTTGGGGCTCCCTCGCTTGGTGCTTTGGAGACAGCACTGAGAAGCTCCAGCAAAGGTGATGCCTCCCGCCCTGGCTCGGCCAGAGAAAGGCCAGCCCAGCTATGGGTCTTTGGCGGGGAAGAGAATGGAGTATCACCAGGGCTCTGTTCTCCTGCTCCAGTAGGGTCTGGCAGGATCTTGACATGGAGAGAGACTCCAGCCCTCAGGAGTGAGTGACTCTGTCTGTCTATCTGCAGGTTCATCAGGGTATCAAAGGACTGGTGTCCGATGAGAACAACAATGGGATTGCAGGTGCTGTGATTTCTGTCCATGGGATCGGCCACTATGTCACTTCTGGTGGGTTGCCCATCCCTCAGCTTGCTGACCCTTTTGGTAACAGCCTGATTAGCCTGATTTGGGAGGAACACGGTGTGATAGGCCCCCCCAGGGTGCAACCTGGAACTGGGGTACCACTGAGCCCTCTGTCTCACCAGCCTGGGCTCCCTCTCACACTGTGCTGCGGTGACAAGTTGCAGACTGCTCTCAGTCCTGCACTCGCACAAACCTTTACACAGGCAGAGACACACCCAGCTGTAGTTACATGAAGGCTTCTCCGCAGCACGACAGCCTAGGACCCCAGAGCTGTACCATCTTGTCCTGGTCAAAAGCCTGCCCAGTATAAATTTACTACTCAGTCTGTACCTCCCTCAATGTGGAGAGGACATGTGCCAGCTCCTGTTCCCAAGCAGATTCCCCAAGCACTTCTGGCAAAACGCACTGTTTCAGGTTAAAAAAAAAAAAAAAGGACAACAATTGTATTAACTACAGAAGGATAGATTTTAAGTGATTCTAAGTAGTGAGTGTACAGATCATAGAATCATAGAATATCAGGGTTGGAAGGGACCTCAGGAGGTCATCTAGTCCAACCCCCTGCTCAGAAGCAGGACCCATCCCCAATTAAATCATCCCAGCCAGAGCTTTGTCAAGCCTGACCTTAAAAACTTCTAAGGAAGGAGATTCCACCACCTCCGTAGGCAACGCATTCCAGCATTTCACCACCCTCCTAGTGAAAAAGATTTCCTAATATCCAACCTAAACCTCCCCCACTGCAACTTGAGACCATTACTCCTTGTCCTGTCCTCTTCCACCACTGAGAATATTCTAGAACCATCCTCTCTGGAACCACCTCTCAGGTAGTTGAAAGCAGCTATCAAATCCCCCCTCATTCTTCTCTTCCGCAGACTAAACAATCCCAGTTCCCTCAGCCTCTCCTCATAAGTCATGTGTTCCAGACCCCTAATCATTTTTGTTGCCCTTCACTGGACTCTTTCCAATTTATCCACATCCTTCTTGTAGTGTGGGGCCCAAAACTGGACACAGTACTCCAGATGAGGCCTCACCAATGTCAAATAGAGGGGGACGATCATGTCCCTCGATCTGCTCGCTACGCCCCTACTTATACATCCCAAAATGCCATTGGCCTTCTTGGCAACAAGGGCACACTGCTGACTCATATCCAGCTTCTCGTCCACTCTCACCCCTAGGTCCTTTTCCGCAGAACTGCTGCCTAGCCATTCGGTCCCTAGTCTGTAGCGGTGCATTGGGTTCTTCCGTCCTAAGTGCAGGACCCTGCACTTATCCTTATTGAACCTCATCAGATTTCTTTTGGCCCAATCCTCCAATTTGTCTAGGTCCCTCTGTATCCTATCCCTGCCCTCCAGCATATCTACCACTCCTCCCAGTTTAGTATCATCCGCAAATTTGCTGAGAGTGCAATCCACACCATCCTCCAGATCATTTATGAAGATATTGAACAAAACCGGCCCCAGGACCGACCCCTGGGGCACTCCACTTGACACCGGCTGCCAACTAGACATGGAGCCATTGATCACTACCCGTTGAGCCCGACAATCTAGCCAGCTTTCTACCCACCTTATAGTGCATTCATCCAGCCCATACTTCTTTAACTTGCTGACAAGAATACTGTGGGAGACCGTGTCAAAAGCTTTGCTAGAGTCAAGATACAATACATCCACTGCTTTCCCTTCATCCACAGAACCAGTAATCTCATCATAGAAGGCGATTAGATTAGTCAGGCATGACCTTCCCTTGGTGAATCCATGCTGACTGTTCCTGATCACTTTCCTCTCATGTAAGTGCTTCAGGATTGATTCTTTGAGGACCTGCTCCATGATTTTTCCGGGGACTGAAGTGAGGCTGACTGGCCTGTAGTTCCCGGTATCCTCCTCCTTCCCTTTTTTAAAGATGGGCACTACATTAGCCTTTTTCCAGTCATCCGGGACTTCTCCCGTTCGCCACGAATTTTCAAAGATAATGGCCAATGGCTCTGCAATCACAGCCGCCAGTTCCTTTAGCACTCTCGGATGCAACTCGTCCGGCCCCATGGACTTGTGCACGTCCAGCTTTTCTAAATAGTCCCTAACCACCTCTTTCTCTACAGAGGGCTGGCCATCTATTCCCCATGTTGTGATGCCCAGCGCAGCAGTCTGGGAGCTGACCTTGTTCGTGAAGACAGAGGCAAAAAAAGCATTGAGTACATTAGCTTTTTCCACATCCTCTGTCACTAGGTTGCCTCCCTCATTCAGTAAGGGGCCCACACATTCCTTGGCTTTCTTCTTGTTGCCAACATACCTGAAGAAACCCTTCTTGTTACTCTTAACATCTCTCGCTAGCTGCAGCTCCAGGTGCGATTTGGCCCTCCTAATTTCATTCCTACATGCCCGAGCAATATTTTTATACTCTTCCCTGGTCATATGTCCAACCTTCCACTTCTTGTAAGCTTCTTTTTTATGCTTAAGATCCGCTAGGATTTCACAGTTAAGCCAAGCTGGTCGCCTGCCATATTTACTATTCTTTCGACACATCGGGATGGTTTGTCCCTGTAACCTCAACAGGGATTCCTTGAAATACAGCCAGCTCTCCTGGACTCCTTTCCCCTTCATGTTAGTCCCCCAGGGGATCCTACCCATCAGTTCCCTGAGGGAGTCGAAGTCTGCTTTCCTGAAGTCCAGGGTCTGTATCCTGCTGCTTACCTTTCTTCCCTGTGTCAGGATCCTGAACTCAACCAACTCATGGTCACTGCCTCCCAGATTCCCATCCACTTTTGCTTCCCCTACTAATTCTTCCCGGTTTGTGAGCAGCAGGTCAAGAAAAGCTCCCCCCCAGTTGGCTCCTCTAGCACTTGCACCAGGAAATTGTCCCCTACGCTTTCCAAAAACTTCCTGGATTGTCTATGCACCGCTGTATTGCTCTCCCAGCAGATATCAGGAAAATTAAAGATCAAAGCAGATTACCTAGGAAATAAACAAAAATGCAATCTAAATCTTGTACACTAGGCCAGATTTGAATCAAGCAGTGTCTCATCCTGTAGATAGTACAAATAGTTAACCAAGCTTCCATTCACAGGCAGGCTTCCTTCTTTCCCCACCTGGGACCTCCTTCTCCAGTTCAGTCTTTGTTCCTTAGATGTTTTCAGGTGCTGTGTTGTAGAGGAAGTAAAGCCGCTTGGTGATGCCACTTCCTCCTTTTATAGCTTCTTCCATCTTGCTGGAAAGATATTTCGCTGTGACCTGAGTTAAACAGTCCCTATTGTGTAGTGTTATCTCTGAGAGATTTCTATTGTACCCAGTTCCTGGGGTAATCCTTGTGAGTATGTGTATTTTCCTCAATGGGCCATTAACGCTGTTTGGCCTTTGCATTGTTGTACCTGAACGGCTGGTTAGGGGTGTTTTTAACTTCACAACATACTTCAGTAACAGACACATGGCAAAACTTCATAACTCTAGATACAAAGATAGCACATACAATTTAACAGGATATTAATACTCAGCAGATTAAGACTTTTAAACTGATACCTTACAAGACATACTTTGTGAAAAACACATCATAATCCTGTCACCATGGTAAATACGGGGTGCAGAGCGTCACACATGGTGAGCCAGGCAACGATGTATGTTGCCTGTCTCCTGCAAGCACTGCCCGCTATGGGAAATTAGCGACCCTCACAGTGGTGGAAGGTGAGAACCCTTTGGCAGGAAGGGCAAAACGAGCAAACCCCTCCAGCCACTCCTCCCCGTCTGACACACAGCAACCTCGAGAGCCGCAGATTATTAAAATGCTCCTTATGTGTATGTGTGTTGGATTGAACGGGTGGACACAGGTTAACTGGTGTAATGAGTGATATGGCATGTGGGCTCTGTGGATGCAGCTTCACATTTGGGATGGATCAAAAAGTGAAATGGATTTGTTGGTTCTGATTCTTCTCTGGAGAATTTTTGTTCAAATCACAAACAGACCTTCCAAACCTCATGTGTTGCACGACTTAGGGTCACAGTGGATAATCAGCTAATCGTGAGCTCCCAGTGGGATACTGTAGCTAAGAGGATGAACACCGTCCTTGGATGTATAAGCAGGAGAGTATCAAGTAGGAGTAGGTAGGTGGCATTCCCTCTGTATATAGCATTTGTGAGAACATTGCTGGATCCCGTGTCCTGTTCTTGTGTCCAAAATATGATCTGAAGGCTGGAAACAGGCCATATAGGAAAAGACTTACGAAGATCAGTCTATTTAGTTTACGCAAGAGAAGGTTAAGAGGTTTCTTGACTCTGGTCTACAAGCACCTACATGGGAAACAGATTTATATGTTATTTCATATTTTTATCAGTAACGTGGAAGAAACCATAAAATCATCACTGGTAAAATTTGCAGAGGGCACAGAGAGTGGGGGAGTGATAAATAACGCAGAGGACAGGTCACTAATACACAGAGATCTGGATTGATTGGTAAGCTGGGCACAAGCAAACAATGTCTGTTTCAATACAGCTAAATGTAAGGTCATAACCTGAAGAACAAAGGCTGCCAGCCATATTTACAGGCTGGGGGGCTCTTTCCTGGGAAGCAGTGACTCTGACAAAGACTTGGGGGTCATGATGGATATTATTAGCTGCGATGCTGTGGCCAAAAGGGCTAATGCAGTAGTTCTCAACCAAGGGTCTGGGGCTCCCTAGAGGGCCTCGAGCAGGTTTCAAGGGGGCCTTCCAGCAGGGCCAGCCTTAGATTTGCTGGGGCCCAGGGCTGAAAGCTGAAGTCCCACCACATGGGACTGAAGCCCAGGTCCTTGTGCCCCGCAACCTGGGGCTGAAGCTGAAGCCTGAGCAATGTAGTTCGTGGGGGCCCCTGTGGCATGGGGCCCCAAGCAATTGCCCTGCTTGCTACCCCCTAACGCCAGCCCTGGCTTTTATATGCAGAAACCCAGTTGTTGTGGCACAGGGGGGCCATGGAGTTTTTATAGCATGTTGTTGGGGGGGCCTCAGAAAGAAAATGGTTGAGAACCCCTGGCCTAGTGCAATTTGTGGCTCTATAAACAGAGGAATAGCCAGCAGATATAGGTGTGCGGAGGTTGTATTACCCCTCCATTTGGAACTGGTGTGGCTGCCACTGTAATGTTGTGTCCAGCTCTGGTCTCCACACTTAAGGACAGATGGTGAGAAACTGGTGAGGGTTCAGAAAAGAGCCACAAGATGACCAAAGAGTTGGAAAACCTGCTAACAGTGAGGCACAAGGAGCTCAGTCTATTTACCTTACCAAAGAAAAGGCTAAGGGATGACTGGATCCCAGGCGATAGCTACCTACAGTGGGAACGGAAAGTTGTTAATAGAGGCTCTGCGATCTAGCAGGCAAAGGTATGACTAGATCCAGTAGTGGGAAGCTGAAGCTAGATAAATTCAGCCTTGAAATAAGGCACAACTTTTTAACAGTGAGGGTTATTAACCATTGGAACAACTGACTTAGGGCTGGGGTGGATTCTCCATCACCAGAAACTTTTTAAAATCGAGATGGTCTTCTAAACTATCTGTTCTGGTTCATCCAGGCTCGTAGACCTGAAACAGGAATTAATTCAGGGACATCCCATGTCCTGTGTTGTACAGGAGGTCAGACTACATGGCCACAGTAGTCCCTTCCAGCAGAGGCACCATAGTGATGAGTCGCACCCCATCACACATGGTGGAGAGTGTAGGCACAGGGTCACCCCGATATAAGGGGAGGATAGAGGACTGTGGGAATGATTGCCTGTCTCAGAGATTTGAGAGAGTGAGGGACACAGAAGGTGGAGAAAATGAAACCAGGGTATGCAGAGGCCTTGTTTGCAGAGGGTTCTTGTGCCTTCCAGGACTGGACTCCAGAGTCAGTGCCCCTGCAGAAAGGGGCTGACCAGCAGCATGGGTGGCTTCAGGCCCTGCTGTTAAAGGTACTTGAAACCCAAGAGAGTGGGAGGCACAAGGGTACCAGAGGGACTGTATGACCCGGGTAGCAGAGCAGCCGTTGTGCCTGTTCAAGTCGCTGGTGGGGGGGGGGGGTGAGTCCACAGAAACCACAGAGAGCAAGAGGGGAAGCAAGGCATCAGGACCAGGAGGATGTTACACCTGTGGGCGACAAGAACACTGGAAGGCAGTGTCCCTACTGGGATGGGTGACAGAAACCTCACCCAGAGAAGGGGAAGATAAGAGAGCCCCAGGGAGGGGATGGGTGTACTGGGCCTGTGGGCAACAGGGGCACCTGCAGAAGGAGTGCCTGGACCTGAGTGGTGGGGTTGAGACTGGCCCTGGGGAAGGGGCTAAGCAAGCGAAGGATCATGGAAAGCCCTTAGCCAAAGGGAGGCAAAGAGTTGGCTGTCAGTGCCATGAGGAGGGCCATATAAGAAGGTACTACCCCCCTGGGAGAAGGCAGGGTAGCAAAGGGGTGCCCGGGAATGAGGCTAGGTCAGAGACTGTCAAGAGGGATGTGGCAGTGATGACTGAGGACCTGGCAGAGAGCCATCTCCCACATCCAGCAGGGGGAGGTAGGGAGGTGATGGATAAGATGACTGGGATGGAGAGGACCCAGATGGACAAGGGAACTCACACTGGAGCAGGACAGGCTGTTGTAGGGACCCAGACCCTGGAGGAGGAAGGCAGATTATTCCTCCTGGTAGAGAACCTGAGGCAGGAGAGGGATGTCCTGTTGGCACAGCTGCGTGGGAATCAGGGGTGGTTATGCACCCCCTGGGGCAGTCAGTCTTAAGGGAGAGGGTGTGTGATGGGGCATCTGCCCCACACTGGCCCATAGGGGGTTAAAAGCTGCCCAGGGGAGGTTGCACTGGAGGCAGCCAATTAGAAAGGGGCTGAGAGGAGCAGCCAATCATGGTGGCAGGCTCATATAAGAAGGGCTTCAGGGAAGAGCAGAGTTCAGTAGCTGACTGGAGCTTGAGGGGAGAAAACCAGGATCCTAGCAGAAGGAAGGCACACCAGCTCCTGGGACAAAGCAGAGCTGCAAGCAGGGACCAGGGGAGCTAGAGAGAGCTCCTGGCTGGCTGTTAGGGCCTGCAGGCTGAGGCCCTGAGGTAAGGGCAGAAGAGGGTGCTGGAGCTGCATGGTGTAACGATGCTGCCCGTGGGAGCCAGCTGAGGTCACTCAATCAGGGAGAACTGCAAACAAACGGGGCAGACAAACCCCACACGCTGGTGGATATTAGATTTAGCCTGTGGTGGACTTAGATTTACCCAGCCAGCCCAAAACAGCTTCTATAGCCCCTCCCTGGGTACTTAGACGTCCAAATAATGCAGTTCCCTTAAAGTGCCAGCCTCAGGCCTCTGTCCAGACACACATGTCAGATATGATGATGGTTACTGAAAATCTTATCATATAACAGAAAGGTTCTTCCAACCCCAAAGGATCAGCCACATGCCCAGGTCCAATTATAATTTAGATCTTGGCCAAAATACACGCTATAGTCAGTTCTTGTTAACTAAACTAAAATTTATTAAAAAAAGAAAAGAGAGAGCGTGCTGGTTAAAAGATCAATATACAAACAGACTTGAGTTCAATTCTTGAGGTTCAGATACACAGCAGAGATGAGCTTGTTGTTGCCAAAAGTCCTTTTAGAAATAATCCATAGGTTATAGTCCAATGTCCGTATTCAGGGTGACTCCAGTCAGTGACTGGGGATCTCAATCCTTATGGCTTAAGGTTTCCCCCTCTTGAAACCCAAAGCAGATCTGAGATGAGGAAGGATCGTGTCCCAGGGTTTTTATACATTTCCTGCAGCCTTTTGGCCTGAGAAAACAATAGGCTTAACTTTCCTTCTCCCAGACACCGTGGCAATTAGCACAGGGTAATTTATCCATTAAACCAGTCAGATACAGGTTACCACAGCCTTCAAAGAGACATATAGACAGCAGTACGATTTCACTCAAGTGTCGTCCTAAATGTTAATATTCCTCTTTTGATCTTTGAATCAAAGTTACAGCCATAGACAAGACTTCTTTGCTGACATCACAAGACCTGAACAAACATCTACCTTTCTATCTCTAATAATGCAGGCTTGCATTTCAAAGCTCTATTCATTTACATCTCTTCCTAACCAGTCTTTAAAGTTCGGCCATGGGTCAGGTCAGTCTGTGAGTTAATTAACTCTGGCCTTGTCACCTTTCAATGAGATAGTATATTACACTCTTAACGTCACACATGGGAAGCAGCCCTGGGACAATAGACTGCAGTTGCCACTGAGGGAAGTGACTGGACAGAGATTGCAGGTCCCCCAGAAGGGGGGAACGCAGAATGTGGCAGAGCTGGAGGGCAGTGTCACTGAAGAGGACCCCGCGGTCCTGGGAGTGGCACAAGTCTTGGAATGAAAGTGATGGCGCTGAGGCACCACCAGAGAAGGGTGCAATGGCGAAGAGAGCTAATGCCCAATGGCGAAGAGAGCTAATGCCCAAGGAGGTGCTAGAGTGGTGAGTGAACCCTATCACAATGAGGTTTTCTAAACTTTTTATCATTTTTGTCACTCTCCTCTGGACTCTCTTCAATTTGACCAAAACTTTCCTCAAGTGTGGTGCCCAGAATTGGATACAGTACTTCAACTGAGGCCTCACCAGTGCCAATTAGAGTGGGACAGTTACCTCCCATGACACTCCTGTTAATACACCCCAGAATGGTATTAGCCTTTTGTTTTCCAGCTGCATTACATTGTTGGCTCATATTCAATCTGTGATCCATTATAACCCCCAGATCCTTGTCAACAATATTGCCACCTAGCTAGTTATTTCCCATTTTTTGTTGTTGTACATTTGATGTTTCCTTCCTAGGTGAAGTACTTTGCACTTGTCTTTATTGAATTTCAGCCTGCTGAATTCAGACCAATTCTTCAACTTGTCAAGATCATTTTGAATTTTAATCCTGTCCTCCAAAGTGCTTGCAACCCCTTCCAGCTTGATGTCATCTGAAAATTTTAAAAGTATACTCTCCAAGTCATTAATTAAAATATTGAATAGTACCAGACCCAGGACTGACCCCTGCTGGTCCCCACTAGATACATCCTCCCAGCATGACTGTGAGCGATTGATAACTACTCCTTGAGTATGGTCTTTAAATCAGTTGTACACCCACTTTACAGTAATTTAATCTAGATCACATTTCCTTAGTTTTCTTGTCAGAATGTCATGTGGGACTGTGCCAAGAGCCTGACTAAAATCAGATCTATCACGTCTACTGCTTCCCTCCTATCCACTAGCCCAGTAACCCTGCCAAAGAAGGATATTAGATTGCTGTGGCATGATTTGTTCTTGACAAAGCCATGCTGATTATTCCTTACAACTCTCATATCCTCCAGGTGCTTACATATTGATTATTTAATAATTTGTTCCAGTATCTTTCCATTGAAGTTAGGCTGACTGGTCAATAATATCCTGGGTCCTCTTTGTACCCCTTTTTAAAGATAGGTACTATGTTTGCCCTTCTCCAGTCTTCTGGGACCTCACCAATCCTCCAGGAATTCCCAAAGATAATTGCTAATGGTTCCAAGATTTCATCTGCTAGTTCCTTAAGTACCTTAGGATGAATTTCATCAAGATCTGCTGACTTGAAGATGTCTAAATTATCTAAATATTCTTTAACCTGATCATTCCTCACTTTGGCTTGCTTTCCTTTCCCCTTGTTGTTAATATTAGTTGTGTTGAATATCTGGTCACCATTAACCTTTTTAGTGAAGACTGAAGCAAAATAAGCATTAAACACCTCAGCTTCCTTGATGACATCAGTTATTAGCTCTCCTTCCCCGTTAAACAGCGGACCTACACTTTCCTTGACCTTTCTCTTGCTCCTAATATATTTAAGGAACATCGTCATATTGCCTTTTATGTCCCTTAGGTGTATCTCATTGTGTGCCTTAGCCTTTCTGATTTTGTTCCTACATGCTTGTGCAGTTCTTTTCTATTCGTCCTTAGTAATTTGTCTATGTTTCCACTTTTTGTAGGATTCCTTTTCAATTTTCAGGTCTTTAAAGAGCTACTGATGGAGACATATTGGCCTCTTACTATTCTTCCTCTCTTTCCTTTGCATCAGAATAGTTTTCAAATGTGCCTGTAATATTGTCTCCTTGAGAAACCACCAGCTCTCCTGAACTCCTTTTTCCCATTAGATTTTCTTCCCATGAAACCTTAGCTACCAGTTCTCTGAGTTTGTTAAAGGCTGCTTTTTTGAAGTCCAGTGTCCTAATTCTGCTGCTCTCATTCCTTCCTTTCTTTAGAATAATAAAATCTGTCATTTCATGATCACTTTCACCCAAATTTTTTTCTACCTTCAGATTTGCTACCAATTCCTCTGGGTTGGCCTGAGTCAGGTCTAAAATAGGTGTCCCCCGGGTTATGTCCTTCACTTTGCTGGGGACAACATTTTGTTCCAGATAGGTGCCAACTCTGTGGATGCTCCAGCCCTGAAGCACCCATGGAAAAAAATTATAGGGTGCTCAGCACCCACCGGCAGCCAGCTCTCCCCTTCCCCCCGTGCTTCCCATCCGCCGGTGGCCATGACGATCAATTCCTCCCCTTCCCTCCCAGAGCCTCCCGCCCACCGCAGATCAGTTGTTCTGTCGCATGCAGGCTGGGGGAGGGCGAGGAGTGGCAACAGGGCACTGTCAGGGGAGAGGGCAGAACTGGTGGGAAGGGGCAGGGGTGGGAGTGGGGTGTGGGATGGAGCGAAGGCAGGAAGAGGCGCGGTGGACTCGGGGCTTGGGGGAAGGGGTTTAGTGGGGCCTGGGGCAGAGCTGGGGGTTGAGCACCCCTGGGGCTTGGAGGAAACCGGCACCTGTGGTCTCCAGTATGTTCCAAGAACTTACTGGAAATTTTGTGTTGCACCATATTACTCTTCCAACATGCAAAATGCTGTGCTGCATGTATCCCCTGCCTTAACCACAAGACCACTCTCTTCTCACAGTCAGAACGCAACCCAAGCATCCTGATACCCTGTGTCTGGGAAATAGCTGTATAAAGCCAGTGGTAAAGCATGTGTCCTGTCCCCTCTAGGGACTGTCATGTTTGATTTTTCAGCTTGGGGGCCAGATGTATTATTTCAAACAGAACAAGGGGCCACAGTCAATACTTAGGGATGGAGTCTCTGCCTGGTCCACTCCCTTGGTGCTGGCCAGCTGCAGCAAAGGGAGTAGAAACTACCCATAAGTGCCCAACTAGGGAGTCTCCAGTGAACACAGAGCCAGCATAGCTGGCCTTACATCAAATTCCCTGCAACCCCTGGTGCGGAAGGTATAGAAGGGGAATGGCTGGAATGTGCTGTGACCATTGCCAGCTGGTGCACGTTAGAGTTGTTTAAGTCTGTGCCAGGCCCGACCCCAGGTTGTTCAGGTCTGTGCCAGGTCCGGAGCAGAGAATCAGAGCCATAACAGGGTGTCTCTTCTCAGCATCTCCCCTTTCCTCCTCTGCTGGGCTGCCCTGGTGCCTATGCGTAGGGCTAGGAGCTCGCTGAGATTCAGGCAGAGCCAGTAAAGCGCCTATCCTGTTCTTCCTGGGGTTCCCACAGGCCACCAGGGAAGCAGGCAATGGAGCAGCTAGAGCTACTCCCTGCCATATACTCTGATAGCTCCGGTGGAAGAGGTCAGTGCCGAAGGTCCTGGGTTTGTTTAACCAGAACAATTTGGCAACTTCAACATAAATTTCTGAAATGTTTTGGGGAACCTGAATTGGTATTTTTGTCGAACAAAAGTTCATCCAAAAATTGTACCCAGCCCTAATCAGGACTGAGCAGCACCAGCAGAGGGGTTTGTGTGGGCTGTGGAGGGGAAAGGGAGTGAGTCTTTCTCAAACCATGCCCATATTGTTCAGCTCTTACAAATGTAAACCAAAGCCCCCTATATTCGAGCTAGGTGAGTGCACTTACCCCCAGCGCTTTTTTCAAATCCACTCTCACTGGAAAGTCCCTGCACACTGTGGGGTCGTTCTGGGGTGATGGGAAGTCTGTCTGGATGCACGGGAGCAGAGTGCGGGGAAGGGGTGGGAGTGCTGTCATGTGACACATTTTAAACTGGCCAGGACAGAGCTCTAGGTGAGATATAACAGGGGCAAGTCTGGTGAGTGAGATTGGCCCAAATGGAACCTCTGTGCCTCTGACTCAGAGCACTCTGGCTGCTGCTCTTTCTCATTCCAGGTGATCAGGGGGATTATTTCCGGTTGCTGCTGCCTGGCACTTACACCATCACTGCCTCAGCGGATGGGTATCGACCACAAACGGTGACCATAACAGTTGGCCCAGCCGGGCCTTCGCTGGTGAGTTGTGCTGAATAATCAGCAAGGGCTGTGTCAGGACATCTCAGAGTGAGTGAGAGATGTGCCCCTGATGGGGCAGTGGGCGAATGACACATTCTGCTGGTTCGGGTCACGTGGTGCAGTGATGGGCAGAGGTGAGAGAGAGATGTGTGGTGCAGATAGTGTCTCTGGCCATCCGGCCTCGGCTGTGGTTCCCTGCTGCCAGCAGATGGAAACAGGGAGCAAAGAAACCACACGTGACCAAAGGTGCTGAGTGGGGCTGTTCTACTCACACGTATTTTTCTGGCTCTCGGCAGTGGAGAGAACTGGCTGGGCGAGACTCCTGCCGGGTGCCTTTCCCCACAGCCTTCCCCTTCTTGTCAGGGTGAATTAAGTTTAGACGGGGAGGGTGTGCTCCCTGGTGCATGACCAGAGCCTTGGCTTGGGACAGACAGAGGCAGTCCTGCTCCACGGGGCAGGCGAGACCCATGGTTTCACTGGCCTGGCATAGCTCATTTCCTGCTTTGTGACCAAAGATATTTTCAGCCCCACAGCAGGGCCCTCAGTCTTCTCTGAGACAAACTCTGTCAGGGTGAGGCAGGGACATGTGCTCACAGCCACTTGCCACACTGCTCTGGGCAGTGGTGTAACCAGGGAGTGTGAGATCTGCTGCTGGAATAGTGCACCCACAATTCAGGCTGGATGTTTATAAATTGGAGAGGGTTCAGAGAAGAACCATGAGAATGATTAAAGGATAGATAACCTGCCTTACAGTGATAGACTCAAAGAGCTCAATCTGTTTAGCTTCACAAAGAGAAGGCTAAAGGGTGACCTGATTAAAGTGTGTGTGTGTGTGTGTGTGTATATATACACACACACACACACATACACCCCTAGGGAGGTGGTGGACTCTCCTTCCTTAGAGGATTTTAAGGTCAGGCTTGACAAAGCCCTGGCTGGGATGATTTAGTTGGGGATTGGTCCTGTTTTGAGCAGGGGGTTGGACTAGATGACCTCCTGAGGTTCCTTCTAACCCTGATACTCTATGATTCTATGATAACATATATACTTACATGAGGAGCAAGAGAAAAGTATAACATGATCCAGTCACTGGAAGTTGAAGCTAGACAAAGTTAGATGGGAAATAAGGCATACATTTTGTGAATAAATTAGCCATTGGAGCAGTTTACCAAGAGTCATGGTGGATTCTCCATCACTGATAATTTTGAAATCAAGATTGAATTTTTTTACAAAGCTCTGCTGTAGGTATTATTCAGAGGCCATTCTCTGGCCTGTGCCGCACAGGAGGTCAGGCTGGACGATCACCATGGTCCCTTCTGGCCTAGGAACCTGTGACTATAAAAGCAGAAATGCTTTGAAATCACCGGTGGCTTTGGGGATAGGTGATTTTTGTGGAATTTCCACAGTCTCAGCAGGTGTTTTGTCTCCTAGTGTCATAGGAGCTGTCATGGGGCTGTTCTGCTGCACCACAGGTTATAAGTGTTAGTCCCCACAGCACTCAGTGAAATCACTACCTTTCCCCCACCGTTAATACTGTTCACTGTTATATATTCTTCCTATCTCTCTGTCAACCGGCCAGCACCCTGCTCAGCTCGTCCGCCTCCTGGGGGAAGGAATTATAGCTACTGTTTTTCTAAAAATTGGGCTTTGGCCTTTTTTGTGCCTTTGTTATGAAGAAGCCTGGAAATTATTAAAAAATCCTGCTTATTTTGTGTGCTAGGAATAGCAGGTCTGGTCACATCTAGTTTCCCTGGAAGAGTTCTTGGGGTCTCATCAATGTGTATTTCAAAATCTCTTTCACCTGGACTGAAGGGGGGATGTACTGAGTCTTTAACAAAGGTTTCCTTGCTCCAAAATCTTCATTACTCTTGGAAGTTAAATGTGTATTTAAACTCTGCGCACGTGCGCACACACACACACACACACAGAATTTTAAAGAGCTCAGCTGAAATCCTGTCCTCTCTCAGCTGTTCACATTTTACTTTCTCAACTCTAGTAGAGTCCTTATTTCACTAGGTCACCTGTTACCATAGAGTCTACTAGACTAGAGGAGACCTAAACTTCTAATGTGAAAAACAAGCTGGGGGGCGGGCTTTAAAATATATCTGTCTGGCCTTGTGTGTCCATCACAGAGAGGCAGAAAAAGGCACACATGAGTCGTTTCCCCTTTGCAGGTCTCCTTTCAAAAAAGCATGGGCCTTTGGTGCCCTGGGAGCATTCTACATTCGCAATGTAGGTGTTTGACAGCATAGGTGTGTCAATGGAAAATCAGGTTCTAGCTGGTTTGACCATTTTTGTTCCCGTCATGTCACAACATGCCCCTTATCAGCTTTGCTTGTCTCAGCCTTGAAAGCTAGAACTCTGTCCTGGCAACCAGGACTGACCTCTCTCCAGGCCTGAGCTTGCAAGGGATGAGCAGAAAGAGACATGCTTTTCTTCCTTTTCATGCCAGGTCCATTTCCAGCTCAAACAAGACACACTAAAAGGGCCCACGGAGAAAAAGGCCCCAGCCACCAGCCTGAGCAGCAAAGCGCTTCAGAAGAAGGTAGTGCCGAGAGCAGCCCATAAGAAGACACAGAGATGAAGATGGCCCAATCAGCCAAGAACTGGAGGAGTCCTATGAAGTAGCTGAGATCAAGAACTCCAACAAGTGAATGTCCTAACACGCAGCATAACAAGCCCAAATTGTCTAGTTTATTAAATGCAGAAATATTTAACTCCTGAGCAAATAGTGAACTCATTCAGAAAGAACTGCAGCAGTCTGAGTCTGAGAGCCCTTGGGCCAGTCAGGTTTCAGAGTAACAGCCGTGTTAGTCTGTATTGGCAAAAAGAAAAGGAGTACTTGTGGCACCTTAGAGACTAACCAATTTATTTGAGCATAAGCTTTCGTGAGCTACAGCTCACTTCATCGGATGCATGCCGTGGAAACTGCAGAAGACATTATATACACACAGAGACCATGAAACAATACTTCCTCCCACCCCACTGTCCTGCTGGTAATAGCTTATCTAAAGTGATCATCAAGTTGGGCCATTTCCAGCACAAATCCAGGTTTTCTCACCCTCCGCCCCCCCCCCCCCCCCAAACTCACTCTCCTGCTGGTAATAGCCCATCCAAAGTGACCACTCTCTTCACAATGTGTATGATAATCAAGGTGGGCCATTTCCTGCACAAATCCAGGTTCTCTCACTCCCTCACCCCCCTCCAAAAACCACACTCACAAACTCACTCTCCTGCTGGTAATAGCTTATCCAAAGTGACCACTCTCCCTACAATGTGCATGATAATCAAAGGATCATCTGAGGAAGTGAGCTGTAGCTCACGAAAGCTTATGCTCTAATAAATTGGTTAGTCTCTAAGGTGCCACAAGTCCTCCTTTTCTTTTTATGATAATCAAGGTGGGCCATTTCCAGCACAAATCCAGGTTTTCTCACCCCCCCACCCCGATACACACACAAACTCACTCTCCAGCTGGTAATAGCTCATCCAAAGTGATCCTCAAGTTGGGCCAGTCAGTCTCTCTGTCTCCTACATCTCTAGGTCTGTGTGTTGTCCGGGCACGTACCTGGGCCCTTTACCATTGGACTGGCCTCAACAGGCCATACTAGAGGTTCAAGCAGTAATGATTAGATCCGATTCTGTTCGGAAGCAGGGGTGCTGAAACCATGGATTTGGGTTGTTATTACTACTTCCAGCCAGGAGGTGCAGCAGCGCCCCAGCACTCCTCGTTTTAGCACCTCGGTTCAGATGCTGGGTTTGTGACACTTGTGGGTGAACACTATTGCATTTGCAGGCTGTGGGAATGAATCCTGGCTCTAGTGCTGTGGGTGTGACTATTAGTCTGCGCCCCAAGGAGGCGGGTGTGAGGTGTGGACCCTGAAGCTGAGGGAAGGTCAGGCTGGTGGCACCGTGTGAAAGCAGTCAGTGATATGGCCAATGCTGAACATGGTTTGTGCCCATGAACAGTCTGGCTAACGCTGGTTAGTGACTCCAACAGCTAAGAGTTCATTGCCCCTGTAGCCAGATCTCATGTCATTGTTCTTTTGTTGTATGGATGGGACACTCTGTGTACCTGGCTTGGCTGGTTCCCTCCTTCCCAGCTCTCTACGTAGTAGGACATCCCAGAGTGCACTACCCCATGAGGATTACTGAGCCACCAATGGGATGTAGCCATCAAAAAGGCTAGTATGATCCTAGGATGTATCAGGCGAGGTGTTTCCAGTAGAAATAGGGAAGTATTCATGTCATTGTACAAAGCAGTGGGGAGATCTCATCTGGAATATTGGGCAATTCTGGTCACTCTTGTTAAGAGAGAGTAATTCAGACCGGAACAGGTGCAGAGAAGGGCTGCTAGGATGACCCAGGGAATGGAGAGTGTATCTTGTGAGAGGAGATTAAAAGAGCTGGGCCCGTTTAATCTAGTTATGTAAAATGAAGGCTGAGAGGGGAAAGGATAGCTTTCGATAAATACAGCAAGGGGGCAAACACCAGGTAGGGTGAGGAACTGTTTCAGCTAAAGGACGACGTTGGCACAAGAACCAAGGGCCATGAGTAAATTTATTCTGGAATATAAAAGAAGTTTATTAACTAATAGATGAGCAAGGTTCAAGGAACAGCCTTCCAATAGGAGGCGTGGTGGCAAACAACTTAATGAGTTTTAGGGCAGAGCTTGGTCTAGCTATGAATAGCATTATATAATGGGGTTGTCCATGATAGCAGGGCCTGGACTCGATGCCCCAGGATGCCCCTTCCAATCTGATGTTCCATGAGCTGCTGATGCCACCCTGAGACTCAGTGTTGCAGGTTTCTTGTTCTTTTGGTTTTTGCAGTGTAGATGTACCCTCAGACGCTATGGACAGGCAGCCTGGGAGGCTTGGATTTACAATGTGCTCAACACATAGCTGTGGTGTGAAAAATAATGTTTGTCGTAACTGGGTCCAATAAGTCATGGCCCAGTCACAAAAACATGGTACTATTTGGTACTGCAGGCAGAGTTGTTACACCCTAGGGCACTGAGACACTGCTCCAGAATCCAAGGGGGTTCAGTTGGGATGCAAAAGCAGCAAAGACAAGACTTGATGTTTCTAGAGTAAAACACAAACAGGTAAAACATTTTTGGCATTCTTTAAATTAGGAAAAAAGGCACATACACAGCTTTCTCTTCCTTTTGTAGCTCAGTTTTATGGTCCTACTACAGGAGATCATACCTAAATCCAGTTCTGGTGTCCCCTCGGAACTTGCCTTCTGTAGCATGCTGCGGAGCTGTGAGCCACTGTGTTACCTCTCTGCTTCAGCAAAAGTGTTTTGCTGACGATCCGACTGTCAGCTCCCCGTCACATCAGCCCGTCTTCCCCACCAGCAAACTCCTCAAGGCTCTCCCGCCCCAGACCTCACCCAGCAAGTAACAGTCAGTGCGCTCCAGCCCTCAAGCTCCTCAGATGTTTCCCTGCAATGCACAGCCCCTACCATGGTACATTCACAGAAGATACTAAGTTCACTGCTCTGTTGGCGTCTCTACATCACAGCTTATTAATTTAACTGGGTAAATACCCTTGAAACCCAGCACTGAATTGGGATATAGGAAAATTAGAGAGTTTATTAATAAAAGAGCATAGCTTAAGTGATACAGTTAAAGAGATAAACGTAGAGATGGTTACAAGAAAATAAAGTGAAAAAACACATTTAAAACTTAATCTAGCAAGATACAGTCTGTTCAAGACGGCTTCTCTCAGCACAGTCTCCTTTTCCAGCTTATTGCTGGCCAGCCTGGCCAGGACTCATCACAGAGATAAAATCACTTGTTTTCTTCGTCTCCTAAAGTGAAAGATAAAGATGGATTCTCGCTCTGCCCCTTATGTTCCCACAGGGATGTCTTTGTCTCATAAGTCAGGAAGGCTTCCTGAGCACTCAGTCTCTTGTGTCTCTCTGGAGTGCAGGAGGCATGTTTCTCTGTCTTTGAGTATGGGCTCAGGATAATCCCTGCTGGTTTAGCTTGATGGCTTTTGTGTACTGCTAATGTAACTGGAAGTAAACCCTTTGTCTAGGACAGACCTCCTTACCACCTTTATCTAGGCTAGGCTGTCTGGTCTTAAACCATGTTCTAATAACCTCATGCAGAGGGAAATGATAACTTCCCATATAACATTAACACAGGCACTTTACAATATTAATAACCAGCGTGTTACTAGTTTTCATACCATACCTCACAGGGTGTATTTTGTACAAAAATGCTTGCAGTAAGGTGTAGGGTATGAATACAGGGGTGCCTACCGTCACACGTCCCATCTTCATCCTTTCCATTTCTCTCCTTACCTCAGACCTATCCAGAGACATTACCAAACTGTCTTGCAAACTCCTCCTCTTTCCCAGGTGTCTCTTGGTCTCATCTCCATCACTCCTGAGCCACCCAACAGCCCATCACATGAGCCCTATTCAGCATCAGTACTCTCAGGGACAAATCCCTCCTTGGCTCTGTCTTCTCCCACACAAATCACTGACTCTCTGTCTTACTGGGCTGCAGTGAGCAACTCCACCTCAAACCTCTATTTGCTTCCAGATGCTGCTTCCCTACAATGTCTCCTCCTGAGAAAGGACCATGGCTCAGGCCTAGAAAGAGGTGGTCACTTTTATATTGTCTCTGTTGCCGGGAGGACACTGGGTAGGAGCACATAACTACATCCATTTGTGAAAGTGATTTCACGCTGACTGCCCACACTGGGTGTGGGAGGCATACAGGTTAGTTTCCCACTTGTAGCCAAGGCTGGATTCAGATTCTCTATGCTCTCCTCCTTGAGGCTGAGAGAAAGCAAGGAAGAGGCTGAGCCATTCAACCGCTCTGTGATTTAACACCACCTTCCCCAGCCAAGTCTGGCTGCCTCTCCCCATGTTCTTGTCTCTTCTTATTTTCAGCCAGATTTTTTCATAAGAACCTGTCAGCCATTGATTGTAAACAAACATTCATGTATGAAAAGTGTTTAAACTGAGTGCGCAGGGAGAGGTCCAGCTCTTGGCCTATCAGGCAGCCTGTGGCCCCTGTTGCATGTAGCATGACTGGGGTATATTTGTCTGTCTGTTGGTGTAATTCAGAATGCAGGCTATTTGGGGCAGGGCCTATGGCTTCCTCTGGTTGTCCAGAGCTGACACCACTCAGGGAGTAATAACCAGGCATCACACTGTTAGCTGGACATGTTACGGGTCCCCATTAGCTGCAGGACAAGAGCACACTCATCACCCTCTTGTGCCGCTGGAGAGTGTGACAGGAAAAAGTATGTGTCTGTCTTGCTTTTCAATTTCAGCAAGATCCAGGGACTCGGGATTCCTTTGCAGCTCTGCCTTTGGAACAGGGCTGCACGTCCCAGAGGACTTGCTGGTTTCACCTGCCTATGGCCTGCCTTCACTCTAGGTAGAGATGCATGAAGTCCTATAGTCCTGGGTACAGAGGCCCTTTCATTATAAAACTGTTCCCATGAGCGTGTAACTTTCTGATGGAATCTGCCTCAGACCTGGAATTCGTCCTGTTTATTCTCAGCCCAGTGAGGAATACTTTGTGTGTGGACAGTTTGGCAGAGATCCATTTGGCTCTTTTTGAGTTATCCATATGTAGGGAAAAAATGGTTACAAAATGTTTCCACTGTGTTTAGCCATTGCTCACTTAAACCTGCTCTCACATAGCCTCAATGTGCTGGAAGACGTGTGGGCTAGAAATGACATTGCTAAATGTATACAGCTAATGTGACCAGCTGTCCCGATTTTATAGGGACCGTCCTGATATTCGGGGCTTTGTTTTATATAGGCACCTATTGCCCCTCCACCCCCGTCGCAATTTTTCCACACTTGCTATCTGGCCACCCTATATACAGCACAAGGTTTTCCACTAATTTTGGGAGGCAGTTCCAGTTAAAAGAGTTGATAGTGTTGGATCGAACTGGGTCAGGGTCTTTTAATAATTAGTAATTAATTAATAAATAAATAATAGTAATAGCCCTGGTAGCACTTCACATCTTCCAAGTGCTGTAGCTAATTCACCCCACAACCCTTCTGAAAGGAGGATCAATATTTTAGGTTGGGAGCTTTTCAAGGCCGGAAGTCTGTCGTCCTCCCTGCATGAGAAATTGGGAGCTATATGAGAGAGGGGGAGAATTATTTCAGCTGAGACTGTGGATTTGCAGCTCTGTACATGTGACGCATGCTTCTTTTCTGTGGACTTGGTGGGCCATAGTGGAGGGAGTTTCAAGTAGCTGAGGTAAAAGGAAATGAAGGCTGCCTGGCTGGGGATTGCAGCAGAGATGGCCTCAGGGCAGTGGCTGAATCACAGAGATGGCCATGGAGGATGTGAAAGACATCAGGACAGTGGCATTCATGGGCAACACAGCGGGATAGGAAAAGTCAAATATAGAGTGTCACGGAGTCCCCGGGCGATGCTCTGGAACTGCTCCCCATGAAGCCAGGCAGGACTCTGGGGCAGTCTCCTTTCTGTGAGCAGCCTTGTCTTCAGGACACAAAGCTCACACAGCTTCCACCTTCCTGGGTCTGACCTCGGAGCATTCAGCATCCTCTACCCCTCCGTGCGCTTCCCACAGCGAGTCCGCTCAGGCGGGGCTCCTGGGGAAGCCAGAGGGTCCTGCCCCCCAACTCCGCAGTCAGACGTGACTCTCAGCCAGCCAGTAAAACAGAAGGTTTATTAGATGACAGGAACATGGTCTAAAACAGAGCTTGTAGGTGCAGAGAACGGGACCCCTCAGCTGGGTCCATTTTGGGGGGCAGTGAGCCAGACAACCACTTCTGCCCTTCACTCCATGTCCCAGCCAGCCTCAAACTGAAACTCCCTCCAGCCCCTCCTCCTCTGGGCTTTGTTCCTTTCCCCGGGCCAGGAGGTCACCGGATTCCTTTGTTCTCCAACCCTTTAGCTCTCACCTTGCAGTGGGGAAAGGCCCAGGCCATCAGTTGCCAGGAAACAGGGTGTCGGCCATCCTCTGTGTCCAGACTCCTGCACACACATGCCCTCTAGGGCTCTGCGGTGATTATACACCCTTACCCCACCACCTAGATACTTAAGACCTGACTAGGGGAAACTGAGGCACCCCCACACTATTCAGAGGAAACATTAAGAACAGTCCCACTTCGTCACATCGAGACAAAAAGAACAGGAGGACTTGTGGCACCTTAGAGACTAACCAATTTATTTGAGCATAAGCTTTTGTGAGCTACAGCTCACTTCATCGGTAGGTTTCCACTCCATACGGCTAAATGCAGTGCCTTGCATAATGAAATATAGAGATGTGCGTGAAAAGGAGAGAGTGAAATCTGCCTGGTGAGGGAGAAAGGAAGCAGCTGAGGATTTTTTAGGGCTAAAAATATAAAAGTATTCTTTAAACCTGCAACTCTTCTTCGAACACTGGAGGGGCTGGGACCAAAGTTAGGTAAGGAGTGAATTGGGAATAGACATGGCAAAGAGAAGAGGAGAGAAGCCAGAGCTATCGAGGTGAATAATATCCAATCGCAGTATGAGAAGCAGGATGTCTGCCTGTGTGACTGCACCCTTTCCTCACTCAGGGGCCAGGAGAGCGATTACAGAATGAGCAAGGAGCAGAGAAGCTGGAAGACGCTTCTCAATTGTGCATTGCTTGCTGATATAATTAGCTATAGGTAAGGCTAAGATTTTGTTATGGATATCTTTAGTAAAAGTCATGGACGGGTCATGGGCAATAAAGAAAAATTCACAGAAACCCGTGACTTTTACTGAAAATATCCCTGACAAAATGGGTCCCCACACCATCTGCAGAGGTTGGGCAGCTGTGGGTGCTGCTCCGAGCTCTGGGGGCCCCCATTGCCCATGGGGGCTTGGAGCTCCAGGTCCCCTGCTGCCCCGAGCTCTGGGGGGTCCCCGCAGCAGATGGGAGCTCTGTGTGTGTGTGGGGGGGAGGGGGGCTGCTGCCCGCGGCGGCCAGGAGCTGTGGCGGTGGGGTGACCTTGCAGCTCCTGGCCAGCATGGCTGAATTCATGGAGGTTGCTGGAAGTCACAGATTCCATGACTTCGGCGATTTCCATGAAGAAATCATAGCCTTAGCTATAGGCTGCAATCTAATAGGAGCCACGGCAGGATGGAAGGAAGCACTTGGAGCTGAGGAAATGTTATGAAGGTTAGTTCCCAGAAAGGACCCGTTTTTCCATGAGTGGATACAGAGTTTGGTGTTTGTGTATATGTTTATCCATTGGTACTGTTTGCTATGATGTGCTGTCTGCACATTCAGCCCATCTTTATCTCCCTTATTCTTTGTATTTTCTGTATTGTTGTTATATAGTGTAACAAACTTGTGGCCACCTGCCACATAGCTGAACATTCCTGACTGTGGGTCAGATAATGTCTTTATTGGGCCAACTTCTATGGGTGAGAGCCCAGGCTCTGGCATCCTCCCTCCTCATGGCCTGTCAGAGGTGGGGCTCCAGCCGGAGCCTGAAAATCTACCTGGAATTGTACAGCCCTGCAAGCTTGTGTCAAATGACCCAGGCCAGCCCCGGGTGTTTAATAGTAGCATAGAAACTCCCAGGGGAAGGGAATATGTGGAGCGCTGGGTTCTGGGAGCTGTCTCAGCTCGCAGGGGCAGCACTCAGCCAGAGGGTGGGGATGTTACTGAACTGAAATAAAACAGCAGGGCTGGACAGCTGCTGCTCCTGAAGCCAAAGGTTCAATTTAAAAGGAGCCAAGATTGATCGCAGGAGTGAGAGACCTGGCAGGTCAACTCTGGGGAAGTGACTGAGTCTCACACTGGTCTGTGCCAGGCCATGACCTGTTGCTGCAATGGGTCACCTGTGCTAGGTCTGGGACCAGTTCCACTGCCCATGTAGATGGGACAAAGCCGAGTGCAGCCCACAACAAAGCATGTGAGTGAGATACATTCCCCCACAAGCTTGCAACACTGCGGGAGCTAGGGTGCACCCACCTTTCCCCTAAGAATCACCATGGATCAGCTCCCCCGTTTCAGGTGCATGGTAGGTGTTTGTGTCCATGTGCCTGTCTGGCATGGTGTCAGCTGTATGGTGACAGGGGCTCTGTGTCCCCCTATGTGGCGTGTGTCCCTGTGCTGTTGGGGGAGGGGGGATGTAAGTTTGTGCCCCATGCCATCCCCATGCAGGGGGCTGCATGTCATGCGCCTCTGTCCTGTGTAGGGCGTCACTGTGTCCCATGGCTATGTAATGGGCTGTGCATCCATGTCTGTGAGTGGTGTGACTCTGTGAGGTGTCCCTATGTCTGGGTCCATGTCCCTGTATCTGGGTATCCCTGTATCATGGACCCATATCCCTGGGTCCATGTCCCTGCAGAATGTCCTGTGTCCATGTCCGTGAGGGGTGTCCCTGTATCCATGGGGGAGGGGAGAAGAAGGGGTTGTGTCCACTTCTTTGTGTCCGTGCAGGGTGTCCCCTTGTCAGCATCCCTGTGTCCATGTGGGGTGTCCCATGTCCATGTCCCCATGCTGGATGTCCTATGCCACGTGTCCCCATGTCCACGTGGGGTGTCCCATGCTGCATGTGGAGTGTCCCGTGTCTGTGTCTCCATGCCCATGGGGGGTACCCATGTCCCCATGACTATGCAGGGTGTCCCTGTGTAGGGGTGTTCCCATATCCGTGTCCCCGGGTCCATGTGGGATGTCCCTGTGTCCGTACAGGGCAGCCTATGTCCACGCACCGGGGGTTAGTCAGTGTCTGTGTCCCTGCAGGGTGTCCAGTGTCTCTGTGTCCTCATGTCGATGTGGGATGTCCTGCATCCATATCCCTGTGCCCATGCAGGGGGGCTGTGTCAATGTCCCTGTTTCCCCAGGGGGTGTCCTAGGTCCCCATGGGGTATCCTGTGTCCTTGCGTCTAAGCAGGCTGACCTGTATCCATGTCCCCATGTCTGTGTGTGATGCCCTGTGTCCCATGGGGTGTCACCATATCTGTGCAGGGGGTCTGTGTCTGTGTGGAATGTCCTGTGTCCACGTCCCCCGTGCTGTGCAGGGTGTCCTGTGCCCACAGATGGGATTGTCAGTGTCCCCACAGGGTGTCCCATGTCCCTCTGAGGGGTGTCCCCATATCCATGTGAGGTGTCCCATGTCTCTGTGTCTGTGCAGGTTGTCCTGTGTCCAAGCCTGGGGGATTTGTCAGTGTCCCTGTAGCGTGTCCCCATGTCCATGAGGGATGTCACCAGGTCTGTGCCATCTCCACAGAGGGGTTTGCGTCAGGGTCCCTTTGTCTCTGTGAGATGTCCCTGTGCTGTGTGCAGCATCTGTGTCCCTGTGTCTGTGTGGGATGTCCATTGTCCATGTCCCTGGGTCTGTGTGGGGGCTGTGTCTATGCAGGGTCTATGTCAGTGTGTGTTCCCCCCCCCCGGTAGGGTGTCCCTGGGTCTGTGTCTGGGGTCCTATATCCGTGTCCCTGTGTCTGTGTGGGGTCCTATGTCAGTGTCCTGGTGGGGTATCCCCGTTTCTGGGGGGAGTGGGGAAGTTTCCTGTGTCTCTGGCTCTGGGTCTGTGCAGGGGTGTCCTACATCCATGTGGTGGGATGTCCCTGTCCCTGTGGGGGGTCCCTGTCCCGGCGGGTTTGTCTGTGTTCCTGTGGGGGGCCCTGTCTCCATGGGGTGTCCCTGTCCCCGTGGGGGGGCCCTGTCCCGGCGGGTTGGTCCCTGTCCCCGTGGGGGGGGTCCCTGTTCCCGTGGGGGGGGTCCCTGTCCCGGCGGGTTGGTCTATGTCCCTGTGAGGTGTCCATGTTCCCATGGGGTGTCCATGTCCCGGTGGGTTTGTCTGTGTTCCCGTGGGGGGGCCCTGTTCCTGTGGGGGGGTCCCTGTCCCGGCGGGTTGGTCCCTGTCCCGTGGGGGGCCCTGTCTCAGTGGGGGGGGCCCTGTCCCCGTGGGGGGCCCTGTCTCCGTGGGGGGTCCCTGTCCCTGTGGCGGGTCCCTGTCCCCGTGGGGGGCCCTGTCTCAGTGGGGGGGTCCCTGTCCCCGTGGGGGGCCCTGTCCCGGCGGGTTGGGCCCTATCCCAGTGGGGGTCCCTGTCTCAGTGGGGGGGGGCCCTGTCCCCGTGGGGGGCCCTGTCTCAGTGGGGGGTCCCTGTCCCCGTGGGGGGCCCCTGTCCCTGTGGCGGGTCCCTGTCCCCGTGGGGGGCCCTGTCCCGGCGGGTTGGTCCCTGTCCCCGTGGGGGGCCCTGTCTCAGTGGGGGGGGGCCCTGTCCCCGTGGAGGGCCCTGTCTCCGTGGGGGGCCCCTGTCCCTGTGGCGGGTCCCTGTCCCCGTGGGGGGCCCTGTGCCGGCGGGTTGGTCCCTGTCCCCGTGGGGGGCCCTGTCTCAGTGGGGGGGGGCCCTGTCCCCGTGGGGGGCCCTGTCTCAGTGGGGGGGGGCCCTGTCCCCGTGGAGGGCCCTGTCTCCGTGGGGGGCCCCTGTCCCTGTGGCGGGTCCCTGTCCCCGTGGGGGGCCCTGTCCCGGCGGGTTGGTCCCTGTCCCCGTGGGGGGCCCTGTCTCAGTGGGGGGGGGCCCTGTCCCCGTGGGGGGCCCTGTCTCAGTGGGGGGGGGGCCCTGTCCCCGTGGAGGGCCCTGTCTCCGTGGGGGGCCCCTGTCCCTGTGGTGGGTCCCTGTCCCCGTGGGGGGCCCTGTCCCGGCGGGTTGGTCCCTGTCCCCGTGGGGGGCCCTGTCTCAGTGGGGGGGGGCCCTGTCCCCGTGGGGGGCCCTGTCTCCGTGGGGGGCCCCTGTCCCTGTGGCGGGGCCCTGTCTCCGTGGGGGGCCCCTGTCCCTGTGGCGGGTCCCTGTCCCCGTGGGGGGCCCTGTCCCGGCGGGTTGGTCCCTGTCCCCGTGGGGGGCCCTGTCTCAGTGGGGGGGGGCCCTGTCCCCGTGGGGGGCCCTGTCTCAGTGGGGGGGGCCCTGTCCCCGTGGAGGGCCCTGTCTCAGTGGGGGGGGCCCTGTCCCCGTGGGGGGCCCTGTCTCAGTGGGGGGGGGCCCTGTCCCCGTGGGGGGGCCCTGTCTCAGTGGGGGGGGCCCTGTCCCCGTGGAGGGCCCTGTCTATGTGGGGGGCCCCTGTCCCTGTGGCGGGTCCCTGTCCCCGTGGGGGGGCCCTGTCCCGGCGGGTTGGTCCCTGTCCCCGTGGGGGGCCCTGTCCCGGCGGGTTGGTCCCTGTCCCCGTGGGGGGCCCCTGTCTCAGTGGGGGGGGGGCCCTGTCCCCGTGGGGGGCCCTGTCCCCGTGCGGGGCCCTGTCTCAGTGGGGGGGGCCCTGTCCCCGTGGGGGGGCCCTGTCCCGGCGGGTTGGTCCCTGTCCCCGTGGGGGGCCCTGTCTCAGTGGGGGGGGGGGGGCCCTGTCCCCGTGGGGGGGCCCTGTCTCAGTGGGGGGGGGGGCCCTGTCCCCGTGGGGGGCCCTGTCTCAGTGGGGGGGGGGGCCCTGTCCCCGTGTCCTTCCCCGGTCGGGCCCGGAGTCGCGGGGGCCGCCGGGCCGGGCGTGGGCGGCTAGAAGGGCCCGGCCCGGCCCGACCCCCCCGGCTCCGAGCGGCGCCGCCCCGAGTCTCGGTGCCCGGGCGGGGCGGGGACTCGGCCGGGCCGGGCCGGGCCGCGGCGGCGGGACGCGCAGGGGCTGGAGCGGCCGCGCGGGAGCAGGTAGGAGCCGGGGCCGGGGCCGGGAGCCGCTTCCCGCGGGGCGAGCGCCCAGAGACCCCCCTGGCGCCCCCCGAGACCCCCCTGGCCCCCCACCCCCGCCGACCCCTCCCTGCCCTGGCCCCCCACCCCCGGCGCCCCACCCCCGCCGACCCCTCCCTGCCCCGACCCCCTGAACCCCTCCGGCCCCCCACCCCCGCCGACCCCTCCCTGCCCCGACCCCCTGAGCCCCCCCGGCGCCCCACCCCCGCCGACCCCTCCCTGCCCCGACCCCCTGACCCCCCCGGCGCCCCACCCCCGCCGACCCCTCCCTGCCCCGACCCCCTGAACCCCCCCCGGCGCCCCACCCCCCGCCGACCCCTCCCTGCCCCGACCCCCCTGACCCCCCCGCGCCCCACCCCCGCCGACCCCTCCCTGCCCCGACCCCCTGAACCCCCCCGGCCCCCCACCCCCGCCGACCCCTCCCTGCCCCGACCCCCTGAACCCCCCCGGCGCCCCACCCCCGCCGACCCCTCCCTGCCCCGACCCCCTGAACCCCCCCGGCGCCCACCCCCGCCCGACCCCTCCCTGCCCCGACCCCCTGAGCCCCCCGGCGCCTCCACCCCCGCCGACCCCTCCCTGCCCCGACCCCCTGAACCCCCCCGGCCCCCCACCCCCGCCGACCCCTCCCTGCCCCGACCCCCTGAGCCCCCCCGGCGCCCCACCCCCGCCGACCCCTCCCTGCCCCGACCCCCTGAACCCCCCGGCCCCCCACCCCCGCCGACCCCTCCCTGCCCTGGCCCCCCACCCCCGCCGACCCCTCCCTGCCCCGACCCCCTGAGCCCCCCCGGCCCCCCACCCCCGCCGACCCCTCCTGCCCCGACCCCCTGAACCCCCCCTGGCGCCCCACCCCCTGAACCCCCCTGGCGCCCCACCCCCGCCGACCCCTCCCTGCCCCGACCCCCTGAGCCCCCCCGGCCCCCCACCCCGCCGCCGACCCCTCCCTGCCCCGACCCCCTGAGCCCCCCCGGCCCCCCACCCCCCGCCGACCCCTCCCTGCCCCGACCCCCTGAGCCCGGCCCCCGGCCCCCCACCCCCGCCGACCCCTCCCTGCCCCGACCCCCTGAGCCCCCCCGGCCGCACCACCCCCCTGAACCCCCCTGGCCCCCCACCCCCGCCGACCCTCCCTGCCCTGGCCCCCCAGCCCCACCCCGGCGCCCCACCCCCGCCGACCCCTCCCTGCCCCGACCCCCTGAGCCCCCGGCCCCCCACCCCCGCCGACCCCTCCCTGCCCCGACCCCCTGAGCCCCCCCAGCCCCCCACCCCGCCGACCCCTCCCTGCCCCGACCCCCTGAGCCCCCCCGGCCCCCCACCCCCGCCGACCCCTCCCTGCCCCGACCCCCTGAGCCCCCCCGCCCACCACCCCCTGAACCCCCCTGGCCCCACCGCCCGACCCCCCCTCCCCTCCCTGCCCTGCCCCCCACCCCCGGCGCCCCACCCCCGCCGACCCCTCCCTGCCCCGACCCCCTGAGCCCCCCCGGCCCCCCACCCCCGCCGACCCCTCCCTGCCCCGACCCCCTGAGCCCCCCCTGGCGCCCCACCCCCTGAACCCCCCGGCGCCCCACCCCCTGAACCCCCCTGGCCCCCCACCCCCGCCGACCCCTCCCTGCCCTGACCCCCTGAACCCCCCCGGCCCCCCACCCCCGCCGACCCCTCCCTGCCCCGACCCCCTGAGGCCCCCCCGGCGCCCCACCCCCGCCGACCCCTCCCTGCCCCGACCCCCTGAACCCCCCTGGCCCCCCACCCCCCGCCGACCCCTCCCTGCCCTGGCCCCCCACCCCCGCCGACCCCTCCCTGCCCCGACCCCCTGAACCCCCCCGGCCCCCCACCCCCGCCGACCCCTCCCTGCCCCGACCCCCTGAACCCCCCCTGGCCCCCCACCCCCGCCGACCCCTCCCTGCCCCGACCCCCCTGAGCCCCCCGGCCCCCCACCCCCTGAACCCCCCCTGGCCCCCCATCCCCCGCCGACCCCTCCCTGCCCCGACCCCCTGAACCCCCCCGGCCGCCGACCCCTCCCTGCCCCGACCCCCTGAACCCCCCCTGGCGCCCCACCCCCCGCCGACCCTCCCTGCCCCGACCCCCTGAACCCCCCCGGGCCCCCACCCCCGCCGACCCCTCCCTGCCCCGACCCCCTGAACCCCCCCTGGCGCCCCACCCCCGCCGACCCCTCCCTGCCCCGACCCCTGAGCCCCCCTGGCCCCCCACCCCCTGAACCACCCTGGCCCCCCACCCCCACCAACCCCTCCCTGCCCTGACCCCCTGAACCCCCCCTGGCGCCCCACCCCCTGAACCCCTCCCTGCCCCGACCCCCTGAACCCCCCCTGGCGCCCCACCCCCGCCGACCCCTCCCTGCCCCGACCCCCTGAGCCCCCCGGCCCCCCACCCCCTGAACCCCCCCGGCCCCCCACCCCCGCCGACCCCTCCCTGCCCCGACCCCCTGAACCCCCCCTGGCGCCCCACCCCCGCCGACCCCTCCCTGCCCCGACCCCCTGAGCCCCCCCGGCCCCCCACCCCCGCCGACCCCTCCCTGCCCCGACCCCCTGAGCCCCCCCGGCCCCCACCCCCGCCGACCCCTCCCTGCCCCGACCCCCTGAGCCCCCCCTGGCGCCCCACCCCCCTGAACCCCCCCTGGCGCCCCACCCCCTGAACCCCCCTGGCCCCCCACCCCCGCCGACCCCTCCTGCCCCGACCCCCTGAACCCCTCCGGCCCCCCACCCCCGCCGACCCCTCCCTGCCCCGACCCCCTGAGCCCCCCCGGCGCCCCACCCCCCGCCGACCCCTCCCTGCCCCGACCCCCTGAACCCCCCCGGCCCCCCACCCCCGCCGACCCCTCCCTGCCCCGACCCCTGAGCCCCCCCGGCCCCCCACCCCCGCCGACCCCTCCCTGCCCCGACCCCCTGAACCCCCCCTGGCGCCCCACCCCCTGAACCCCCCCTGGCGCCCCACCCCCGCCGACCCCTCCCTGCCCCGACCCCCTGAGCCCCCCCGGCCCCCCCACCCCCGCCGACCCCTCCCTGCCCGACCCCCTGAGCCCCCCCGGCCCCCCACCCCCCGCCGACCCCTCCCTGCCCCGACCCTCTGAGCCCCCCCGGCCCACCACCCCCTGAACCCCCCTGGGCCCCCCACCCCCGCCGACCCCTCCCTGCCCTGGCCCCCCACCCCCGGCGCCCCACCCCCGCCGACCCCTCCCTGCCCCGACCCCCTGAGCCCCCCCGGCCCCCCACCCCGCCGACCCCTCCCTGCCCCGACCCCCTGAGCCCCCCCTGGCGCCCCACCCCCTGAACCCCCCCGGCGCCCCACCCCCTGAACCCCCCTGGCCCCCCACCCCCGCCGACCCCTCCCTGCCTGACCCCCTGAACCCCCCGGCCCCCCACCCCCGCCGACCCCTTCCCTGCCCCGACCCCCTGAACCCCCCCGGCCCCCCACCCCCGCCGACCCCTCCCTGCCCTGGCCCCCCACCCCCCCGCCGACCCCTCCCTGCCCCGACCCCCTGAACCCCCCCCGGCGCCCCACCCCCGCCGACCCCTCCCTGCCCCGACCCCCTGAACCCCCCCCGGCCCCCCACCCCCGCCGACCCCTCCCTGCCTGGCCCCCCACCCCGCCGACCCCTCCCTGCCCCGACCCCCTGAACCCCCCCGGCCTCCCACCCCCGCCGACCCCTCCCTGCCCCGACCCCCTGAACCCCCCCGGCCCCCCACCCCCTGAACCCCTCCTGCCCCGACCCCCTGAACCCCCCCCTGGCCCCCCACCCCCGCCGACCCCTCCCTGCCCCGACCCCCTGAACCCCCCCGGCCCCCCACCCCCGCCGACCCCCTCCCTGCCCCGACCCCCTGAACCCCCCCTGGCCCCCACCCCCGCCGACCCTCCCTGCCCCGACCCCCTGAGCCCCCCCGGCCCCCCACCCCCTGAACCCCCCTGGCCCCCCATCCCCGCCGACCCCTCCCTGCCCCGACCCCCCTGAACCCCCCCGGCCGCCGACCCCTCCCTGCCCCGACCCCCTGAACCCCCCCTGGCGCCCCACCCCCGCCGACCCCTCCCTGCCCCGACCCCTGAACCCCCCGGGCCCCCACCCCCGCCGACCCCTCCCTGCCCCGACCCCCTGAACCCCCCCTGGCGCCCCACCCCCGCCGACCCCTCCCTGCCCCGACCCCCTGAGCCCCCCTGGCCCCCCACCCCGCCGACCCCTCCCTGCCCTGGCCCCCCACCCCCGCCGACCCCTCCCTGCCCCGACCCCCTGAACCCCCCCGGCCCCCCACCCCCGCCGACCCCTCCCTGCCCCGACCCCCTGAGCCCCCCCGGCCCCCCACCCCCTGAACCCCCCTGGCCCCCCACCCCCCCGCCGACCCCTCCCTGCCCCGACCCCCTGAACCCCCCCGGCCCCCCACCCCCGCCGACCCTCCCTGCCCCGACCCCCTGAACCCCCCCTGGCGCCCCACCCCCGCCGACCCCTCCCTGCCCCGACCCCCTGAACCCCCCCTGGCGCCCCACCCCCGCCGACCCCTCCCTGCCCCGACCCCCTGAACCCCCCCTGGCCCCCCACCCCCGCCGACCCCTCCCTGCCCCGACCCCCTGAACCCCCCCGGCCCCCCACCCCCTGAACCCCCCCGGCGCCCCACTCCCGCCGACCCCTCCCTGCCCCGACCCCCTGAACTGCCCCTCCGGCCCCCTGAACCCCCCAGCCCCCCCATTGCGCCCCACTCCCGCCGACCCCTCCCTGCCCCGACCCCCTGAACCGCCCCTGGCCCCCCACCCCCCGCCGACCCCTCCAGCCCCCTGAACCCCCCCCAGCCCCTCATTGCCCCCCACTCCCGCCGACCCCTCCCTGCCCCGACCCCCTGAACCCCCCACTGGCGCCCCACCCCCGCCGACCCCTCCCTGCCCCGACCCCCTGAACCCCCCCTGGCGCCCCACCCCCGCCGACCCCTCCCTGCCCCGACCCCCTGAACCCCCCCTGGCCCCCGACCCCCGCCGACCCCTCCCTGCCCCGACCCCCTGAGCCCCCCCGGCCCCCCACCCCCTGAACCCCCCGGCGCCCCACTCCCGCCGACCCCTCCCTGCCCCGACCCCCTGAACTGCCCCTCCGGCCCCCTGAACCCCCCAGCCCCCCCATTGCGCCCCACTCCCGCCGACCCCTCCCTGCCCCGACCCCCTGAACCGCCCCTGGCCCCCCCACCCCCGCCGACCCCTCCAGCCCCCTGAACCCCCCCCAGCCCCTCATTGCCCCCCACTCCCCGCCGACCCCTCCCTGCACTGACCCCCTGAACCCCCCTTGGTCCCCTATTGCCCCCCACTCCCGCCGACCCCTCCCTGCCCCGACCCCCTGAACCCCCCCTGGCCCCCCACCCCCGCCGACCCCTCCCTGCCCCGACCCCCTGGACCCCCCCCTGGCGCCCCACCCCCGCCGACCCCTCCCTGCCCCGACCCCCCGAACCCCCCCTGGCCCCCCACTCCCGCCGACCCCTCCCTGCCCCGACCCCCCGAACCCCTCCTGGCCCCCCACCCCCGCCGACCCCTCCCTGCCCGACCCCCTGAACCCCCCCGGCCCCCCACGCCCGCCGACCCCTCCGGCCCTCTGAACCCCCCCATTGCGCCCCACTCCCGCTGACCCCTCCCTGCCCCGACCCCCTGAACCGTCCCTCCGGCCCCCCACCCCCGCCGACCCCTCCCTGCCCCGACCCCCTGAACCGCCGCTCCGGCCCCCTGAACCGCCCCAGCCCTCCCATTGCGCCCCACTCCCGCCGACCCCTCCCTGCCCCGACCCCCTGAACCCCCCTGGCCCCCCACCCCCGCCGACCCCTCCGACCCCCTGAACCCCCCCTGGCCCCCCACCCCCGCCGACCCCTCCCTGCCCCGACCCCCTGAACCCCCCCTGGCCCCCCACCCCCGCCGACCCCTCCGGCCCCCCTGAACCCCCCCCATTGCGCCCCACTCCCGCCGACCCCTCCCTGCACTGACCCCCTGAACCCCCCTTGGTCCCCTATTGCCCCCCCACTCCCTCCGACCCCTCCCTGCCCCGACCCCCTGAACCCCCCTTGGCCCCCCTATTGCCCCCCACTCCCTCCGACCCCTCCCTGCCCTGACCTCCGAACCCCCCTTGGCCCCCTATTGCCCCCCACTCCCGCCGACCCCTCCTGCCCTGACCTCCTGAACCCCCCCGGCCCCTCCATTGTGCCACACTCCTGCCGACCCCCTCCCTGCCCCGACCCCCTGAACCCCCCATGGCCCCCTATTGCACCCCATTCCCGCCGACCCCCTTATCCCTCCCACCACCCCCTGCCCCGACCCCCTGGCCTCCTGAATCCCCCTCATCCCTCCCACCACCTCCTGCCCAGACCCCCTTGCCCCCTGAACCCCAAAACAGAGGCTTTTCCAATTCTTTTTTTTGAGATCGGTGTGACCAGATCTTCATGCAGTATTCAAGGTGTGGGCATACCATGGATTTATATAGAGGCAACATGATATTTTCTGTCTCATTATCTATCCCTTTCTTAATGATTCCCTGCATTCTGTTCCCTTTTTTGGCGGCTGCTGCACAGTGAGTGGATGTTTTCAGAGAACTATCCACAGTGACTCCAACATCTCTTTCTTGAGTGGTAACAGCTAATTTAGACCCCATCATTTTATTTGTATACTTGGGATTATGTTTTCCCACATGCATTACTTTGCATTTATCAACACTGAATTTCATTTGCCATTTTGTTGCCAGGTCACCCAGTTTTTGAGATCCCTTTGTAACTCTTCCCAGTCTGCTTTGGACTTAACTATCTTGAGTAGTTTTGTATCATCTGCAAATTATACTATCTCACTGTTTATCCCTTTTTCCAGGTCATTTATGAATATGTTGAACAGTACTGGTCCCAGTACAGACCCCTGGGGGTCACCACTATTTACCTCTCTCCTTTCTGAAAACTGACCATTTATTCTTACCCTTTGTTTCCTATCTTTTAACCAGTCAGTGATCCCTCAGAGGACCTTCCTTCTTATCCCATGTTTGCTTACTTTGCTTAAGAGCCTTTGGTGAGGGACCTTGTCAAAGTCTTTCTAAAAATCTAAGTACACTATATCCACTGGATTCCCCTTGTCCACATGCTTGTTGACCCCCTCAAAGAATTCTAATAGATTGGTGAGGCATGATTTCCCTTTACAAAACCCATGTTGACTCTTCCCCAACATATGGTGTTCATGTATGTGTCAAACAATTCTTTTCTTTACTACAGTTTCAACCAGTTTGCTCAGTACTGAAGTTAGGCTTACCGGCCTGTAATTGCCAGGATTATCACTGGAGCCCTTTTTAAATATTGGCGTCACATTAGCTATCCGCCAGTCATCTGGCACAGAAGCAGATTTAAATGATAGGTTACATACCACAGTATCAGAGTAGCAGCCGTGTTAGTCTGTATCCGCAAAAAGAACAGGAGGACTTGTGGCACCTTAGAGACTAACCAATTTCTTTGAGCATGAGCTTTCGTGAGCTACAGCTCACTTCATCGGAATGCATCCGATGAGGTGAGCTGTAGCTCACGAAAGCTTATGCTCAAATAAATGGGTTAGTCTCTAAGGTGCCACAAGTCCTCCTGTTCTTTATACCACAGTTAGTAGTTCTGCAATTTCACATCTGAGTTCCTTCAGAATTCTCTGGTGAATGCCATCTGGTCCTGATGACTTATTACTGTTTATCAGTTTGTTCAAAAACCTCCTCTAAAGGCACCTGAATCTGGGACAGTTGCTCAGATTTGTCACCTAAAAAGAAAGTCTGTATTCGCAAAAAGAAAAAGAGAACTTGTGGCACCTTAGAGACTAACCAGTTTATTTGAGCATAAGCTTTTGTGAGCTACAGCTCACTTCGTCCGATGCATAAAGTGGAAAATACAGTGAGGAGATTTATATACACACAGACCATGAAAAAATACACATTGTAAGGAGAGTGATCACTTAAGAGGAGCTATTACCAGCAGGAGAGTGGGGTGGGGGGGAGAGAAAACCTTTTGAAGTGATAATCAAGGTGGGCCATTTCCAGCACATTTCCAGGAGTTAACAATAGAGATTCTGTGGTACAGTTTCGTTCATTTAAGGTTTTTACTTCATTTGACTTTACGTTTTCTTCCACATATACCTTTCTTAATAGTTCCCAACCTTCTGTTAACCTTTTTGACTGCTGCTGCTCATTGAGCTGAAGTTTTCAGAGAACTATCCACAGTGACTCCAAGACTCTTACTTGAGTGGTAACAGCTAATTTAGACCCCATCATTATATATGTGTAGTAGGTATTCATTTTTCCAATGTGCATTACTTTGCACTTATCAATGTGGTATTTCATCTATCATTTTGTTGCTCAGTCACCCAGTTTTGTGAGATCCCTTTGTAATTCTTTAATTTGTAATTTGTAATTCGCGGGTTGGATTGAAAGCCCTGACAGGCTGCATCTGTAGTTTGCCCTCCCCGATCTATATGTTGATAATTCTGTACTGTACTGTAGTTTCTACCAATTTGCCTGGTACTAAAGTTAGGTTTGCATCCTGTAATTGCCAGGGTCGCCTCTGGAGCCCTTTTAAAAAAAAATCAGTGTTACGTTAGTTACCTTCCAGTTATCTGGTACAACGACTTGTTTCAGTGATAGGTTACATACTAGAGATAATAGATCTGCAATTTCATATTTGAGTTCCTTCAGAACTCTTGGGTGACTACCATCTGGTCCTGGTGATATATTAGTGTTTAATTTATCAATTTGTTCTAAAACATCTTCTGTTGATGTATCAGTTTGGAACAGTACTTCAGATCTGTCACCCAAAAAGAATAGCTCTGATGTATGTATCTTCTCCACATCCTCTGCCGTGAAGACCAATGCAAAGAATTCATTTGGCTTCTCTGCAATGACCTTGTCTTCCTTGAGTGATCCTTTAGCATCTTGGTCTAGTTGCCCTAATGTCTGTTTGACAGATTTCCTGCTTCTCATGTACTTAAAAAATTCTTACTGTTAATTTTTGCAACTTTACCATGTTGCTTCTCAAATTCTTTCTTTGCCTGCCTTATTACACTTTTACACTTAACCCGCCAGAGTTTGTGCACCTTCCTATTATACTCACTAGGATTTGACTTCCAAATTTTAAAGGATGCCTTTTTGCTGTTGACAGCCTCCATTGTTCTGCTTTCTAGCCATGGTGGTGTTCTTTTGGTCCTCTCATTGTTTTTCTGATTTGGGGTATACATTTAGTCTGAGCCTCTGTTATGATGTTTTTAAATAGTCCCTATGCTTGCTGGCATTTAACCCATGTCACAACTCTTTTTAATTTCCATCTAACAAGCCTCCTCAGTTTTGTGTAGTTCCCCTTTTTAAAGTGAAATTTACCGTGGTGTGGGTTTTGGTGTTATCCCTCCATACAAGGATGTTACATTTAATTACACTGTGATCGCTATTACTGAGCTCTTATGTAATCACTATTACATCTGTGATATGGGTCCAGCAGCAAAGGTGGGTGAAGCTGAGGCATGCAGAGATTATGCTTGGGGGTTTAGTATGACGGTGTGAGTCACACAGCTGCAGTTTGTGGGTGAAATCCTGGCTCTGTTGAAATTAATGGCAAAATTCCCATTGATTTTAGTGGGGCCAGGATGTCACCCTCCAAGTGTCTCATGGCTACTGCTCCCAGAGGGCCTGGCATGCTAACTGCACAGTTAATACCCACCTTAGTTTGTTAGGAAGACTGGAATTGGGATTACAGGTACATGGAAGCTCTGATTTAATGATGCACTGTGCCAGATCTGCCCGTTGCTACTGGTAGGTCTGGCAGAGTAAATTCTGATGGTCTGGGGAACATCGTCGATGTGGTGATGGTGTCAGAAGTAGTAAAGCTGTCGAACAGGCAGGACACCGAGAGGAACACTCCATTTGTAGGGCTAACGATATAGGCCTGATTTTAAAATCTGGCCTCTCTGTGCCCACAATTTGCTGCCCAGAGACATACATGTATAAATGACCTCAGTTGTGCCCACATTTAAGGAGACTGGGTTGAGCAATGTCCAAGCCTGGGACTGCTGCTTTAGGCAGTATTGTCACTGTTACTCCATCTGCAGCATAAACGCTGCCTTGTAAACACTATGGGCATGTGGCCCAGCTGTCAGGTAAAGCCATTAATGCTGCAGAGCACTGCCTTTATAATTCCTGTATAGAGCACTCTTGACAGAGGGCCATCTGGCCTAGGGATTTCGATCCTCTGGGGACATGTCCACACAGCGAGTGGCAGCAAGCGTGGAGCCAGGCTCAGGCTAGCTGTGCAAATGTAGCCTAAGAAAGGGGGTGGGCTCAGTCTGTACAGCTGTTTTTAGTGCCCTAAGAAAAGGAGGACTTGTGGCACCTTAGAGACTAACCAATTTATTTGAGCATGAGCTTTCGTGAGCTACAGGGCTGTGTGGACATACCCATGTGATCTGAGTTCCAATGGCCAGGGGGCTGTTCTGGGGTAAACCAGCAGGAGGGACCTGTATTTTGTGGCACTTGGTATTGACCTAATAGCTTATGAGAGAAAATAACTCCAGGGAGAGACAGGAGGGCAGCACAGCGGCTCCTAACTGTATAAACCCAGGGGCAGATGTTGGGGCCTCTGGGTGCTGCTGTGATACAAACATTGAACAATGTTATTTTGCTTGTCAGTAATTTGGGCCTGCCCTCTCTACCAAGCAGAAACACTAAGCCTGAGGCCTCAGAGTTCAAAGGTAGGGTTGGTGCTGTGTGCATACTACTGGGGCGCTGAGGCCTTGTTGGTGTTGAGGAGTGGGGTACAGATGGGCAGACCCCCTCCAGTTGAGAGACCAGGTGCAGGCTTCACCCCATGGGTGTATCTTGGCTAATGTTCTCATTCTACTAAATCTCCTTTGTTTTTTAGAAAAGCCTGGGTTCAGGCATAGTGAGGGACAGAGGCAGCTTACTTTATAGATGATATGAGCTGAGCGGCAAAAGGTGCCACCTTGATCAGCTCCTGAGGGGGGTGCCTTATGACATCCGCAATCAGAGCAATGGAAGCAGGCACCTCCTGCACCTCCTCTCCCTGCTACAGGATGTCTGACAGAGTGATGCCAAAGCTGATGTGTTATCCTTCACTTGGTCTAGCCTCTCCTTGTGCAAGCACCTTCTCCTCTGCAGCTCCTGACAGGTAGAGCTGCCTCGCTCTACTCTTTTCTAGTTCTAGTTCCTATCCTGTCCTCATCTCTGTAGCATCTTTGTGCCTTCCAGTCATTCATTAAGCAAAGTGACTTATGTCTGTCATGTGAGGTTTGCCATGTTTCCATGGCTTTCAAATTTCTGCTGAAAAGAACCACTCTCCTGCCCCCCACTTGCCACTGCCTCTCTCTCCTTGGCTTCTGTTACAGTCTCTGTCTTTACCTCTGACAAAGATAGGAGAGAGAGTGTCTGCCCTACACAACTCTCCCAAATACAGTCACTTTGTACCATACGGCACAATCTCACCCCATCTACTCCTCCTTACTCACTTCCCTGCTTCCCATTGTGCTGTGTGTCACATTTCAACTTCTCGTCTGCACTTTGAGTGCAGAAACTGCCTACATCTCTGAGCTGGCTGGTGTCTGCTTCCCACACCCCCTGTTCTGCCAATGACAGCAGCTGCAGTTGTCTCAGTTTTTGTCTCCAGTGCGCCTTGTAACCTTCCAAGATCTTTTTGTCACCAAATTCAAATCTCTTTTATAAACCTGCTTCTGAAATAGTTTACAAAAGGAGCCTGTTTGCAGTTTAATTACAGGTGGCCTGCAAAGGGATTTGAAAGGATTGGGCTTGGACTCTTGTGTGACGGAGAGGGCAGCCCAAAGGCGTTTTATTCTCATTTATTCGTTTCCAGCTTTTTTTAACCTGAAAAATATTATGACTATAAAGAAATATGGCTTTGTTGGAGGATCAGTGGGAGGCCTCAGAGGTATTTTGTTGAGCTCTTTGTGCTAATAAAACTAACAAAAACAACAAAAAACCCCTAGACTAGAAATCTTCTCTTTCAGCACAGGTTTTCTGTGTTGTTTTGTGAGGTCATCATGTATGCAAGCTACCCTGTCACCACAGAATCCTCCAGCCTTGACAGTACTTAAGTACTGGAAAAACAAGCAGAATTTTATTGTATTTATTTTTACAGAACCTTTTCGGGATCCTACGTCTATCATAAAAGGGAAGAAATGGCACAAGCTCAGTTTTTTTCCTTTGCAGGTTCCTGTTGAAACAAGTAGTATTAACCATCCTGCTGAAGGGCAGCTGGGGGTAGTTTATTTTGTGGAAGTGTCGGTCACAGCTCTGTAGCAAAGGGTGGGTGAAGATTTCTCTCTGAAGTTTGGCTGAGATCCCTCTGTATCTCTCACATGTTAATGATTGAATTGAGTCTCCAGATCTAGCACATGCTCTTCAGGGATAGTTGGACTTTCTATAATATTGTTATGGTAAAATATTTGCTCACTCTTGCAGAGGAAGCACTTAGAACTACCTTTCTCTAAGATTTTTCCCCAACAGCCTCAATTCACCACCCCCAATTAAAATACCAGGGTCCCCACAAATTGCAAATTTTCATGCATGTGTCTTTCTCCCTCACATGTCTCTGAGAGAGGCCACTGTTTAAACTGTGCAATTATGTTTAACCTACAAGGTGTTATTCCCTGTTAGGTACAGGTATTTTTTTGTGAGAGCACCCCGATGTGCCATGTGCTTTCCAGATATTCAAGAAGGAAGGAGAGTCCCTGCCCTGAGAAGCTCAAAGTTTAGAGATAGACCAAAGCCAGGGGAGGGAAGTAACAGAAAGTGATTGTTATACAAACCATCAAGATTTGCTGTGGGCAGCACAGTTCTGTTTGTTATAACTGAATGAATATCACCAAAGAAAAGCCAGAGGAACTGCCCAGGCCTGTTAGCTACTTAGAATCATAGAATCATAGAATATCAGGGTTGGAAGGGACCCCAGAAGGTCATCTAGTCCAACCCCCTGCTCAAAGCAGGACCAATTCCCAGTTAAATCATCCCAGCCAGGGCTTTGTCAAGCCTGACCTTAAAAACCTCTAAGGAAGGAGATTCTACCACCTCCCTAGGTAACGCATTCCAGTGTTTCACCACCCTCTTAGTGAAAAAGTTTTTCCTAATATCCAATCTAAACCTCCCCCACTGCAACTTCTGTGCGTGGACATGACTTCCCTAGTTCCTGGCTACAGCTGCTCTCCCCACATGCCTCTGTGATCCTCCATTCACTGGACTTAACGTTTATTTTTAATAGTTAAATATTAATAAAAATGGACATTGGTAAAACGAAGTTGTTTAAAACTTTGGCAGGGGTTAAGGGAGTGGGGAGATGTGGCGGGGCATGAAACTAGTGAGTCTGGCTGAGCAAGAGGGGTGGAGAACTGGTGTGGGCAGCATGGCTGTGTGACCTCATTATGTGGAGCTCAGAGTTCAGCGTGTGAGTGGGATGTGTACACTGTGGGTGGCTCTGTGAAGGGACTTTGTAATGAAGATGATGTGTGTGAGTACACTTGCTGCCTTATGCTTGGCTTGGAAGTTAATGTTGCCTTAACTAGTTGTTTCCTACATTTCCAGTGATTGTGTCACTTGAAAATGTATTTGGGCAAAATTATAAAAGCTTTTTGCTATAATTACTTGTATTCCAGTACCACCTAGCAGCCCAGCCAAAAGCAGGCCCCCAGTGAGCTAGGAGTTTACAAACTGAGTAAGAGACAATCCTTGCCCCAAAGAGATGACAGTCTCAATAGACAACGCTGACAGAAGGATTGGAAATGTCCCAGATCACATAGCAGAGCTAGAAATAGAAGCCAATTCTCTTGACTCTCATTCCAGTGCCCCATCCACTGGACCATGCTGCTTCCCAATGGACTCCATCCAAAATCTAAATGAAAAGTCAAGCAATTAGAATTAGAAATGCTCTTGCAACTGTAATTCATATTGCAGGGGCTCTAATACCCTATCAACCTCCAGTGATCCCTTTACATAGCTGCCTTGTCTCTTAAGTACTGGGGCCCCATGTGTCTGTGAGTGTGTTAGTCTTCCAGCAAAAACAGGGTAAACAAAATCCATATTTCCAATGTACAAAAAACTCCATTAATTTTATCTACATCCATCCTAAAGAGGCTAAAAAGGGCACAAACTCATTTCATCATCCTCTTTCAGGTCACCCTCCCTCTGAGTGGTGGCTTCTTTGAGTAAGGGTCTAACACTCATCTTCTCCCTTGCCTTTCCCCAAAAATGGTGAATCCATTAATGAAAATTTCTTGTCTGGCCTCATTTCAGATGCAAAGAGAGAGGCTGAGGGATGTGGGAAATGGATCTGAAATCTATGAGTCGCTGTGCGGCAGAAACGTGACAAAGTCTCCACTACCCCTTTCCGCTGTATAACCTGGTTTGGTCCAGTCTGGACAGATGGCACCAAACAACATTGTAACCAGGTTAAAAGCTGCTGTGCTTTGCTTCAAGTCTCTACTTTCTTATCCTGCACTGGCTGGTCTCGCTGAAAGGACAGACGGATTTGTTGTAGGATACCGGTCTGGCTCTGCCAGGCTGCAGATTCCTCAGCGTGCTGCAGCATGGAGCTGGGATTTCTTCAGTAGGGCTCTGGGGAAGTAGCTAATCTAGGAACTGAGATGCAGTTAGGTATTGACATGTGTCACCTGCTCCGGTTCCGGGAGTGGGGGTGAGGAGTGCCTTGACAGGGTCAGGTAATTGCCTAGCTTTCTCCTCATATTCGTACAGGGGGCCCCAAGCCTGCCTGGGAGGGGTATCTTGCTGCTGCTGAGCTGAGTCAGGAATTCTGTGCTCTGTTTCAGCCCTGACCTCTGCTAGGGTGAAGTCTTCATGTTTGTTCAGTCCTGGGCCTTCCCTTCCTCTCCTGCACTGCCTTGAAGGGATTACCCAGTTCTGAGGTGAGAGGGAAATAGTGCTTGGCCAGAAGTCAGGGATAGTGACTCATTGCAGATATCAGGCGGAGTGCAGCTCTCCCTAGAATTTGCTTTTCGGGCTGCTGTGTCGGGCACAAAGAGGAGGCTCTTGGGCGGAAGCTTGGGGGAGTTTTGTTTTCACCTTTAAATCCAGAGGTTTAGATTCTGTAACATCTTCATTAATGATCTGGATGATGGGATGGATTGCACTCTCACCAAGTTCGCGGATGACACTAAGCTGGGGGGAGAGGTAGATATGCTGGAGGGTAGGGATAGGGTCCAGAGTGACCTAGATAAATTGGAGGATTGGGCCAAAAGAAATCTGATGAGGTTCAACAAGGACAAGTGCAGAGCCCTGCACTTAGGACGAAAGAATCCCATGCCCTGCTACGGACTGGGGACTGACTGGCTAAGTGGAAATGGTAGGAGGGAGAACAGCACAATAAAGACAATGGATTTCAAGAAGGCAGACTTTAGCAAACTCAGGGACTTGGTAGGTAAAATCCCATGGGAATCAAGACTAAGGGGAAAAACAAGTGAGCACAGTTGGCAGTTTTCCAAAGAGACATTATAAAGGACACAAGAGCAAACTATCCCACTGTGTAGGAAAGACAGGAAGTATGGCAAGAGACCACCCTGGCTTAACCAGGAGATCTTGAATGGTCTAAAACTCAAAAAAGAGTCTTACAAAAAGTGGAAACTTGGTCAAATTACAAAGGATGAATATAAACAAATAACACAAGTATGTAGGGACAAAATTAGAAAAGCCAAGGCACAAAACAAGATCAAACTAGCTAGGGACATAAAAGGAAACAAGAAAACATTCTACAAATACATTAGAAGCAAGAGGAAGACCAAGGACAGAGGAGGCCTGTTACTCAACGAGGGAGGAAAGACAATAACAGGAAATGTGGAAATGGCAGAGGTGTTTAATGACTTATTTGTTTTGGTTTTGACCAAGAAGGTTGGTGGCAATTGGATGTCTAAAATAATGAGTGCCAGTGAAAATGAGGTAGGATCAGAGTCTAAAATAGGGAAAGAACAAGTCAAAAATTACTGAGATAAGTTAGATGTCTTTAAATCACTAGGGCCTGATGAAATGCATCCTAGAATACTCAAGGAGCTGACTGAGGAGATATCTGAGCCCTTAGCAATTATCTTTGAAAAGTCATGGAAGATGGGAGAGGTTCCAGAAGACTGGAAAAGGGCAAATATAGTGCCCATCTATAAAAGGGGAAATAAGGCAAACCGGGGAATTACAGACCAGTCAGCTTAACTTTTGTACCCGGAAAGATAATGGAGCAAATAATTAAGCAATCAATTTGGAAATGTCTAGAAGATAATAAGGTGATAAATAATAGTGAGCATGGATTTGTCAAGAACAAATCACGTCAAACTAACCTGATAGCTTTCTTTGACAGGGTAACAAGCCCTGTGGATGGGGGGAAGCAGTAGATGTGGTATACCTTGACTTTAGTAAAGCTTCTGATACTGTCTCGCATGACCTTCTCATAAACAAACTACGAAAATGCAACCTAGATGGAGCTACTATAAGGTGTGTGCATGACTGGTTGGAAAATCGTTCCCAGAGAGTAGTTATCAGTGGTTCACAGTGATGCTGGAAGGGCATAACTAGTGGGGTCCCGCAGGGATTGGTTCTGGGTCTGGTTCTGTTCAGTATCTTCATCAGTGATTTAGATAATGGCATAGAGAGTACATTTATAAAGCTTGTGGATGATACCAAGCTGGGAGGGGTTGCAAGTGCATTGGAGGATATGATTAAAATTCAAAATGATCTGGACAAACTGGAGAAATGGTCTGAGGTAAATAGGATGAAATTCAATAAGGACAAATGCCAAGTATTCCACTTAGGAAGGAACAATCAGTTGCACACACACAAAATGGGAAATAACTGCCTAGGAAGGAGTACTGCGGAAAGAGATCTGGGGGTCATAGTGGATCACAAGCTAAATATGAGTCAACAGTATAATGCTGTTGCAAAAAAAGCAAGCATCATTTTGAGATGTATTAGCCGGAGTCTTGTAAGCAAGACACAAAAAGTAATTCTTCTCCTCTACACCGTGCTGATTAGGCCTCAGTTTGAGTATTGTGTCCAGTTCTGGGCGCCATGTTTTAGGAAAGATGTGGACAGATTGGAGAAAGTCCAGAGAAGAGCAACAAAAATTATTAAAGGTCTAGAAAACATGACCTATGAGGGAAGATTGAAAAAAATGGGTTTGTTTAGTCTGGAGAGGAGAACACTGAGGGGGGACATGGTAACAGTTTTCAAGTACATAAAAGGTTATAAGGAGGAGGGAGAAAAATTGTTCTTGTTAACCTCCTTAAATTGCAGCAAGGACGATTTAGGTTGGACATTAGGAAAAAATTCCTAACTGTCAAGGTGGTTAAGCACTGGAATAAATTGCCTAGGGAGGTGGTGGAATCTCCATCATTGGGGATATTTAAGAGCAGGTTAGACAAACACCTGTCAGGGATGGTCTAGATAATACTTAGTCCTGCCTTGAGTGCAGGGGACTGTACTAGATGACCTCTTGAGGTCCAGTTCTTCTAGATGTGAGTTTGCAGCAGGTGGTCAGCAAGCAGGCACTCCTGGGGCGAGACAAGGCCAAGGTCCTGGAAAAATTAATAATACATCTGAGTCTTGTTATGGAAGAAACAGAGGTGAAAGTAAGCCGGGTTGCTCCGGTGCGGCCTACTGGCAAGAGCCTGTGCGTCACAGCAGGGCAGATCGGCTTCCCCAGGTGGCAATTTAAAGGGCCTGGGGATCCCAGCAGTGGCTGGAGCCCCAAGCCCTTTAAATTGTCGCCAGAGCCCTGCTGCCAGAGCCCTGGGGAAGCGGCCTGGGTGGCTCCTGCCGCAGCTACTGCCGCGTGTCCTTTAAATTGTCCCTGGAGCCTGCCGGAGCCCTGGGGTAGCTGGTGTCAGGGCTCTGGTGGCTATTTAAAGGTCCCAGGGCAGTAACGGCGGCCAGAGCCCTGGGCCCTTTAAATCGCTGTCCGAGCCCCCCAGCTGCCACTGCTACCCCGGGGCTCCAGCAGGGGGCTTGGGTGGTGATTTAAAGGGCCCGGGGCTCCCACTGCTGCTACCCTCCGGAGCCCTTTAAATCGACAGCCGAGCCCTGCTGCTGGAGCCCCAGGGTAGTGGCAGCCGGGGGCTCCAGCAGTGATTTAAAGAGCCAGGGGCTCCCAGCTGCCACTACTGCAGCAGAGCCCTGGGCCCTTTAAAGCTCCGCCAGAGCGTGGGGCCCCGGGGTAGCAGAGGCAGCCGGGAGTCCCTGGGGCTCTGATGGTTATTCAAAGGGCCTGGGGCTCCGCTGCGGTAGTGGCAGCTGGAGCCCCGGGCCCTTTAAATTGCCTCTGAGCCCTGGGGCTCCCAGCCGCTTCTGCAGCTGGCAGCTCCAGGGTGATTTAAAGGGCCTGGGGCTCCCAGCTGCTGCTACCATAGTCCCAGCCCCGGGCCCTTTAAATCTTGATTTAAAGGCCCTGGGGATGTAAAGGCCCCGCCTCTTCCGGTAGAACCCTAAGTCCTTTAAGTTACTTTCACCCCGGGAACAAGTAAACTTCACAGGTTGGTTTGCTCCCTTCAAACAGATTAGCACATTGACTGAGCCCACAGAGAAAGACACAACACACACTCCTGTGTTCAGGGAAGAGTCCCAGCGCATTCCAGAAAAGGGACAGCTTTTCTCAAATGCTGAGACCTGAAGTTTCATGGTGCTTGCAAGGGTGTAGTTTGCAATGCTGCAAACCTTTGTGTGCAAAGAAATAGCATTACTTCTGGAAGCCCCAGTGAGATATCTGATGTAAATGGGAATAAGAGCAGGAAGGGCTTGGTGCTGCCTAGTGATGTGCACAATCTTTGCTCAGATTCTCCAGAAATCCTGGGAGCAGTTTTTGGGCTCACAACTCCCCCATTCAATGGCTCCTGTAACCCAAAAGAAAATTGTTAGCAGATGAGAGTTTGAACTGTGGTGAGACCAAATTGTCACTTAATTGAAAATATGGACTTCCCCCCAGCTCCCTTAGACTTCTCACATTATTAGTTTGTCACATTTTACCATTCCCCTGAAATTCTGGCCTTGCTCTTCCCAAGGAGCTGTTACTTTAACCATTTTTTTGGGTTCCTTAGCAGCTGGGTGAGAACACCCCTCTTTCCTCACACAGCTGAGAGAGACATGAGATGGCTGGGATTTTATTGGCAGCTTTGGCAGTTGTTTCATGCTTCCTTCAATTGTGGGTGCTCTCTTTAAAGATCTTGTTTGGATAAATACATGTTAGTGGATCAGACATGATGTGCAGAGCAACACTCGCCCCCAGTGCCACTTGGAGGTTGAGCAGAGGAGTGCAAGTTGACTTTCTTCCAGGCATTCCCCTTTCATAGCACAGCTCTGCCGCGTGGTGGTCTGTCCTTTCAGTGACTCAGCCCTCCAGACAGGTCACATTTTCAAGTCCACTCCTTTTGGGGTAGCAGAGTCCAGTAATGGGGAGGTCTTTAGGATTAAGCAAGGTATTCAGGGCTTCCCCCTTGGGTTGGGGGTCTCATGGTCCTGGACCCTTGTATCTTCATAGTCTTTCCCCATCTAGGTTCCCCCAAGGGATAAACTTCCATAGTTATCCCTCTTGAGGGGTTGGTAGGGGAGCCCGGACCATCCTCTACACTAAGCTCCAATCCAGAGCCCAGCTGAGTCCTGCACCCTAGGTGGCTATGTGGCTGCCTTCTTGGATCACTTCCTACCACTCCCCTCTCTTTCCACAGGGTAAAATAAATATCTAAACACACAAATCAAGTCTCTGACCTTCAAAGAGTCACAGGTCCCTTCTTTGTAGGCTTGGTCAGGTCACTATCATAGAAATGTGGGACTGGAAGGAACCTCAGTAGATCTCATGATCCAGTCCCCTGGATCAATATTATCTAGAGACCATTAGTGACAGGTGCTTGTCTAACCTGTTCTTAAAAGCTTCCAATGACAGAGATTCCACAACCTCCCTAGGTAATTTGTTCCAGTGCTTAACTACCCTGACAGGAAGTTTTTTCAAATGTTCAACCTAAATCTCCCTTACTGCAAATTAAGTCCCATTACTTTTTCTCCTATCCTCAGTGGTTAAGGAGAATAATTTATCACACTCCTCGTTGTATGGACATTGTATATTCTTGGAGACACTTACCATGTTCCCCATTCAGTCTTCTCTTCTCCAAACTAAACAAACGCTGTTTTTTCAATTTTTCCTTGTAGGACATGATTCCTAGAACTGTAATAATTTTTATTCTCCCCTCCGGACTTTTTTCAATTTGTCCACATCTTTCCTGAGGTGTGGCGCTCAGCACTGGGCGCACTGCTCCAGGTGAAACCTTATCAGTGCTGAGCAGAGCAAAAAAATTACTTGTGGTATCTAGTGTACTACACTCCTGATAGTACATCCCAGAATGCTGGTTTCTTACATTGTTGAATCATATTCAGTTTGCAATCTGCTATAACTCCCAGATCCTTTTCTGCAGTACTCCTTCCTAGGCAGTCATTTCCCATTTTGTATTTGTAATTCTAATTCTGTCCTCCAAAGTACTTGTAACCCCTCCCAGCTTGGTATTGTCCACAAACTATATAAGTGTACTCTCTATTCCATTATACAAAATATTTATGAAGATATTGAATAGAACCGGCCTGAGGATAGATCCTTGCCGGACCCCACTTGATATTCTCTTCTAGCTTGACTGTGAACTATTGATAACATTTCACCACAAAGATGGACTACAGGCCGTCAGGAACAGTATCCCCGATAATGTCACAGCAAACCTGATGGCTGAACTTTGTGACTTTGTCCTCACCCATAACTGTTTCACATTGGTGGACAATATATACCTTCAAATCAGCGGCACTGCTATGGGTACCCGCATGGCCCTACAGGATGCCAACATTTTTATGGCTGACTTAGAACAACGCTTCCTCAGCTCTTGTCCCCTAATGCCCCTACTCTACTTAGCACTATATTTATGACATCTTCATCATCTGGACCCATGGAAAAGAAGCCCTTGAGGAATTCCACCATGATTTCAACAATTTCCATCCCATCATCAACCTCAGCCTGGACCAGTCCACACAAGAGATCCACTTCCTGGACACTATGGCGCTAATAAGCGATGGTCACATAACCATCACCCTATACTGGAAACCTACTGATAGCTATTCCTACCTACATGCCTCCAGCTTTCACCCAGACCACACCACATGATCCATTGTCTACAGCCAAGCTCTATGATACAACTGCTCCAACCCCTCAGACAGAGACAAACACCTACAAAATCTCTATCAAGCATTCTTACAACTACAATACCCACCTGGTGAAGTGAAGAAACAGATTGACAGAGCCAGAAGAGTAGCCAGAAGTCACCTACTACAGGACAGGCCCAACAAAGAAAATAACAGAACGCCTCTAGCCATCACCTTCAGCCCCCGACTAAAACCTCTCCAACGCATCATCAAGGATCTACAACCTATCCTGAAGGACGACCCATCACTCTCACAGATCTTGGGAGACAGGCCAGTCCTTGCCTACAGACAGCCCCTCAACCAATATGCAAACTAGGTACAATTAACTTAGGCTTGAATAGAGTCTGGGAGTGGATGGGTCATTACACAAAGTAAAACTATTTCCCCATGTTTATTTTCCCTCTCCACCCCCCACTGTTCCTCAGATGTTCTTGTCAACTGCTGGAAATGGCCCACCTTGATTATCACTACAAAAGGTCGTCGTTGCGCCCCCCCTCCTCCCCCCCCGCTCTCCTGCTGGTAATAACACACCTTAAGTGATCACTCTCGTTACAGTTTGTATTTTACACTGAATGCATCTGATGAAGTGAGCTGTAGCTCACGAAAGCTTATGCTCAAATAGATTGGTTAGTCTCTAAGGTGCCACAACTACTCCTTTTCTTTTTGCGAATACAGACTAACACAGCTGCTACTCTGAAACCTGTTGATAACTAGTTACTCTCTGAGTGTGTTTTTCCAACCACTTGTGCACCCACCTTATAGGAAGTTCTTCTATGCTATATTTACCCAGTTTGCTTATGAGAAGATCATTTGAGACCGTATCAAAAGCCCTACTAAAGTCGAGATATATCACATCTGTTGCGTCCCCCCATCCACAAGACTTCTAGGTCCTTACAAATTGATTGTTTGATTATTTGCTCCATTATCTTTCCGTGTACTGAAGTTGAGCTAACTGGATCGTAATTCCCTGGGTTGTCCTTACTCCCCCTTTTACAGATAGGCACTATGTTTTCCCTTTTCCAGACCTCTGAGATCTCTCCTGTCCTCCATGAATTTCTCTGAGATAATCACCAATGGCTGAGAGATCTCTTCAGCCGGTTCCTTAAATATTGTAGGATGCGTTTCATCAGGCCCTGCTGACTTGAAGACATCTAACCTGTCTAAGCAATTCTTAACTTGTTCTTTCCCTATTTTAGACTCCGATCCTGCCCCATTGGCACTGATGTTCACTGTGTTAGTCATCCAGTCTCTGCTGACCTTTTTGGTGAAAGCTGAAACAAAAAAGACATTTAACACTTCAGCCATTGCTGCGTTTTCTGTTGTTCTGCTATTGCCAGGCCTCAGACAGCAAGAGCTCCTGTGGAATTTCTTCCCAGGAGTTCAGAGTGTAGGTCAGCTCACCTGCACTGTCTGCCTGCCACTGAGCTCCTCAGCCAATCCAAGCTTTGCAGGTGCATTGAAACACAGTTCCCAAACCCCTTCCTCTCCAGGGTACACCCCATCACACATGGATACTGTGTTCTATTATTACTGACATTGTTTGATACATAGCAACAGAGGAATTGCCATACTGTATCAGAGCAGTGGTCCATCTATCTGGGCATTTATATGGCTCACATCTGTGCCTCTTCCCCCTGCTGAGGTAGGGAGAGGAGTTGTTATCTGCATTTTACAGATGGGGACCTGAGGCACAGCGAGTGGAAGGGACCTACCCAAAGCCTGACAGAGAGTTGGTGGCAGAGCCAGGAACTAGAGTCAGAGAATTTAAGGCCAGAAGGGACCACTAGATCATCTAGTCCAGTGTTTCTCAATGACCGGTCTGTGGACTGGCGCCGGTCCCGGAGATCTCCCTGACACAGGTTAGGAAGGCAGCAAGCCGGTCACTGGTATCAAAAAGATTGAGAAACACTGGACCTAGCCTGACCTCTTGTATGTTGCAGGAACGGAACCTATAACCTCCAGCCCAGTGCACTCCAGATACTTCCTGTCATAGCTTCTGACCACAACCAGCGCCAGCTGCTTCAGAGGAAAGTGCAAGAAACCCCATACGGGCCTGTTATGGAATCATATGCCCATGGGGGAAGTTTCTCTCTAGTGCCCATCTTTTAACTGGCTGGCTTATGTTCTGAAGCAGGAAAGTTTAGTATACCCTCTTCTAATTTTAGCCTTTCTAATGTACCCGTGTACATTCATATTCTCGTTATAAATGTCTCATCTTTTTCTGACTCTCACTAAGATCCTGACCTCAGTGGTTGGTATCTTGTGGCAAGGAGTTTCACCGGCTAATTATAAGTTGTAGAAAAATATTTCCTTCTACCAGTTTTAAATGTATTGTCTTTCAGTATTCAGAATGTCCGGTGTTCTGCATTGGTTCGTATTTTTATGGTGCTGTTCCGTTCTCTTTGTGGATTATATTGCTATACATTGTATCACATTTGCTGTGAGTTTGTCTCACTGACTTTTTACTTTGCTACATGTTAGTACAGAAATGTTTGATAAATGTGTTATAGAGCTGTGGGAGCAGTGTGGTCACATGAGGTACAAAAGCACTATCCTGTTGGGACATCTCTGGTCCCGTCCCCTTCCTGTAGGCTATAGAGGGACTGTTCTCTTCAGTATTTTTCCCATTGCTTTCTAGCTCAATTTTAAAGGCCACCTGCAAAGGAAAGGACGATTTGGTTAGTGCCCCTTTTTAGCTGCTTTATGGTGAATGCAGGGGCCTGGAATGTTGTAGAGGTTACATTTTTTCCTCTGATACAGAAATTTTAGTAAATGAGGGTTGGGCATTTGACTAGTCCAAAAATTAGTGGTCAGTTGACCAGTCAAATATTGGTCAAATAATGTCAAAAACAGTCAAATATTTTAAAGATTAATTTATTGGAACAGTAACAACAGTAACAAAAAAGAGAGAGGCCAAAGAGGAAAAGAAAAAACAGCCCTCTGAGCGACATAAGTTACACGAATATAAGTGCTGTGCTGTCAGGAGAGCTTTTCCCACTGACATCGCTCCCGCTGCTCGTTGGGAGTGATTTAATTACATCGACAGGAGAACTCTCTCCTGTCAGCACAGAGCGTCTCCTGCTGACATAGCACTGTCCACACTGGCCCTTCTGACGGCGTAACTTAGGTCGCTCTGGGGTGTTTTTTCACACCCATGAGCGTCATAAGTTTTACTGACAAAAGTGCTGGTGCAGACACAGCCTGAGTTATTTTAACTCAGAAAAATGCAAAACAAAGTGAAGTGAAGCCCTAAAAAAGGGGTGGCACCATCATGCAATCAAACAAGTAGGCTGCCGCCAACATCAGGACATTCTTGCTGGAATATTTGACGGTATTTGACCCTGGTCAAGTAATAGGTCGTCAATTGACATTATTTGATTGGTCAAATTATTTGACTTGCCACTCCTAGTAATGACAAATCCAGACTTCCACAACCTATGTTGCAGGATGCTTTGGATGACCCAGAGATGTGCCTTGGGAACCTTCTTAGCCCTTAGTTGAAGGGATGGGGGTGTTGAATCCTTAACAAAGACCTCTTGTCTCCTAAGTAATTGAGTTTGGAAGGTTTCAGAGTAACAGCCCTGTTAGTCTGTATTCGCAAAAAGAAAAGGAGTACTTGTGGCACCTTAGAGACTAACCAATTTATTTGAGCATAAGGGCTTTCATGAGCTACAGCTCACTTCATCGGATGCATTCAGTGGAGATGCATTCAGTGGATGTTCAGGATTGAAAGCCCTGACAGGCTGGATCCAGCCCGCGGGCTATAGTTTGGTCCCCCCGCTTTAAGGTAAAGATTCTGTCACAGGTATTTTTACTAAAAGTCAGGGAGAGGTCACAGGCAATAAACACACATTCATGGAAGCCCATGGCCTGTCCCTGACTTTCACTAAAAATACCCTGGGGTGGGAGGAGACTAACAGTCAGAGCGCTGCAAGGGGTTGACCTCCTGCAGCTGCTCCAGCCCCAGGAGGGCTGACCCAACCACTTCAGCGCTTTGGCCGCTGCTTCAGCAGCCCCGGGGCTGACTGCTGCTCCAGCCCTGCCCCGGAAGACGTCACGGAATCCATTACCTCCATGACAGAATCATGTCCTTAGTAATACCCTTTAGCTGCATCCATGTGACACATCTGTTGAACACATTTACACATTCTTCTATTTAAACGGGCTCCAGTTATCCCATCATGAACCACCCTAAATAATTCTTCATCCTCCTTCATGCTTACAGATAGTTATCATGTCTCTCCTCCCTCCCCCAATCAGGATTTAGATGAGTAGCACATAGCTTTGTTGTTCGTTCTGCATCAGTCTGTCCCTGCAGCCCCGAACTTGTGTCTGGTACATGTCCCTGCATTCCCTCAGGTCCCCTGATTTCTTTCTGGTACAAAATTGCCTTCCATTTTATGTGTTGTATATTATTTGTATTGAAGCGTGCCTACTAGACCTTGTTCCACTGTGCTGTGAGCGCTGTACAAACATATAATGAAGAGAGAGCCTCTGCCCCAAAGAGTGTATATGGGAAGGATAAGATGAGACGGCAGGTCGGTACAACAGCCAGACAAGCCATCAAAGGTGACTGATTCTGGTTAGTGTGATAAGGAGCCATCACAGCACACTTGCTCATTGTTGAGTGTTATGCAGGCGCTGTGGCAGAGCTGAATGTTAAGAGGCAATTTGGAGGACGCGATGTGGCTTTGTGGATGTCTGCAGGGAGCTTGTCCTCTGTTTGAGGAGCAGCATGGGAGAAAGCAGGATGATGCATGCTGGAAACTGTAGTCACCCTGTATGCTCTTACTGCCCTCTAGACAGAGGCTGGCGTTACTCTCTGTTGTTGTCGATGCTGCTGTATGACGTTCCTGGAAGCATCTGTTTAATTTCCTGCCCGCTCTCACTCTTGGGTTTCCCCTGCAGCCCACCCACGTAGTTTGATTCTCGTTCGGATGCACATTAGGGTTTGTGCTCCTCGGGGCCACGTGTTGGGCGTGTCTCCTGGGCACACTTGGCCTTTTGGACGCACTAAGCAGGCTCCTTTTTTGAAAATTCTCTTTGAAGGGAGAGACCGAGAACTCTCCAGTGCTCAGGTTTCCTGCATTCTGGCTCGGTGTGTCTATGAACCTGTCCCCGTTCTGTGCGGCCCCTGCCAGCTGTGAGAGCTGCCGAGGCCCTTTGCTGGGTGGTGCGTGTCTTTTCCTGTGTGCTGGCTGTATGGGAGAGCCTGGGATGAGGAGAGACATGCCAAGGCAGTGTTCTGGCAGAACACAAACTCTGCATTGTTCCTGTGAGGTAATTTGCACTTGATAAATAAAGCAGCCCCGTCAGCAGAAAGTGTTGCCATGGCTGGGTTCTCCTCTGCATCCAAAGGCACTGCTGCAGACCTGGGGCGGTTGGGGGAGCCTCTGGCTCGTCTGGGCCCGCTGTTTTCTGAGGTACAGACCCGGGGCTGGGGGTAGCTGCTGGCTGGTCCAAGCCCCGCTGCTCTCTGAGGTGCAGACCTGGGGCTCTGGGGGGAGCCTCTGGCTGGTCTGGGCCCTCCTGCTCTCTGAGGTGCAACCCTAGGGTATGTGTGGGGAACTGCTGGCTGATCCGGGCCCAGCTGCTCTCTGAGGTGCAGCCTTGGGGCGGTGGGGGAAGCTGCTGGCTCGGGGTTGGGGCCCTGTTGCTCTCTGAGGTGCAGCCCCGGTGTGGTGTGAGGGAGCTGCTGGCTGGTCCGTGGCCCACTGCTCTCTGAGTTGCAGACCTGGGGCAATGTGGGGAGCCGAGGCTGATCTCGGCCCCACTGCTCTCTGAGGCATAGTCACTGAGAGGTCCTTTCTGGTCCCCAAGTCAGAGGATCCCTTCCAGTTCCTCTCCTGAGGGCTCAACGGCCGTAGGTTGGGATGAGAGGAATGCTCTGCTCAAGCTGCAGGTTCATCCCTTGGGCTTGGGCGCGTTACAGATGCCTTTAGAGAAGACCTGTTGGATGCAAAATGGAGCTGAGTCAGACGGGGGGGTCTCAGCTTGCAGAGTCATTTCCAGCAGCACCCCTGAGTTGTGCGGCCCGTTGCAAGCAAGGGGAACTGGTGCAGTGTGTGCATGTGCCCACCTCGCTGGGTGTGTTCCCAGGCATGTTTCTGCAAGGAGGGCTCGGGGCCTGGCCCATGTTTGCATTGTGTATGTGGCCGTTTCAGCACCAGTCTCCAGAACGCAAGCTGGGGTCTCGCTGCTCCCTCCCCGGTGCCAACCCCAGCCGCTGGGAGCAGGCAGTTTGGGGGCTATCTCAGACTGTTTTGTGCTGGCACCCTTCCTACAAGGGGCACTGTGGAGCCGCATGGAGAATAACTGACGCTACAGGCCGTGGGAGCTTTCATCGTTACTGGCGTGTTCCACTCTGTACAGGACCCAGTCTCAGCCACCTCTGCCCAGAGATCACAGTGTATAGTACGTGTCAGGGGACTATGCCAGGCCAGGCCACGAAGGGCACACAGGGGGAACGACAGGGCGACATTTTCCTGTTGGTTCCTTGAAGGTATTGTGAGTGGGGAGAGTGATTGGGTGGACTGGAATGGGGAGGGAAATCCATGCCCACAGCTCTTACTGGGGAAATGAGTGGCAGTGCCCTCTGCCCCCCTCTGTAACTCTGATAGGGGGTTGGTGGTGCCCCGTGGCTCTGGCAGTGTGCGGGCGGGTGTTGCAGTGACCCCCCCCCTTGCTCTGGCAGTGCACACAGGTGGGTGTTGCAGTGACCTTCCTCTCCCCCGTGGCTCTGGCAGTGTGCGGGCGGGTGTTGCAGTGACCCCCCCCTTGCTCTGGCAGTGCACACAGGTGGGTGTTGCAGTGACCTTCCTCTCCCCCGTGGCTCTGGCAGTGTGCGGGCGGGTGTTGCAGTGACACCCCCCCTTGCTCTGGCAGTGCACACAGGTGGGTGTTGCAGTGACCTTCCTCTCCCCCGTGGCTCTGGCAGTGTGCGGGCGGGTGTTGCAGTGACCCCCCCCCCCCCTTGCTCTGGCAGTGCACACAGGTGGGTGTTGCAGCGACCTTCCTCTCCCCCGTGGCTCTGGCACTGCGCGGGTGGGTGTTGCAATGACCCCCCCCCATGGCTCTGCAGTGGGTGGGTGGGTGTTGCGGCGCCCTGTACCTCTTCTGTATGACTGTCAGAGGCAACGCCATGTTGCTGCTACTGTTTATCTGCCTGCAGGTCCCGCAGGCAGCGTGCCCAGTCCGGTGTGTCAGGGAAGCGGTGAGCTTCCTCTCCCGCCTCTTATTTCCTTTCTGACGGGAATTAATTTCCAGCATCTCTCGCTGCTTCTTCCCCATTATCTCCCCCTGAGTTCAGCCCAAGTGCGCTCTCTGGCACCAGGGTCCAGAGATACGGGACAGGACAGCTAAAGCACTGCGAGCCATCCTTGCTGCAGGGTTTCAGCTCCCCCTTGCAGTGAGCTCTGATCCCTGTGGGATGAGTGAGTGCAGGCATGGGGACCCCTATGCGGTCATTAGCCCGTTTTCCTCGGGGAGGGTTTACACCACCCTCATTGCTCTGTCTGTCTCTCTGGTGACTCTGTGCTCATTGCCATGTATTTCAGCCTGAGGGACTGAGTCTGTCTGTGTCCTGTCCTGCAGATCCTGAGCAATGGAGGCTGGATCCGTGGTGCGAGCTGTCTTTGATTTCTGCCCCAGCGTCTCTGAAGAGCTGCCCCTGTTTGTGGGGGACATCATAGAGGTGCTGCGGGTGGTGGACGAGTTCTGGCTCCTTGGGAAGAAGGAGGGGATCAGAGGTAAGAGCTAAAAGGTGCTGAGCAGGATCCACAGAGATGGAGGTTTCCTAGGGTCAGTGGTTCTCACCCTGTGGTCTGTGGACTATGTCTAAGGCTGTGGTCCCCAAACTATGGGGAACACCTCCTAGGGGGCACGGAGGAACATTTTGTGGGGGGAGCGGCAGGGCCCAGGCCAGCCCCAATGGGGAAAGGGAAGGGCGCACCACCCAGCCCCGCTCTCCTCCCAGCCACAGCTGCAAGTCCAGCTGTGGTCCCTGGCTCCTGGCCCCAACCATGGGCCCACTTCTGGCTGCAATTCCCGACCCCAGGCCTGCTTCCGGGCTCCTGGCCACAGCCACAGCCCTGCTCCTGGCCCCAGCTCCTGATCGTGGTTCTGGGGAGGGTGCGGAACAGGTAAGGGGGGACATGGACAAAAACATTTGGGGACTGCTGGTCTGAAGGGGTCCATGAAAGCCAGACTGAAAACTGAACAGAATTCAACTGTAGGTAAAGACCATAGATTTCCAAAGGGGTCCACGCCTCCATTCAAAATTTTTGGGAGTCCGCAGGTGAAAAACAGTTGAGACCCACTGTCCTAGGTAACTTTGGGTAGGTCAGTTACCCCATCTGGGTGCATTCCCCCTCGGCCAAGGGCCATTCTGATGGCGAATGCGGGGGCCAGAGCTGTTTGACCAGATCCTGGAGTCTTCTCTCACTTGGGCTGTATCTGATGCTCAAAATGTTTTCCCGTCAGCTTCATGTTGAGTCTTAAACAGTCCTTGTTCTTGTTTGTTTTTCAGTAGCGCTGAGTGCAGATAAATCCTCAGCAGGTGGGAGCTAGGTGCTGTACAACACATAGTGAGAGAAGACAGTCCCTGCCCTTACAGGCCTACTGGACGAGGCCATGAAAGGGTGGGAGGGAAACAAAGGCACAGAGAGGGGAAGTGACCTGTGGGTCAGTGGCAGAACTAGAAACAGACCCCGAGTCTCCAGAGCTCTGGTCCAGTGCCCTGCCCGCTGGGCCCTTCTGCCTCTCCATGACAGTCTCTTCAACATCCACCTATTTCTGCTCCTGAAAACTCCCTCTCCCACGGGCCAGTATCCGGACCTGTCTGGATCAGGATAGAATGTGATTTCATTGGGCTCCTGAAAAGACATAAAGAAAAATTGGAAGCTCCAAAATTCCCATAAAGGGCCATTTTAAACTTTTGTAATCTCAACGGCTCTTTCTCGGTGTAATAACAATATTGAGAGAGCATTCAAGCTCTCAGTCAGATGGGAACCAGATCACCTCAAAATGTGATGATTGTTCTCGTCTAGTTACAAAGTGGGCTCAAAACAACCTTAGAATAGGACTGGGATTGCAGCCTTCGGAGAGGCTACTTCGCCTCCTTTGTAACAGAGCAGAGACCCAGAGTCCTGGTCCTGTAGCTCCAAACATGCAGACCTCTGCCACTTGGGCTAAAAAACAAAGGTCGACATTAACTCGAATCTTCAGAAGAGCCCTTTTCTTCTCTCTAGGCCTCAGGTGGCCAACAGAGGGCAATATGTGTGCACATGCATGCACACACAGTCAGCCTGCTCCTGCTTCTACTGACATCACTGGCCCCAAACCAGCTACAAGGAAAGTCACCACAGCTACTTAATCACAATATTTTTTCCCCTGGGCCCGCATTCTTAAGGAGATATGGCTGTGGAGAGTGTGAAGGGGCAGTAACCAGGTGTGTCCTGCGAGCTCAAAGATGAAGAAACAGACAAAAGTCAATCAGGCTAATTCTTAATGACTTGTAACTGAAAAACCATTTGAATTTCCTGCTTTCTCTCTGAGGATATCTGGCTATTTTCAAACTAATTTTCCAAACCAAAAGTTATAGGGGGCCTAAAATAGACCTTTAGAATGGAGAGGCTGCAACCTACCCATAATAATACTTAACACGGTATGGAAATTAATTAATGAAGCCTCACAATTTGGTGTAAGACACAGCAGGATTATTATTTCCATCAATGGGGAGGGAGACCCAGGCAGAGAGCAGGGAACAGACTTGGTCTAGGAAGTCAGCAGCAGAGCCTGGACTAGAACTCGGGTGCATATTAGGCCACTGGCACTGCAGATTAAGGATAGTGACACACTGAATTACACTGAATTGGGAAGAACCATGTCAGGGCGTCAAGAGAGCATCCAGCTCATTATCCCTGTGATTCTTCCAGAAAAAAATATGTAAGCCCTACTTTACTGGTTACCAGAACATCTGCACAGGGCAGTTTCCCTCATCATGGTAATCAGCCTGTCGCTATCTGAGCCATATCTCACCGTAGTATCTGAGTACCTGGCTCAACACTGGGGAGATGCTGCGAACCTGTCCTACGGAATTGCAAACTATCGGTCCAATATATGTAGGGCCCTACCAAATTCACGGGCCACTTTGGTCAATTGCTTGTTCATAGGGTTTTTAAAATTGTAAATTTCATAATTTCAGCTGTTTAAATCTGAAATTTCACGGTGTTGTAATTGTGGGGGTTCTGACCCAAAAAGGAGTTGTGAGGGGGTTGCAGTATTGCCACCCTTTCTTCTGCGCTGCCTCGGAGCCGGGCAGCTGGAGAGTGGCAGCTGCTGGTCGGGAACCCAGCTCTGAGGGCAGGGCCGCCACCAGCAGCAGCGCAGAAGTCAGGGTGGCCGGGTATCGTATTCTGCGCTGCTGCCTGCAGAGCTGGGCCTCGGTCAGCAGCCGCCGCTTCCTGGCTGCCCAGCTCTGAAGGCAGCAGCGCAGCGTGAGGGTGACATGGTGTGGTGTTGCCATGCTTCTGTGCTGCTGCGGGCGGGGCACTGAAGGCAGCACAGAAGTAAGGGTGGCAATCCCTTGATCCCCTAAAATAACCTGGCAACCCCCTGCAACCCCCGTTTGGGTCAGGATCCCCAGTTTGAGAAACGCTGGCCTACCCCATGAAATCTGTACGGTATCGGGTGAAAGCACACGAACGACCAGATTTCACTGTCCGTGACGCGTTTTTCATGACCATAGCGCTTTGTAGCTTCCAGCCTGAGTCTTGCCATCTGATCTGTGTGTGCAGCACCCCAGGGGGCAGGTCCGATTGCAGGATTGGGGCCTCTTTTTATAACCAGTGCATCCTGATCCTGACATGGGGCTTCCCTGTCATAAGACAGAAGATGGAGGCTAAAGGTTATATGTTTGCTTTCCCTGTCTGGGTGTTGGTGACAGTGAGATCACAGTACGCATCCGATGAAGTGAGCTGTAGCTCACGAAAGCTCATGCTCAAATAAATTGGTTAGTCTCTAAGGTGCCACAAGTCCTCCTTTTCTTTTTGCGAATACAGGCTAACACGGCTGTTACTCTGAAACCAGTGAGATCACAGTAATTCAGATGGGCTGCTCATTGCCCTGGGGTATTGGTTGGTCTGTTGGGCATGCAGGGTGGAGGGTACTGTATTTTTCTTTAAAAACTAATAAAGAACAACATTTTCAGAAATCCTCAAGAGCGCCTGACTTCCAAACCCATGGTCATTCCTGTGGTCCATGGGGCCAGCCAGAGGGGATCCTGGGGAGGGGTGGGACTCTTTCCCACACAGAGGAGGGAAGAGTCTGAGTGATGGTGGGGCCGGAGGCGAGGTAGATCCCGGGGGAGGCTGGGTGGTGATGGGGGCGGGGTGGATCTTAGAGGAGTTGGGAATGGGGGACACAGTCTGGGCCCCTGAGAAAGGGGTGACCATGTGCTGACAACTGCTTCTCGTTCTAGGGCAATTTCCCAGCAGTTTTGTGGAGGCAGTGGATATTCCCAGTTTGAAGCAGGGGGAGAAGCTGTTTGTCTGCACCAATGACTTCACGTCCCAGGAGCCAGGGAGCCTGTCACTGCAGAGAGGTAACCTCTGCTCCCTCCCTTTGGCTCCTGCCCTCCCGCTCCCCTGTCCTGTCACTCATGTGCCTTGGGAAACAGAGGGAACCTAGAGCAGCTGAGAAGGGGTTTCCTAACAGCTGTGGATTCTAGGTCCATAGGCTGCTTTGTGCTCCTGCCCCTGTGCACCTGCGGGGCTCAGGCCAACTTTGTACCCTGTGTCCTGAGTTCTGCATGTCCTGCCCCTGCCCCCCAATACACATGTGCTGCACTGGGGTGGCCCCCCAACCCTGGTGTCTCTGTGGGGCTGGGCCAGTACCATATACATGTGCCGCAGGTGCCCCACCACTGCACTCTGCATGGCTGGGCTGGCGAAGGAGGTGACCAGGCCTGGAAGGGGAGTGGGGAAGGACTCAGAAATTGCCATCGGGGTGAGTCCTTGACCCTGTGTTTCTCATTCTCCCCCCAGGAGACATGGTGATCCTGAGTGGCTCCCCAGCCTCCAGTTGGCTCCAGGGTAGAAGCTGCTGGGGCTCCAGGGGCTTCTTCCCATCCTCATGCGTGCGGGAGCTTTGCCTCTCGCCCTGGGGCCGCCGGCTCTCTCAGAGCACTGTCCTGAAGGTGCCTGCTGACTCACTGGGCCAAGCCCGAGCCTTGATGAGCCTCTCTGCTCAGCTGGAGGAGGAGCTGGACTTTAGGGAAGGGGATGTGATCACCATTGTCGATATCCCTGAGCCTGGCTGGTTCACAGGGGAACTGGGAGGTCGAAGCGGGATTTTCCCAGAGGGTTTCGTGGAGCTGCTGGGTCCCTTGAGAGTGACAGGTGGCCCAGAGGAGCTGGGGCCCTACGAGCATTACAGTGTTAATGGCGTTGCAGACATGCCCCCCCAGGAGGAGGGCGGGCAGGAAGGGAGTGAGAAGCCACTGGGCACGTATGGCATTGCACTCTATCAGTTCCAAGCGCTGGAGCCCCAGGAGCTGGATTTTGATGTGGGAGACAGAATCCAGATTGTGGGGGCACTGGAAGATGGCTGGTTGGAGGGCTTGCTGAGGGGGAGACGTGGCATTTTTCCTCACCGGTTTGTGAGGTTGGAGGGCTCTGCTCCCTGCAGGGAAAAGAGGGGCACTGGGATGTTGCAGGAAGAGGGCAGCTGTGGAATGGCCATCCATCAGGACCCAGCAAGTGCCTGCGTTGGGGCCCTTCCCCTGCAAGGGGAAGAAGGGGAAGACGTGAGTGCCTGGGGCTCACACCATGTTGAAGGGAAGTCCAGTACAACTTTGTCCCAAACACCAGTGAGGTCAGAGGATCCTTCTGATGTTGGGGTTGGACAGTGCAAGTCTGCATCCTTGGAAGGGCACCCTCCCAGCACAGAGCTCCAGGGACCCCTTCCCAAGGACACAGTGGGCTCCCTCCCCATTGACTCTGCAAAGGCTATCAATGGCATTTTCCCTACCCCGCAGCTCCCTCCCCAGCCAAAGAGCAGACCCCGTTGCCAAGCAGTTGAATTGGAGCCCAGCCAGAGCCCTGGGGCCTTGCAACGGCCCTTGGACATCCCTGCTTCACCAGAGAGGGAGGGAGAGAGTCCCAGTGTGCCCCCATGGGCACCATGCTCCCCCCTGCACAGTAGCAGGAGCCAAGTCTTCCCTCCTCCCAGTAGCTGGGCTGCAGCAGAGCCCGGAGAAGGTCGGAGGAGCACCCTTTTCCAGGACCTGGCCAGCTGGGTGGAAGATCAAAGGCAGAAATCTAAATCCCGTTCTTCCAGCTTCAGTGGTGCCCATGAGGGCCTGGATACATGGCCTGGTGCCCGAACAGACCGGCCCTCGCCCATGCTGCATGGAGACAGCTGCACTGACCTCGACTCCAAGCTGACAGAGCAGCTGGCACAATTTGAGAAGAGCGTGACTAGCTCTGGAGCTGAGTCAGACAAGAAGGTCTCCCGCCACTTCTCCATCCTGGACTACAGTTCAGAGAAGGACATTGTGTGTGGCTCCCCAGAGTGTGCCCCCCATTGGAGGCTGCCAGAGAGGAGGAAAGGCCTAAGGCCTCCACCTCCCCGCCCCAATGCCCCAGCCCGAGCCGTTTCTCCCTCCTTCTCAGTGCGGCCCTCCCGGCCAGCCCCTCTCCCTCCTCCAAGTAGGCAGAGGAGGAACATGGCCTCTCCACAGCTTCAGCACAGGAGCCAGCCCAGGCAGGAGCCACAGGCAGAGGCGGGCCAGGGGGATTCAGCTGGGGCAGCTGCACGTCAGTGCCCCTTTCTGCTGACAAGGATCCGGGAGGTGGAACAAGACCTGGAGGCTTATGGCAAGACTCGAGCTGAGCTGAACTCGATGCTAGAGCAGCAGCAGGATGAGCTGGTGAGATCAGAGACCCTGGAGAACCTGGATTTCTGTGACTCCAACATCAAAAGCCTCAACGCAGAGTTGCAGGAGCTGAGAGGTGAGACTGCAGCAGCCCTGGAAATCAGGGTGTGGGAGGTACTGGCCCTTTCTCTGTGTCACAGGGGTCCTGGCCGCTGTGGCAACTGGTTCCTTCTCTTTCCTTCTGAGTTCTGAAGTTTGTCTATTTTTGTCAGAGTTGTTCTTATACTAATTTTCATTAATTAAGTTCTCCCAATGCCCCCTCCCTGTTCCCCCATCTCCTCCCCCTCTTTTGACACCCCCTTCGGTCATCCTTCCCTGTGTCCCTCAGACTCACCTTCTCCACTGTCCACTCCTCCCCTTGTACTGCTCCCCCTTCACACTCCTCATCCCTGTTTCCCTCCTGTCCTTCTCCCCCTCCATTGCCCGTCCCCATCACCAGTCAGGGCTGTTGCTGGTGCTACCCTGCCGTGCCCCCTCTCTCAGGAATAATATGGTCCCTGTATCCCACCCTCTGTCCCCTTGTCTGCTGTGGGGGAAGCAGCAGGCCCAGAGTTGCCTTAGAGGCTGGTGATCTCTCCCTGGAAACAGCAGATCAGACAGTGCCTGTGGAGAGAGAGGTGGCAGCTTTTGGCCAGCTCTGGCACTAGGCTTGCTGAAGGACTCCTGCCTGAGATGGAGCTCCAGAGCCATGGGAAGTTGTGTTCCGCTCTGGACCTCTCCGTGCCAGACAAATCAGAGTATGTAGAGAAGAACAGTGAAGCTGAGCTGAGTTAGTGGGAAAGACTAAAGCAGGGTCCCATGCACCTGCCATTCTGTGGAGTCCAGAATTTCAGCTTCCATTGGAAAAAATAACTCTCCGATGCTTACGATGGTCAAGAAAAGCTTAAACATGTGACCTGAGAGTAACTGGTGCAATGATATCTGCCTGAGTTTGCAAAGAACCTGTAACAGTTGCTCTAAGAGGGGAGACCTTCCCAATTTCTCTCAGTGGAGTGTTGTCTCTGAAACATAAAGATGGTGAGTTAAATATCAACATTGTTTCACTACTGACCATTTTAACAGAAACATCTGACCCGTGTGGTACTCCCACACAGCACCTCTCTTTCCTTCCAGGTGCCCCATCACCCCCATTAGTGTTTCTACAATCCAGCTCTCTTAGCAGCACAAACCATGGGCCCAGCATACGTTAGTTTGGATCCACTATCAGAACAAATAGCACGAGAGCTGCTGCTGGGGGGGGTCTGCATTCTTTACTAAATTAATTACAGATCTCTATTCTATCTTTTAAACGAAGCTGCCACAAACCTCCTGTTGCCGGGCTGCAGAATGCAGGGTTCTAGTTGCAGAATTTAGGTTTGTCTGGTTCAGAGCACATGGGGCCTTGATTCAAAGCAAATAAATCCATGTAACTCAGTTGGGGGAGAGAGGATAACAGACTGCAAAGCACTGGAGAGGGAGAGATGATTTGGTGTGATGCTGAACCCGAGGGAATATTCCCTGTTGGGGGATGCATCTGGCCAGGGCACTGTTTCCCCAAGGACGAGGTGAGAGCCCCACTGCCCTGGAGAGGGGAGGGATCTGGTTGAACCTGTGCCATGGCAGTGACTGAGACTGGAAGATCCTTCTCCAGAAGTACAGTGTTAGCCCCCTCCTGATGAGGGACATTGCTCAAGCTCAAATGAACCTGGAAGAGCCTGTCTGGACCCATGACCAGCACCTGCCATGTCAGAACTGGGTCTGTCCTGCAGAGGGAGGCATAGAAGGGAGCCCCTGCAGCCTGGACCCAGGCCTCTCCCAGGTGCTCAAGGTCAGCAAGGGAACACCTGGCCCTTCTGATCACAGAAATTACCGAAATCCTCTGGCAGGTGCCCTGGCCCGTGGTCCTTGGATTCTAGCCCTTCTTGCCAATGTCCTTACAAACACCTGCCCCAGCACTGACCACCCCATCCTGGCACAACTGTCAAGGTGGTGGCAGGGAACTGATTCCAACAGCTCCTGCCTCTGCTGAAGCCCTATATCCCTCCCAGCTGGGTCTAGGCCAGGCCATGGAACCAGAGCCATGCTGGCCACACTGAGGACCGATGACCTCCTGACAGTGGACACACATGATATGCCGAAGCAGCTGCTACTCAACCTATTGTCCGCCTTGGCAGTATTGCTCCTGAAGTACTGTTGACCGGCCTACCTGTCCTGCCTGGGCAACAGAACTGCGCTGCGTGGGCCTTGTTCATTCCTTCCCAGCCGGTCCCACACGGTGCTGATGTGCAGCTGTCGTGCTCCTCCTCTCTCTGGGTATTTGGCTGCGTTGTGTCCCTCCGGGCTTCTGGAAACCACTCCCAAAGGTGGTGGTGTCAGCAGTATGCCAGTAGAACCGCCGTATGGATCCTTGTGTCCAGAGCAGACCCCAACATCTCCCTGGTAATGCAGGGCCAGAGGAAGACTGTAGTGTGCCTGAGGAGCGGCTGGGCTAAACCAAGTCTAGGAAAGACCTAAGTTATTCCAGTCAGAATAAGCAATTGCTCTGAGGAGCTGTTAACCACCTCCACCTCTCCTCCGTAGTTACTGTAGTACCCAGACTGACCCTGTCTCAGTAGTCATTAAAACCATCTCCACCTGGCAGGCTGATTCTGTCCATTCTTCTTGAATGAAGACCAGGCCCTGGCAGCTGACATGTTCATCACCTCCAGGCTGGTGGCTGCAGCTCCTCTGCCTTGACAAGAGCAGCCCAACCCCTAAGTAGAACGGGCCGGAGAAAGTGTATCACACTGGGGCTTTCGTTAAAGTGAACACCCCCTTTTACCCCAAACACCCTGCCATCCTCGAACAAACAAAAACCTTGAAACAAATCAACCTTAAAAAATAAAAGTAAATTAATATATTTACAATACAATACAATAAAACAACCCAAACCCCTCTCTGAGGCAGAGTTTTCACCCTATAAAGAGAGAAGAGCCAGAGACTCCGTGGAGTCCACTGGAGTCTCTTCTTTTGCTGTCAATTCGATGTGGAAGGCACTCAGATACTACAGTGCCGGGCAGCAGATACCACTCTCAGGTGGAAGATGATAGCTTTGCAGCCCACTCTGCCAGATCCAATGCAGGACTGAAGATTGCAGATGAATCTGAAGCAGCCTGTCTGGCCCCATGACCAGCACCTGCCATGTCAGAACTGGGTCTATCCTGCAGTGGGAGGCACAGAAGGAAGTCCCTATATCCTGGACCCAGGGCTCTCCCAGCTGCTCAAGGCCAGTAAGGGAACATCTGAACCCTATGGCTATGTCTACAGCAGCACTTTTGTTGGTCAGGGGGGTGAAAAACCCACCCCCCGAGTGACATAAGTTTTACTGACAGAAGCGCCGGTGCAGACAGCGCTATGTCGGCGGGAGAGCACTCCTGCTGGTCTTTGGGGGTGGTTTAATTATGCCAGCAGGAGAGCTCTCTCCCATCGGCATAGGGAGACCTTACCGCAGTGCAGCCGGTACAGGTCTCTAGTATAGGCATAGCCTTAGTGGGACCTGTTGAGAAGGAATGAACATGGCCCACCTAGCACAGCCCTGTTGTCCCCCGGCAGGCCAGTAGTCCTTCAGGAGCAATAATTCAAGATGGATGACATGTCAAGCAGTAGCTACCTCTGTTCAGTTGGAGAGGCTCACATTGCCTCATAGACCAGCCTGTAGGTGAAGGGCCACCCACCATGGCAGGAATGACCCCCTGCGATGCCGCATTAGTTGGAGCTAGATGCAGACCAGAGTGAGCAGGGCAGAGCTTACTCCAAGCCGCCCAAGGCTTTGGCCACCTCCCAGGGTAGGGCAGGAGGAATCCTGGAGAAGGGCCCAGCCTCGTTCAAAACGTTCCCTTTGGGAAGCCAGAGCAGGAGAAAATATGTCAGTCATTAACGTGGAGGAGGGCAGAGACTGTGCCTAGAACGGGGCAGCTCTCACTGTGTGTGACTGACGGCCTGTGTTGGTATAGCTTACGTCACTCAGCAGTGTGAAAAAACACCCTCCCGAGTGACCTAAGTTACGCTGACAGAAGCGCTGGTGTGGACCGTGGTATTTTGGTGGGAGACGCTCTCCTGCGAACATAGCTGCCGCCATAGCTATCGTGAGGGGTGGTTTAATTATGTTGACGGGAGAGCTCTCCGCCGTTGGTACAGGGCGGCTACAGGGGAGGCCTTACGGGGTGCAGCTGTGCTACTCTAAGGTCTATAGTGTAGATGTTGCCTTAGATGCTGCCCAGTTCAGTGCTATAACGACTGGGGGCGACATGTTACAGCAGAAATCCCAGTCAGCCCTGCAGGAAGAGCTTTGTGCTGCCTGGTTGCTCCTCCTCTCTGTCCTGGCAGCTGATGACTCTGCTCTGTGGGTGAGGTAGTTAAGGAGGAGCCTCGGGCAACCCCCTGGAGTTTGGCCGGGGAGAACTAGGGAGAGCCCTGGGGAATATGTGGGAGAGGGTTGCTACCCTCATTTGTGGAGGGCTCCACAGGAGCTAACTGGTCTTTGATTTCCTCTGGCCCTGCTTGTTTCTCTTTTTCGGCAGGGTGGGGTGCGGGTGTGTGCTGTTCTCAGCATGAGGCTACCTCACACCCCAGTGCCAGCTCCTCCCTGCCTCTGAGCAGCCTGCAGGGCCCTGCGGAGAGGTCGCTGGCTGCCGCCTTCAACATAACAAAGCAGAGAAGCCGGTTTGGGCAGGGCAGGCCCATCCAATCCGCAGCCCCAGCTCACAGAAGGCTGGTTACTAATTACCTCGGGCAGCAGGTGGGAGAGGCTGGAGCTGGCTGCTGATTGGGTATGAAGGTTAAAGTCTCACAAGTGAATTTCAGGCAGAGAGTTTCAGAAGGGAGCGTCAGGAGTTACTCAGGAAGAGTCCTGGAGCGCTGGAGAGAGGTGGTTGCAGGCCGGGCCCTAAGGCTGGGCCTGGGCTCTTGGAGCTGACCAGGGCTGGGCACTCTGCACGCCAAGAGAAACATGTGCACTTACCCCAGGGCAAGAAACGGGGCCGAAGTTCCAAAGCAGGAGCCCAGGCTCCTCAACTGGGAATATGAGGACTGCAGCATTCTGAAGAGAGGGAACATCACTGAGCTGGACAAGCTCTGCAGAGACCATGGCTGGAATGACAAATACAGAGGAGAAGGGCAGTATGTGGACTCCTGGTCACTGGACAGAGAATGTGGGCCTTATAGGAAGGGAGAAAGCCAGTATATGGAACATGGGAGAGTAGATGGGGACTACAGGGATTATAGGAAGGGAGAAAGCCAGTATATGGACCGTAGGAGAGTGGAGCATGACTGCAGGGATTCCAGAAAGGTAATAAACCAGTATAGGGATGATGAAGACTATGGGGATTATAAGAAGGGAGTTACTCGGTATATGGATCACAGGAGAGCAGATGGGGACTATGAGGATTACAGGAAAGATTATACCAAGTATATGGACCGTAGGAGAGCAGATAGCCAATATAAAGAGGATGAAGACTATGAGAGTAATAGAAAGGGAGAGATTCCGTATATGGACCACAGGAGAGCAGATGGGGACAGAGATTCTAGGAAGACAGAAAGACAGTATAGAGAGGATGTAGACTATGGAGATCATAAGAAGGGAGTTATTCTGTATATGGATCACAGAAGAGCAGATGGGGACTATGAGGATTACAGGAAAGATGATTCTAAGTATACGGACGGTAGGAGAGCAGATAGTTGCTATAAAGAGGATGAAGACTATGGGGGTTATAGAAAGGGAGGTGTTCAGTATATGGACCACAGGAGAGCAGATGGGGACAGAGATTCTAGGAAGGCAGAAAGACAGTATAGAGAGGATGTAGACTATGGAGATCATAAGAAGGGAGTTATTCGGTATATGGATCACAGGAGAGCAGATGGGGACTATGAGGATTCCAGGAAAGATGATACTAAGTATATGGACCATAGGAGAGCAGATGAGGAGTATAGGAAGACAGATAGTTGCTATAAAGAGGATGAAGACTATGGGGGTTATAGAAAGGGAGGTGTTCAGTATACGGACCACAGGAGAGCAGATGGGTATAGAGATTCTAGGAAGACAGAAAGACAGTATATCAGGGATGTAGACTCTGGGGGCTACAGGAAGTGGGAAGGCCCGAATATGGGCCTCAGGAATTTAAATGAGGACTTTGAGCCCTGTAGGAAACCCAAGAGCTGTGTTATGGATTGTAGGAATCTGGCTGGAATCAGTGAAAATTGTGAGGTGTCTAATCTGGGGCCAGAAATCTGGAGCAGAGAGCCCAGGACTTGGGATGTGGAATACAGTGGCTTTGGGGAGCCAGAGGAAGTGGCCACAAAGCATAGGCAGCTGGATTTGGAGAGTTTGGGAAATGGATACTTAAGGAAACATATGGAGCATTCAGACTGGAGCCGGACCTGGGAGCGTGAGGCCGAGCGAGCAAGTGGTGCAGAGTCCTGGCAGCGGAACAGCTGTTACAGGCGGACAGCCCCGAGTGCCCTGAGGCACTGCGAGTTTGTACGGACCAGGAAGGAACAGCAAGGTACAAAACAGAATTGGTTGGGAATTAGCTTGGGACACTGTGCGTGTAAGGGATTTTTGTGCTCCTCCTCATCCCAACACCAGAGCTCCCAGTGAGACTAGCCCCCTGCCATGAGCTGTAGTAATACATTGCACAGTGAGAACAGCCTATGAGTGAATTACATTTTCAGTAGCACATTACAAATGTTAAATAACCATCACTGAGAGTCAGAATCATTGCCGGAGGCAGGGGGAGGAAGGGACTTTTCCCAGAGTTACTGGGTCAGATTCAGAACTAGGATTCAGAGTAGCAGCCATGTTAGTCTGTATTCGCAAAAAGAACAGGAGGACTCGTGGCACCTTAGAGACTAACAAATTTATTTGAGCATAAACTTTCATGAGCTACAGCTCACTTCATCGGCTGCATCTAGGATTAGAACTAGGATTAGAACTCAGGAGTCCTGGCTTCCAGCCCCCTGCACAGATTGCTAGACCACGTTTCTGCTTTTCATTTTTTTGGTAGGTCGCAAGCTATGAGCCTGCTTTGTCCATCCCTTCTAACCTTTGACTGACTCCTGGCTGCATTCAGCTGGTAGTGACTTGTGACTCGCTGAGTATTTAATCTGATAATCTTCCATTTCTATAGTGCTTCACCCTACTGGTTTCCAGCCTGCTTCAGTAACTGTATCTAGGAACCACGCCCCAACTCTGCCATGCAGCCCTCCCTGGGTGGAACCTGAGAGCTATTTAGCAGCAGTTCACAGCAATCATGCTATGCAGCAGTTTGAGATAGGAAGGGAAGAAAGATTTTGTATCCATTTGGAAATGTAGGGAGGGCAAATACCACCTTTCAGAATTCCACTGTTCAAAGACACCAGGGCTGATCCTCTGACACTTCCCCAAGAGGAGGGATTTTTAATGAACATGAGAGATCAGGGATGTGGTCTTGAATTTCAAAAGATGACACCTATCAGCCTAGCTGTCCCTGGTAGTGAGCTGGTCACTGATATCAGAGGGAGGAATGCCCCTTGCTTATGGCAGCCACCAACTCCATATTCTGCAGCGCCTAAACTTTCCCCTAGACTATCCCATCCAAGTAAAAAGAAAAGGAGTACTTGTGGCACCTTAGAGACTGTACTGACATCCAAGTACTGACTGCATAGTTTGTGAGGTTTAAATGCACAGCTGGAGGGTGCAGGCTGCATAGCTGCTGAATGGATTATCCTGCTGTTCTTTGATATCTGTTGTTGATTTGGGCACAACAGCTTCGCTGGGGTTTAGTTTCCTGCTTGAGAGCAGGTTAGTGTGTGTGTGTGCACGCGCGCGTGGGCGGGGGTGGGGTGGGAGGGAGGACATAAGAGGGGCACATCTGCTGGGGCTAGAGCTGCCCTCTTGGGGGATGCAGGGAACTGTGCTTGATTAGTGAAGCACCCTGTTGGAACTGCAGGGGTGTTTGAGAATCAGTGTTCATATGGTTACATCTTCTCTCAGGATCTCCTTTCCAGCCATCAGAAAGAGTAGGAACTTGGTCGGAGCTGTCAGGGCTGCAGGCTGCAGCAAGCTACCGGCTTGTGTCCTGTGGAGTCTGTTCTCTGGAGGCAGCTGGGAGAGCAGGCTCTGTTGTTTGCATTCCTGAGCTCACAGTTGCCTGGAGCTCTGTCGTTTGCATGGAACCTTCTTGTGCCTGCAGCTTCTCCAGGGCGGGGAAGGCAGGGAGATTACAATGGAGGAGTGTTCAAAGGGCAGCAGCACAACTGATGCTAAATGGGGAGGAGCCGAGGAAAGAACTAACCCAGAGCCTGGGGAGAGCAAGAGCATGGCTAAGCTCTGGAGAATGAAAAGGAGTACTTGTGGCACCTTAGAGACTAACCAATTTATTTGAGCATGAGCTTTCGTGAGCTACAGCTCACTTCATCGGATGCATGCCGTGGATACTGCAGCAGACTTTATATACACACAGAGATCATGAAACAATACCTCCTCCCACCCCACTGTCCTGCTGGTAATAGCTTATCTAATGTGGCTACTGCTCTTGGGGAAACTATCGGAGCCCTGCTTCTCCCTTGGAGGTAGCAGCCCTGCTGCGGCTCTGCTGGGAAAGTGCTGACCTGTGGGAGTTACGGCTGAGGCTGAGGTGCAGAGAGGGCCTGTGTGCATGTACTCCCAGCAGGGTTAGAAAGAGAGCAGGCACTCCCCTAGGAGAAGGAAAACTCTGATTTCAAACGGAGGTGTCAGGCTTGGACAGCCAGGCTGTAAGGCTCATGTGAGCTGAGTGTTAGACAAGAGAGTGGTAAAAATGCCCAAACCCCGTCTACACTAATACCTGCACTGCGGGTGAATTAGGCCTTTGATTGTTTTCCTAGAGTAAACAAAGTCCAGGGAAGCAGGAACAGCTGAGAGATACCAAGGCATGAGATGTATTTTAGAGTACTGGTAGCAAACTGGGACTTAGTTTGCAAGATAGTGTGTGATGCTGTTCATCCCGGGGAGGAGGAATGTGGCTGGAGCCTGGCTTAGGTCTTTGTAGCAGTGTTCACTCTGTTGCCCTCTTCTGGCTGAATGGGGGCGGGGGTGATGTGAGAAAACCTTGATCTATGCAGGAAATAGCCCGACTTGATTATGTTAAGAGTTGTCACTTTGGATGGGCTAGCACCAGCAGGAGAGTGAATTTGTGTGGGGGGGTGGAGGGTGAGAAAACCTGGATTTGTGCTGGAAATGGCCCACCTGTTGATCACTTTAGATAAGCTATTACCAGCAGGACAGTGGGGTGGGAGGAGGTATTGTTTCATGATTTCTGTGTGTATATAAAGTCTGCTGCAGTTTCCACGGTAAACATCTGATGAAGTGAGCTGTAGCTCACGAAAGCTCATGCTCAAATAAATTGGTTAGTCTCTAAGGTGCCACAAGTACTCCTTTTCTTTTTGCGAATACAGACTAACACGGCTGTTCCTCTGAAACCTTCCATTACCTTGTCACCCCATCCTGCCCCTGTGGGGACAGTTTTACTTACTGCTGGACTTCTCCCTACTACAGGACCTACTACAGGACATGCAGCTTTGCTAGTGCCTCTCCAGCCCCATCAGATTCCAACAACCCTTCCCCGCCCCCCCAGCTCCTCAGAGCCTACCCACTTTCCCCAAATCCTCCCAAAGTACCTTGCTTCTCATCCGCAGCTGCCTGGCTTGCTTGGTTGGAGGTTGGTGCCTTGAACTCCTTCCTCTCTGTTCTTTTCTCTTAGCTTACACCATGCCCCTCGCTGTGTTGTCTGGGCTTCTTACAATGGGCTACAGTTCCCTACAAACTTCCCCCTTTTCAGGATCAGCAGGTGAGGGTCCCACTCTCCTCTTTTTGGGGTGATTTTTCTGCTCCCCTGTTCTCAAAAGGGTGGGTCATGAATTATTCTAGTAGACCATCTGTAGCTCATGACAGCCTCTCAGTCTTTACGCTCCCTGCTGCCTGGGCCCCTGACTACAGAACCCTGTACACTACAGCCTGTCTGTCCTGCCCAGCTGTGGGTCCTCTCCCAGGGCTCTCTCCCTCTGTTGGAAGGGGAGTCGCTTCTAAGAGAATTTGTCCCTCAGTCCCTGTCTCTCTTGAATTGAATCTGCTCCAAGTCAACACTGGTCCTTTTTTCTGAGGATGCCATCTTATGTTCCAGAATCTTGGCTTTCATTAAAAAGTCTGTAGCCCTTATGGTTGTGAAGCAAACATTCAGAACATGGCCTGAATATAGCTGATTCAGTTCTGCCTCCCTGAGTTTACAGACAGCTTGAAGCAGTAGCAACTGCCCCATTTAGGGAGAGGTCACCAGTCTGGTTGGGCTCCCTCTGCCTGCCACCAACCAGACTGCTAGGAGGAGAATCCAAGCTTCTGGATCCTCCAGTGTATTTAAGCTTCCCTGGGTCTCAGCAGGCTGCAGCCTTCTTTCCTCCCTTGACCTCTCTGGCATATGTCCTAGTCCCTGACTCTGTCTGCGACCCCTTCGTGGAAATGGAGCCCCTCAGCTCAACTGCCTTAATCTCCCAATATCAGTGCTGACCCACAAGGTACCCCAAGTAGTTTAACACGCCCTTTTCCAGAATCCCATTGAAAGAGTGAGCCTTTTGGGTTGCATTTTAACTCCCTCTGTGGCCCATTGTAGTTGAGTAGCATAGCACACAGACACTTTACTCAGAACTCTTAACAAGTTATTGCTCTTTAATAGTGTGATAAATACACAGAATCATACACAATAATAAGTGCCACACACATTTCCCTGCCTCAGTTTCCTCACCATTCAAGACCATTCTTTGGGCTTGGGTCATCCAGGTTCTTCTGCTGCAGTGCATGGCTTGGGTTCTGTTTGGTAACTTTCCACTCCCCCCCTTTCCTTCTTCCCTTTGAGAGGTCAGGTAAAACAGGGTTTCCCCTAGAATGTAGTTACTCTTTAGTATAACTATTGACTGGATGTTAAAAGTAAAGTACTGGGGAAGACTGAAACCACCTTGCTAGGCCACAGTGGAGAGACATATAGGGGCATTCGTGGTATGGTAATTTCCATAGCAACAGCTTCACAATATCATCCAAAATTGATTTTTTGTTGTTGTTGCAGAAAAAGCAACATCATTCTGGGATGTATTAGCAGGAGTGTTGTAAGCAAGACACAAGAAGTCATTCTTCTGCTCTACACGTGGTGCTGATTAGGCCCCAACTGGAGTATTGCGTCCAGTTCTGGGCGCCACATTTCAGGAAAGATGTGGACAGATTGGAGAAAGTCCAGAGAAGAGCAACAAAAATGATTAAAGGTCTAGAAAAAATGACCTATGAGGGAAGATTGAAAAAATTGGGTTTGTTTAGTCTGGAGAAGAGAAGACTGATAGGGGACGTGATAACAATTTTCAAGTACATAAAAGGTTGTTACAAGGAGAAGGGAGATAAATTGTTCTGGTTAACCTCTGAGGATAGGAGAAGAAGTAATGAGCTTAAATTGAAGCAAGCGTTGTTTAGTTTGGACATTAGGAAAAACTTCGTAACTGTCAGGGTGATTAAGCACTGGAATAAATTGCCTAGGGAAGTTGTGGAATCTCCATCATTGGAGATTTTTAAGAGCAGGTTAGACAAACATCTGTCAGGGATGGTCTAGATAATACTGAGTCCTGCCATGAGTGCAGGGGACTGGACTAGATGACCTCTTGAGGTCCCTTCCAGTCCTACACTTCTGCAGATTAAGCCCATTACTTCTCATCCTACCTTCAGTGGGCCTGGAGAATAATTTATCACAGTCCTCTTTATAACTGCCCTTAACATATTTGAAGACTGTTATCACATTCCCTCTCAGTCTTCTTTCATCAAAACTAAACATGCCCAGTTTTTTTTTACCCTTTCCTCATAGGTCAGGTTTTCTAAATCTTTTATCATTTTTGTTGCTCCTCTCTGGATTCTGTCCGGTTTGTCCACACCAATTTTTGATCCATTCTAACCCCCAGATCCTTTTCAATAGTACTGCCACCTGCCCAGTTATTCTCCATTTTGTGGTTGTGCATTTGATTTTTCCTTCTTCAGTGAAGTGCTTTACGCTTGTCCTTATTGAATTTCATCTTGTTGATTTCAGACCAGTTCTCCAATTTGTCAAGCCCTCCAATTTTAATCCTGTCCTCCAGAGTGCTTGCAACCCTGCCCAGTTTGGTGTCACCTTCAGATTTTATAAGCAAACTCTCCATTCTGTTGTCTATATCATTAATGAAAATGTTGAATAGTACATGACCCAAGACTGACCCCTGTGGCACCTCACTAAATACACCCTCCCAGTTGAACAGTGAACCATTGATAACTACTCTGGGTATGGTCTTTTAACCAAATGTTCACTCACTTCATAGTAATTCAATGTAGACCATGTTTCCCTAGTTTGCTTATGAGCATGTCATGTGGGACTGTCAAATCAAGAAATATCACATCTACTGCTTCCCCCTAGCCCAGTAACTCTGTCAAAAAAGGAAATTAGGTTGGTTTGGCATGATTTGTTCTTGACAAATCCATGCTGGCTATTCCTTATCACCTTATTGTCTTTAAGGGCTTACAAAGTGATTGTTTAATAACAATCATTATAAGCTATAATAATGACCATAATGATAATTATTATAAACTATATTAAAATCCCATGCTTCATGTCATTAACTGGTTAACTGCAGGGATCAGGAAGAAGTTTTTTTCCCTGATGCACTCTGTTCTCTCCACCTCTGAAGCTCCAGAGGTTGGCCACAGCCAGAGGCAGGACCCAAATAGGGTGGATCAGTGGTGTGACTTGGTACAGAGAATCTTTTGTCTTAAGAGGTTGGCTGGTGTTATCTTGGTTACCTGCTCAGTGTCAATCTGATCACCAGATTTGGGGCTGGGAAAGAATTTTTACCCCTGTCAGACTGGCAGTGTTCTTGGGGGTTTTCACCTTCCTCCGCAGCATGTGCATGGATTGTCTGCTAGGATCATCTGGGCATACTTCACCTAATCAGTTCCCTGCCTTCTCAAGTGTCTTGGGCATTGGTATTACCTTGGTCTCTCCTGGTCTCCGCCTGTGGCCACATAACAGTTTAGTCTCCTGAGGACTGAAATGCTTTAATCTAATTAAAGTATTTGGGCTGAATATAAGGGTATCTGCGTGAACATGAATTGCCAGTGATATATAGGAAATCAGACTAGATGATCTAATGGTTCCTTCTGCCCTTAGACTCCATAAATCTATGAAACCCCACTGCAGGGCAGCCAAGCCCACAGATTCTAGTAAAGCATCCCTGCCCCTGGAGCACATCTTCACTGTCCACTGAGTGGTGTCTCGTTCTAGCATCTTGAGTGGATGGAGCCTGGAAGAATCATAGAATCGTAGGACTGGAAGGGATCTCGAGAGGTCGTCTAGTCCAGTCCCTGCACTCAAGGCAGACTACCCTGCTGTTTTGTTCTAGTTTGACCCCTGCCTCCTTCCATCAGGACACTGGCTTTCTTGAATGGGGAATTTAGCCATCCAACGTGACAATGTCCCAATACACTATATCTCTTACCTGACTGGCTCTGGCTCTCCCACTCATCCATGCACACTCACACAAGGAGTGTTTCTTGGTTGGCAGACCCTAGAGTTTCTGGCACCATTACATAAAATAGATTAGCCCATTGGCCACATGTCAAGTTGTCACACATTCTACAGTAAATTGTGTACCACTCCCTGAGCAAATGGCTTGATGCCTTCTCCCCATACCTGGCTGCTGACTCAAGGGCTGCACCTCTCCAAGAACTGAGCTGACGCTTCTGGTTTATGTCCCGTCCTTTAGTCACTGGACTCTGGTTTGTGTGGTTGAATTTACTGTCTCAGACCAAAGCTCCCTTTAACAGAGCCCTTCTCTGCCATGTACCTCACCAGTTAGTCCTTGGGACATGACATTTTTTAAATTCCAGAGCTGGAAGGCACCTCTTGGGTCCCACCCAGTCCCTCTCTCAAGAGCCGCTGGAGTACAGTTCTGTACTGTGCTGTTTACTGATGTTTCGTCCCTAGCGGTGGGGTTTCCACCCCATCCTGTGGGACCCTGTGCCCCAACCAGCTCCATCCCCTGGCAGAGAGTTTAGCCTGACACTTGGCCTAAGTTTTCTCTCTTTTCTTTCACCACCTCCTTCTTAGTCGATACCCTTAGTATCTATCACCTGAAATAACTCCTCCCTTCTTGGTGTTTAAACAACAGATATTTTCAGCCTATTATTTGCCTCCATGCTCATCAATTGCCTGGGCCTTATTGAAATATGGGGCTGGATTCACCCCACAAATTATGGGTATAACTCCCATTGCCTTCAGAGGGAGTTGGGGATTTGTACCTGCTGAGCCAGGACTGAACGTGGCTTACAGTACTGAGCTGTTCTCATCTTTCTTCTGCCCCCAATCATCGTTGCTGCTCTTCTTGGGTCTCCCTCCAGTTTGTCTCTCTCTGTCCATCTACCTCTCTAACCTATCTCAGCATCGTGATGGTATCCAACTGACTCTCTTTGTCTGGGGAGCTGAGTTTCTCAGCATCTTTCTGGTAACGAGGTGCCCAGAAATAAAAGCAGGTTCCCATGTGCAGTTATGCTGGAGCTGAAGCAAGAGGAACTGCCCCCGCCCAATTGCTTCATATGATGCCCTTATGCTGAGGGGAGCCTAGATTAAAAGATTCATAGATTGAATGCCATATGGGATAACTAGAACATCTAGTCTAACCTCCTATATAACAAATACCAAAAAATTTCATCCAGTGACCCCAATGTTGAGCCCAATAATTTGTGTTTGACTACAATATCTTCCAGAAAGGCATCCGATCTGGATCTGAAACATCAGGAGATGGAGAATCCACCACTTCCCTTGGTGGTTGGTTCCAATGGTTAATTACCCTAAATTGCTAAAAATGTGTGCCTCAGTTGAGACTCATTCTGGGGGCCCCAAAGCAGCTGGCTGAAACTAAGTCTGGGGAATCGGAGAGATCGCTTCTAGGAGACAGAAAACTTTTGGAGTATCCTGCTTGTTTGCTTCCAGCCCTCTGCAATGAGATCTGCCACAATCAGGTTGATAAGGTTCACTGCTTGAGAGCTCATCTGGGAGTGGCTTCTTGACTCCTAGCCTGCATGAGTAATGCACTTTATTTGGGGCACCCTGAAACCACTCATGAGGTGCAGCTATTGCAGAATGTGGCCACATGACCGCTTAAGGGCCTTTGCACATAAGAGTTAGTGACACCGACTCTTTCTCAGTTGCTTTGACTGTGCTCCAAGGCACGAGGCACTGAACAGCATAGGGCGAGCCTATCGTGCTCTGTCCTTCTGCAACCACTGAACTCAGCAGAGCTGGGTCTGCTCACCCGCTGTAGGTGGAGTGGCTGATAGGCAGGAATCCATTCATTGGCTGAGGACGCTCTCCTCCTTCCTATAGCTGGGCATTGTGTAAGGGAGAATCCAGACTCTTCTCTTCCCTTTTCCTGTTTGCTGAGGGGCAGCTGTTGGTTCTGTAAAGTTATTCGGCTCCTGCTTTTTCTTCAATTCAGGAGGTGCCCTTCTATGCTGAGATGTTTAGTTACCATTTGGTGAGCTGCCCCTGAGCTGAGCTGTCTAAGGCTACACTACAGCTTATGTTGGCAGAACTTATATCGCTCAGGGGTGTGAATATCCCACCCCCCCAAGTGACGTAAGGGCTGGTCTATGCTAATGCTGTAAGTTCGTTTAAATTAAGCTACTTCAGTTACGTAACTGAAGTCGATGTAACTTAGGTCAACTTACAGCGGTGTCTACACCATGCTATGTCAATGGGAGACGCTCTCTGTTGACATAGCTGTACAGACATCTATGGAAGATGCTGTCCCATCAACTTAGCGTGTCTTCACCAGACCCGCTAAATTAACACTGCTACATTGATTGCAGCAGTGCCGATTTAGCTGGTAGTGTAGACATGGCCTAAGTTACACTGACCTAAGCGCTGGCCTGGACAGTGCTGTGTTAGCAGAGTTCTCACCAACATAGCTACCGCCGCTCACGGGGGCTGGAGTCGTTAAGCCGGCAGGAGAGCTGTCACCCGTCAGCTTAGAGTGGCTACACAAGAGAGCTTACAGAGGCACAGCTGCATCAGTGCAACTGTGCTGCGGTAAGCTCTCAAGTGTAGCCATGTCCCAAAAGCAGTAACATGGCTTAAAGCATAAATACAGGCAAATTCTCTGCCTCATCCCAACAGAATTTCTTCCCTTATCTGGGGCATCAGTTCCATGGGAGAACACCGCTCATTAGAGGGCTGGGCAGGGTCCTGGAGAATTCTTTTAGGCTATGACAGCAATTACCCTGAATGTCTGTCACATTGTTGCTGGTTATTCATGTGTTATTCATGTTATTCATTCTCTCTGCACGTTCCTGAGCAGGACACCTGCTCCTCCTGGATCCCAGAGCAACGCACCTGTTATTGGATCCTGGGAAGAGGGGCGGGCTGGGGGGAACAACCGTGGAGCAGCTTCAATGGGATCTATATAGATGTATGTTAGTGAAATGGGGGGAGCATGGAGCAGCGGTTACTGGGCCCTGGGGAGCTTCTGTTCAGGCCCTGGGGAGCTTCTGTTCAGCCCCAAGGGAGCTTTGCAGTAGGGGAATATGTTCCCTAAACAGCCTAATGCCAACTCTCCTTTGTACTTGGTTGCACAGTCTAGTTAGGATTTGTAGATTCTGCCCCAGGGAGTTGCATTCTGGGTGCCTCTGGACTTGGACTTCCCCTCTGTACAGTGGAGACTTTTGCCACTAAGTGCAGAGTCCTGGTGCTAAAGGGAGTCTCTGGGCATTGTGCTCTCAGCTTTGCAGTGGGTCTGAGGAACAGACATGAGCTGGGAACATCCCAGCTGCACCACCAGGAATGCAAGTCCTGGAGGCATCTATTCCTGAATGACAGGGCATGGTCAGAGATTGGCCTCAAGTGGAGATGTTGTGAACTCCAGCTCTGCAAGGGGCTGGCAAGATGCTGTGTGGGATGTACTTGGGCTGCTTAGGTTTCAGAGTAGTAGTCATGTTAGTCTGTATCTGCAAAAAGAAAAGGAGGACTTGTGGCACCTTAGAGACTAACAAATTTATTTGAGCATAAGCTTTTGTGAGCTACAGCTCACTTAATCGGATGTATGCAAAAAGCTTTTGCTCAAATAAATTTGTTAGTCTCTAAGGTGCCACAAGTCCTCCTTTTCTTTTTGGGCTGCTTAATGATTCACTGGGCATGGACCCCTCCCCCCGGAGCTGGCTGCTGCAGCTTGCCACCGTTGTTAGCACTGATTCAGCCCCACTGATGTGAGCACTGAGTGCAAACAGGGCTGCAGGCAGCTGCTAGCATTTTTACCACCATATCATCTAACCCTGCCAGAGCACAGCTTGACGTCAAGGGGGAGCTGATCCTGCCTTAGCAGTGGTGGGAAAGTTGGGGAAGGAAGATGAGCCGAGATAAAGCCTTTGATACCATCCAAAATGAACATACCGCAGGGTGCGGGCCTGCTTACCAGGGGTTGTCAGGGTGTCTAGTCACTGGAGCAGAGATCCAGCCCAGTGGCATGAGGCTGGAGTGAGTGCGTAGTGCATGCGGACAGAGTGCATTGGAACATTTTTGTCATCGTAGTTTTCTGTTGGAAAATTTTTCATGAAATCATATTGATTTCTATGAAACTTCTTGCTAAATGAAAATTCTGAGTTGTGACTAGTTCTAGTATAGAATCACCTTGTGTTGCAATGTGGGGCTTGGCCTGGGCGGGTGGTGGCTCCAGCATTTGGGGAGGCTGGCACGAGCAGCAGAAGTTCCTCTGGTGCCTGGGCCATGGCTCTGCCCTGAGGCCCACCTCAGTTTGGCCTCTTCCCCCCGAGGCCCTGCCCATGCTCTGCCCCCATTCTGCCCCAAACCCCGCTCCTACTCGGCCTCCCCACCAGCGTCTCGCCATTGCTCCTCTTCTCCACTGTGGGAGTGAAGGAGAGGAGTGACTTGGCAGGTGGTGGGGTCTTCAGGGGAAGGGGCGGAGCAGGGATGGGAAGGGGGGAAGAGTGGGAGTGGGACCTCGGGGCAGGCAGGGCAACAGCCCAGGCATCTGTACTGTCAAAGGCAGCGGGTTGGCAGTTGTTTGGGGAGGCCTAGCCTCCCCTGGTCTTTAATACCTGCCGCCCATGGGGCTTGGCTTGTTAGAAGGGCCGTAAGCAGCTACAGATGAGGATCATTTCCCTGGTTTTGTTACATGTTCAAGCACCTTCTCCCATTCCAAGTGCAAATCCTGCTCCATTCCTGCACTGGTTATTATTATTCCAGAGAAGCTGGATATGAGTCAGCAGTGTGCCCTTGTTGCCAAGAAGGCCAATGGCATTTTGGGATGTATAAGTAGGGGCATAGCGAGCAGATCGAGGGACGTGATCGTTCCCCTCTATTCGACATTGGTGAGGCCTCATCTGGAGTACTGTGTCCAGTTTTGGGCCCCACACTTCAAGAAGGATGTGGATAAATTGGAGAGAGTCCAGCGAAGGGCAACAAAAATGATTAGGGGACTGGAACACATGAGTTATGAGGAGAGGCTGAGGGAGCTGGGATTGTTTAGCCTGCAGAAGAGAAGAATGAGGGGGGATTTGATAGCTGCTTTCAACTACCTGAAAGGGGGTTCCAAAGAGGATGGCTCTAGACTGTTCTCAATGGTAGCAGATGACAGAACGAGGAGTAATGGTCTCAAGTTGCAGTGGGGGAGGTTTAGATTGGATATTAGGAAAAACTTTTTCACTAAGAGGGTGGTGAAACACTGGAATGCGTTACCTAGGGAGGTGGTAGAATCTCCTTCCTTAGAGGTTTTTAAGGTCAGGCTTGACAAAGCCCTGGCTGGGATGATTTAACTGGGAATTGGTCCTGCTTTGAGCAGGGGGTTGGACTAGATGACCTTCTGGGGTCCCTTCCAACCCTGATATTCTATGATTCTATGATTTATAATTTACTTGTATTACCATAGTGCCTAAGAGCCCCAGGCATGGCCCAGGACCCCATTGTGCTAGGAGCTGTACAAACACAGAACAAAGCTGTCCCTGTCCCAAAGAGCTTACAGTCTAAGGGCTTTTCTACACTGGCACTTTACAGCACTGCAACTTTGTCACTCAGGGGTGTGAAAAAACACCCCCCCTGAATGCAGCAAGTTTCAGCGCTGTAAAGCCTCAGTGTAGACAGTGCACCAGTGCTGGGAGCCACGCTCCTGGGGTTGGTAGCTACGCCCCTCATGGAGGCGGGTTTTTTAGACTGTTGGGAGAGCTCTCTCCCAGCGCTTTGCCATGACTACACAAGCCATATTAAAGCGCTGCGTTGCCAGTGTAGACTAGCCCTAAGCCTAAGACAGCTGGATCCAGACAGAAGAGGGAGTACAAAGAACTGATTGGGGCAGAGGGGTTTCAGCAGTGGGCAGAAGCTGGAGTGGAGAGGTTCTAGCATGGAATTGGAGGAGAGGAACTCCAGACTTTGTGCCTGTATGTCCCTGAATGTTACTGAGAGATGCCATTGGAACTGGTGGGAGACTTTTTAGCTCAGCAGCAATAAAATCCAAGCGATATGGAGTGGGAAACTATGCCCGAAACTCCATCCCATACAGGTTTCAGAGTAGCAGCTGTGTTAGTCTGTATCCGCAAAAAGAACAGGAGGACTTGTGGCACCTTAGAGACTAACACATTTATTTGAGCATGAGCTTTCCTGGGTTACAGCCCACTTTATCAGATGCGTAGAATGGAACATATAGTAAGAAGATTTTATATATATATATATATATATATATATATATACACACACACACACAGACACATAGAGATAAGTTGGAAGTTGCCATACAAACTGTGAGAGGCTAATTAGTTAAGATGAGCTATTATCAGCAGGAGAAAAAAATTTTGTAGTGATAATCAAGATGGCCCATTTAGACAGTTGACAAGAAGGTGTGAGGATACTTAGGGAAATAGAGTCAATATGTGTAATGACCCAGCCACTCCCAGTCTCTATTCAAAGCCAAGTTAATGGTATCTAGTTTGCATATTAATTCAAGCTCAGCAGTTTCTCGCTGGAGTCTGTTTTTGAAGCTTTTCTGTTGGAAAATTGCCACCCTTAATCTTTTACTGAGTGGCCAGAGAGGCTGAAGTGTTCTCCTACCAGTTTCTGAATGTTATGATTCCTGGTGTCAGATTTGTGTCCCTTTATTCTTTTGCGTAGAGACTGTCTGGTTTGGTCAATGTACATGGCAGAGGGGCATCCCCTACAGTTCCTGCAGGCAGATCCTCTGAGGGGGTAGGAGGCTCTGGACAGAGCTTAGAGGTGGGAGAGAAACGGAGCCCAAAGGAGGAAATGCCCCTGAATGAGGGACTCAGTCTGGGGCCCAGGGAAAGGATGGGGATGCAGGCTTTGTGGCTGGCCGGCCTGTGCTGCCCCTTTAAGAGCAGGCGGAAGGGCAAGTGGTGTACTTGAAAGTTGCTGGGACCCCAGAATCTGCATGGATAAAATGTCTCAGAACTTGCCTGAGAATGAGGGGGCTGGACTGCTGAGGAGCATCAGGTGGGACAGAAAATCAGGAAGCAGGCAGCTGCCAAGGAAGGGCACAGACAGGGAGGCAGGAGCCCATCCACATGCCCACCTGCAGACCCTGTACCGCCTGTGTGTGCGTGTGTTCCACCTGATCTACCTGGGTGTGTCTGTTTAGCCACCTAGCCTGCCTGCTTTGTCTGTCCACTCAATTCAGGGTGCTTTATTGGGGTGACACGCAATTCATGTGCTGCCGGCATGTATCAGAGACAGACCCCGTGGCTCCATCTGCAGGTCTGGTCTGCCAGGACAAGACTTCACACTCTGTCGGGCTTTGAGCCCTGGCCATTCCTGCTCTGTAGCGCAATGCCATCTGTCCATCTCGCCCATGTGCGTGTCTGTCTATCCCACTTTGCCTGTGTGTGTCTGTCTGCATTGTTCTGCCTAGGGGCGTGTCTGTCCTGCTGTGCGTGTGTATATGTCCTTCTGTCCTGTTCTGCCACTGTGTGTCTGTCCTCCTCTGTGAGAGTGTGTATGTGTCTCTCCCGCTCTGTCCATTTGTGTGTGTGTGTGTCCTGCTCTGTGTGTGTGTGTTTGTCTGTCTCCCCCGCTCTGCTCGTGTTTGTGCATTCCCTTTGGTGCTTAGCAGAGGGAGACACTGGGCAGGGAGCCTGGACCCTGGCTGTGCACTCGGACCCCAAGGATGAGGGCAATGCGAGTGGCTGCATCTGCTCAGGCCCAACCCTCGTCATGGCCAGTCCAGTGTGCACAGACTGAGTCTGGCCTGGCCTGTTATCTGTGGTGCACCAGCCGGGGAACGTTTGGCATCTAGGATCCAGGAGGTTGGTTGTGTGGACTGTGGCACTTCCTTGGAAGCTGATGCCAGAGCCTGCAGACCCCACGCAGGGCACTTGGAGGCCATTCCTGGGTGTGATGTGTGGGCTCCACTCTCTGGAAAGAGCAAAGAAAAAATTATGGAGACAAAAGCCATGCTCTGGGGAGCTTACCTGTCCATGGAGGGCTCTGGTACTCACTCCCAGTTGCCTGGGGCAGGAACTCCAGCTCCAGGCTTTGGCACCTGCCGGCTCCATTGTGGCTGCTGGAGTCATTCTCGGCTATTCAGATGGAAATGCCCTGAGCTGGAGAATAGAGGCCCTGTTCCCACAGCAAGGGGCAGTGCAGGGGAGAGGAGAGCCAGGGGCTCCCGGACATGCCCTGCACCCGAGCAGGTAGGTAGCTCTGCAGTGCTTCCTCTCTAGGATCCCACTGCTGAGTGCTTCCCCAATCCTCATCCCAAAGGGAACAAGGAGGAAAGGGGCCCATCCTTGGTGTGAGAAGGGGAAGCAGGTGGGCTGCCTAGTTCAGCAGGGATCAGTGGAGGGACAGGCTGGGGAAGGAGGGAGGACGCGGGGGAAGAACCCGTCAGCTCTGCAGGAGTTGTTCCCAGAGTCCCATTCTGCACAAGAAGGGATAACTCAAGTCCCTGCCTATTTTCTTCGTGTGTATGTCAGAGTGGGCTTAGTTTTCTCCTCCCCTTTGCCTGGAGCATACAGTTTTAACAGCCAGTGTTTCCTAGCTCATTAGCATTTGCTGTCAGCCCATTTTGAATCCGAACCCCACTCGCAGGGCCTGACCCTCCAGTCTCCCAGTCTGGCCAGACTAGGTGATTGGCCACTGGTCTAGTTGTGTGTTTGAAAGGTGCAGCCCAGACAGGTCCCCGGGGGTTCAGGAACTAGAACGTTGTGGGGCTGGGAGAGGTCTGTGCAGCAAGGCATGCTCACCTGTTTTGCCTGCTGCCAGAGTCAGCAGGGAAGTGGTTAATACTGGCACCATATTCCAAGGTGGCCTTCAGCATTTCCCCGTCCCCCTCAGGCTGAAGTGAATAGACTCCTGGCAGCAGCCTCCCTTTGGAGGTGAGCTGGGGGCTGTGACTGTCTGTGTCCACGCAGCACCAGTGGAATGAGGCCCTAGCGGTCTCCTGCAATACAAATAACCGTAATGTGAGAGCGGGAGCACTCCGGGCAGCCGATGGGGTCAGACCTGGAGCCCTCAGGATTCCTGGAGTCGTGGCAGGACATGCCAGCACGCCAGGGTCTGTCCTCAACAGTCTGGAACCTGAGGGCAGGGCATTCCTACTGGCCAAGGTCCTCGCCATTCAGGGTGGTTCAGCTGCCCCGGGGCTTGGGGAGATTTCTGCACTTGTCGGGGTCCAGGCAATGCAAGTGCCTTGTTGATGTCACAGACCCATGGAGGATGCAGGCATCAAAGGGGGCCTGGCCATCTGCTGTCAGTCCCTGGAGCTGACTGTGCCTGTTTCTTTCAGAAATGACCCTCCTTTCCTCTCAGACTGTGTCCCTGGAGGCAGCATCTGGTGCAGCTGCCACTGAGAAGCAAAGGATGCTGGAGAAGAGGTCGAAGGTCATTGAGGAACTTCTTCAGACAGAACGGGATTATCTCCGAGACCTGGAAATGTGTGTGGAGCAGATCATGGTGCCTCTGCAGCAGGCGCAGGTGGGGAGCCTATGGCAGGAGGCGATGGGACAAGAACAGCCAGACAGGATCAAATCCGGGGTCCACTGAGTCCAGTTGCTGTCTCTGACAGTGGCCCCGGCTGGCTGGTTCAGTCCCCCTAGACTCCCATAGTGGCAGCTATGGAATCTCGTGGTGGGATGTTTCGCTCTAACTTGTGTCACTTAGTGTTTGGTTTGATTTTTGTTGTGGCTTATGTGACTCGGACCATTATCATTCTCCATAGAAATGTCCAATCCTCTTCTGAATCTTGCCAAATTCTTGGCTCAGTCTTGTGGCAGTTTTCAGAGTAGCAGCCGTGTTAGTCTGTATTTGCAAAAAGAAAAGGAGGAGTTGTGGCACCTTAGAGACTAACCAATTTGAGCATAAGCTTTTGTGGGCTACAGCTCACTTCATCGGATGTGAGTTCCACAGATTAATTATCAGTGGGGTAAAAACTTGTCTCCTTTGATCTGTTTTAACTTTGGTGGCATGAGAGATTGTCGTGGTTAGTGGAGCTGGATGACAGCCTGTGGGAGGATGGTGGTGCGAGGCAGAGGTTGCTGTGGGGGACGGGGGTGCGAGGCAGAGGTTGCTGTGGGAGGGTGGGGGGAGTGCGAGGCAGAGGTTGCTGTGGGAGGGTGCGAGGCAGAGGTTGCTGTGGAGGGTGCGAGGCAGAGGTTGCTGTGGGCGGATGGGGGGTGCAAGGCAGAAGTTGCTGTGGGCGGATGGGGGCTGCGAGGCAGAGGTTGCTGTGGCAGGGTGGAGGGTGCAAAGCAGAGGTTGCTGTGGCGGGGTGGAGGGTGCGAGGCAGAGGTTGCTGTGGCGGGGTGGAGGGTGCGAGGCAGAGGTTGCTGTGGCGGGGTGGAGGGTGCGAGGCAGAGGTTGCTGTGGCGGGGTGGAGGGTGCGAGGCAGAGGTTGCTGTGGGCGGATGGGGGGTGCCAGGCAGAGGTTGCTGTGGGCGGACGTGGGGTGCGAGGCAGAGGTTGCTGTGGGCGGACGGGGGCTGCGAGGCAGAGGTTGCTGTGGGCGGACGGGGGCTGCGAGGCAGAGGTTGCTGTAGGGGGACGGGGGCTGCGAGGCAGAGGTTGCTGTAGGGGGACGGGGGCTGCGAGGCAGAGGTTGCTGTAGGGGGACGGGGGGTGCGAGGCAGAGGTTGCTGTGGGCGGATGGGGGGTGCGAGGCAGAGGTTGCTGTAGGGGGACGGGGGGTGCGAGGCAGAGGTTGCTGTAGGGGGACGGGGGCTGCGAGGCAGAGGTTGCTGTGGGGGGGATGGGGGTGCGAGGCAGAGGTTGCTGTGGGGGGGATGGGGGTGCGAGGCAGAGGTTGCTGTGCGGGATGGAGGGTGCGAGGCAGAGGTTGCTGTGGGGGGACGGGGGGTGCGAGGCAGAGGTTGCTGTGGGGGGGATGGGGGTGCGAGGCAGAGGTTGCTGTGGGGGACGGGGGCTGCGAGGCAGAGGTTGCTGTGCGGGATGGAGGGTGCGAGGCAGAGGTTGCTGTGGGGGGACGGGGGGTGCGAGGCAGAGGTTGCTGTGGGGGGGATGGGGGTGCGAGGCAGAGGTTGCTGTAGGGGGACGGGGGCTGCGAGGCAGAGGTTGCTGTGGGCGGATGGGGGGTGCGAGGCAGAGGTTGCTGTGGGAGGGTGGAGGGTGCGAGGCAGAGGTTGCTGTGGGGGACGGGGGCTGCGAGGCAGAGGTTGCTGTGGGGGACGGGGGGTGCGAGGCAGAGGTTGCTGTGGGAGGGTGGAGGGTGCGAGGCAGAGGTTGCTGTGGGGGGGATGGGGGTGCGAGGCAGAGGTTGCTGTAGGGGGACGGGGGTGCGAGGCAGAGGTTGCTGTGGGGGGGATGGGGGTGCGAGGCAGAGGTTGCTGTGGGCGGACGGGGGGTGCGAGGCAGAGGTTGCTGTGGGGGGGATGGGGGTGCGAGGCAGAGGTTGCTGTGGGGGGGACGGGGGCTGCGAGGCAGAGGTTGCTGTGGGCGGACGGGGGGTGCGAGGCAGAGGTTGCTGTGGGGGGGATGGGGGTGCGAGGCAGAGGTTGCTGTGGGCGGACGGGGGGTGCGAGGCAGAGGTTGCTGTGCGGGATGGAGGGTGCGAGGCAGAGGTTGCTGTGGGGGGGACGGGGGCTGCGAGGCAGAGGTTGCTGTGGGCGGACGGGGGGTGCGAGGCAGAGGTTGCTGTGGGGGGGATGGGGGTGCGAGGCAGAGGTTGCTGTGCGGGATGGAGGGTGCGAGGCAGAGGTTGCTGTAGGGGGACGGGGGGTGCGAGGCAGAGGTTGCTGTGGGCGGATGGGGGGTGCGAGGCAGAGGTTGCTGTGGGAGGGTGGAGGGTGCGAGGCAGAGGTTGCTGTAGGGGGACGGGGGGTGCGAGGCAGAGGTTGCTGTAGGGGGACGGGGGCTGCGAGGCAGAGGTTGCTGTGGGAGGGTGGAGGGTGCGAGGCAGAGGTTGCTGTAGGGGGACGGGGGTGCGAGGCAGAGGTTGCTGTGGGGGACGGGGGCTGCGAGGCAGAGGTTGCTGTGGGCGGATGGAGGGTGCGAGGCAGAGGTTGCTGTGGGGGGGATGGGGGTGCGAGGCAGAGGTTGCTGTAGGGGGACGGGGGCTGCGAGGCAGAGGTTGCTGTAGGGGGACGGGGGCTGCGAGGCAGAGGTTGCTGTGGGGGACGGGGGCTGCGAGGCAGAGGTTGCTGTGGGCGGATGGAGGGTGCGAGGCAGAGGTTGCTGTGGGGGGGATGGGGGTGCGAGGCAGAGGTTGCTGTAGGGGGACGGGGGTGCGAGGCAGAGGTTGCTGTGGGGGGGATGGGGGTGCGAGGCAGAGGTTGCTGTAGGGGGACGGGGGGTGCGAGGCAGAGGTTGCTGTGGGGGACGGGGGTGCGAGGCAGAGGTTGCTGTGGGAGGGTGGAGGGTGCGAGGCAGAGGTTGCTGTGGGGGGGATGGGGGTGCGAGGCAGAGGTTGCTGTAGGGGGACGGGGGTGCGAGGCAGAGGTTGCTGTGGGGGGGATGGGGGTGCGAGGCAGAGGTTGCTGTAGGGGGACGGGGGCTGCGAGGCAGAGGTTGCTGTGGGAGGGTGGAGGGTGCGAGGCAGAGGTTGCTGTGGGGGACGGGGGCTGCGAGGCAGAGGTTGCTGTAGGGGGACGGGGGCTGCGAGGCAGAGGTTGCTGTAGGGGGACGGGGGCTGCGAGGCAGAGGTTGCTGTGGGGGACGGGGGCTGCGAGGCAGAGGTTGCTGTGGGCGGATGGGGGGTGCGAGGCAGAGGTTGCTGTGGGGGACGGGGGCTGCGAGGCAGAGGTTGCTGTGGGGGGACGGGGGGTGCGAGGCAGAGGTTGCTGTAGGGGGACGGGGGCTGCGAGGGAGAGGTTGCTGTAGGGGGACGGGGGCTGCGAGGCAGAGGTTGCTGTGGGGGACGGGGGCTGCGAGGCAGAGGTTGCTGTGGGCGGATGGAGGGTGCGAGGCAGAGGTTGCTGTGGGGGGGATGGGGGTGCGAGGCAGAGGTTGCTGTAGGGGGACGGGGGGTGCGAGGCAGAGGTTGCTGTGGGGGACGGGGGTGCGAGGCAGAGGTTGCTGTGGGAGGGTGGAGGGTGCGAGGCAGAGGTTGCTGTGGGGGGGATGGGGGTGCGAGGCAGAGGTTGCTGTAGGGGGACGGGGGCTGCGAGGCAGAGGTTGCTGTGGGAGGGTGGAGGGTGCGAGGCAGAGGTTGCTGTGGGGGACGGGGGCTGCGAGGCAGAGGTTGCTGTAGGGGGACGGGGGCTGCGAGGCAGAGGTTGCTGTAGGGGGACGGGGGCTGCGAGGCAGAGGTTGCTGTGGGGGACGGGGGCTGCGAGGCAGAGGTTGCTGTGGGCGGATGGAGGGTGCGAGGCAGAGGTTGCTGTGGGGGGACGGGGGGTGCGAGGCAGAGGTTGCTGTGGGGGACGGGGGCTGCGAGGCAGAGGTTGCTGTGGGAGGGTGGAGGGTGCGAGGCAGAGGTTGCTGTGGGGGACGGGGGGTGCGAGGCAGAGGTTGCTGTGGGGGGGATGGGGGTGCGAGGCAGAGGTTGCTGTGGGCGGATGGGGGTGCGAGGCAGAGGTTGCTGTGGGGGGATGGGGGTGCGAGGCAGAGGTTGCTGTGGGGGACGGGGGCTGCGAGGCAGAGGTTGCTGTGGGCGGATGGGGGGTGCGAGGCAGAGGTTGCTGTGGGGGGGATGGGGGTGCGAGGCAGAGGTTGCTGTGGGGGGGATGGAGGGTGCGAGGCAGAGGTTGCTGTAGGGGGACGGGGGCTGCGAGGCAGAGGTTGCTGTGGGGGGGATGGAGGGTGCGAGGCAGAGGTTGCTGTGGGGGACGGGGGCTGCGAGGCAGAGGTTGCTGTGGGCGGACGGGGGCTGCGAGGCAGAGGTTGCTGTGGGCGGACGGGGGGTGCGAGGCAGAGGTTGCTGTGGGGGGGATGGGGGTGCGAGGCAGAGGTTGCTGTGCGGGATGGAGGGTGCGAGGCAGAGGTTGCTGTAGGGGGACGGGGGCTGCGAGGCAGAGGTTGCTGTAGGGGGACGGGGGCTGCGAGGCAGAGGTTGCTGTAGGGGGACGGGGGGTGCGAGGCAGAGGTTGCTGTAGGGGGACGGGGGTGCGAGGCAGAGGTTGCTGTGGGGGACGGGGGCTGCGAGGCAGAGGTTGCTGTGGGGGACGGGGGCTGCGAGGCAGAGGTTGCTGTGGGCGGATGGGGGGTGCGAGGCAGAGGTTGCTGTGGGGGGGATGGGGGTGCGAGGCAGAGGTTGCTGTGCGGGATGGAGGGTGCGAGGCAGAGGTTGCTGTGGGGGGACGGGGGGTGCGAGGCAGAGGTTGCTGTAGGGGGACGGGGGGTGCGAGGCAGAGGTTGCTGTAGGGGGACGGGGGCTGCGAGGCAGAGGTTGCTGTGGGGGACGGGGGCTGCGAGGCAGAGGTTGCTGTGGGCGGATGGGGGGTGCGAGGCAGAGGTTGCTGTGGGGGGGATGGGGGTGCGAGGCAGAGGTTGCTGTGGGGGGACGGGGGGTGCGAGGCAGAGGTTGCTGTGGGGGGACGGGGGGTGCGAGGCAGAGGTTGCTGTGGGGGACGGGGGCTGCGAGGCAGAGGTTGCTGTGGGGGACGGGGGCTGCGAGGCAGAGGTTGCTGTGGGCGGATGGGGGGTGCGAGGCAGAGGTTGCTGTGGGGGGGACGGGGGCTGCGAGGCAGAGGTTGCTGTGGGGGACGGGGGCTGCGAGGCAGAGGTTGCTGTGGGGGACGGGGGCTGCGAGGCAGAGGTTGCTGTGGGGGGGATGGGGGTGCGAGGCAGAGGTTGCTGTGCGGGATGGAGGGTGCGAGGCAGAGGTTGCTGTGCGGGATGGAGGGTGCGAGGCAGAGGTTGCTGTGGGGGGACGGGGGTGCGAGGCAGAGGTTGCTGTGGGCGGACGGGGGCTGCGAGGCAGAGGTTGCTGTGGGCGGACGGGGGGTGCGAGGCAGAGGTTGCTGTGGGGGGGATGGGGGTGCGAGGCAGAGGTTGCTGTGCGGGATGGAGGGTGCGAGGCAGAGGTTGCTGTAGGGGGACGGGGGCTGCGAGGCAGAGGTTGCTGTAGGGGGACGGGGGCTGCGAGGCAGAGGTTGCTGTAGGGGGACGGGGGGTGCGAGGCAGAGGTTGCTGTAGGGGGACGGGGGTGCGAGGCAGAGGTTGCTGTGGGGGACGGGGGCTGCGAGGCAGAGGTTGCTGTGGGGGACGGGGGCTGCGAGGCAGAGGTTGCTGTGGGCGGATGGGGGGTGCGAGGCAGAGGTTGCTGTGGGGGGGATGGGGGTGCGAGGCAGAGGTTGCTGTGCGGGATGGAGGGTGCGAGGCAGAGGTTGCTGTGGGGGGACGGGGGGTGCGAGGCAGAGGTTGCTGTAGGGGGACGGGGGGTGCGAGGCAGAGGTTGCTGTAGGGGGACGGGGGCTGCGAGGCAGAGGTTGCTGTAGGGGGACGGGGGTGCGAGGCAGAGGTTGCTGTGGGGGACGGGGGCTGCGAGGCAGAGGTTGCTGTGGGCGGATGGGGGGTGCGAGGCAGAGGTTGCTGTGGGGGGGATGGGGGTGCGAGGCAGAGGTTGCTGTGGGGGGGATGGGGGTGCGAGGCAGAGGTTGCTGTGGGGGGGATGGGGGTGCGAGGCAGAGGTTGCTGTAGGGGGACGGGGGCTGCGAGGCAGAGGTTGCTGTAGGGGGACGGGGGCTGCGAGGCAGAGGTTGCTGTGGGGGGACGGGGGGTGCGAGGCAGAGGTTGCTGTGGGGGACGGGGGCTGCGAGGCAGAGGTTGCTGTGGGGGACGGGGGCTGCGAGGCAGAGGTTGCTGTGGGCGGATGGGGGGTGCGAGGCAGAGGTTGCTGTGGGGGGGACGGGGGCTGCGAGGCAGAGGTTGCTGTGGGGGACGGGGGCTGCGAGGCAGAGGTTGCTGTGGGGGACGGGGGCTGCGAGGCAGAGGTTGCTGTGGGGGGGATGGGGGTGCGAGGCAGAGGTTGCTGTGCGGGATGGAGGGTGCGAGGCAGAGGTTGCTGTGCGGGATGGAGGGTGCGAGGCAGAGGTTGCTGTGGGGGGACGGGGGTGCGAGGCAGAGGTTGCTGTGGGCGGATGGGGGGTGCGAGGCAGAGGTTGCTGTGGGGGGACGGGGGGTGCGAGGCAGAGGTTGCTGTGGGGGGACGGGGGGTGCGAGGCAGAGGTTGCTGTAGGGGGACGGGGGGTGCGAGGCAGAGGTTGCTGTAGGGGGACGGGGGGTGCGAGGCAGAGGTTGCTGTGGGGGACGGGGGCTGCGAGGCAGAGGTTGCTGTGGGCGGATGGGGGGTGCGAGGCAGAGGTTGCTGTGGGGGACGGGGGCTGCGAGGCAGAGGTTGCTGTGGGGGACGGGGGCTGCGAGGCAGAGGTTGCTGTGGGGGACGGGGGCTGCGAGGCAGAGGTTGCTGTGGGCGGATGGGGGGTGCGAGGCAGAGGTTGCTGTGGGCGGATGGGGGGTGCGAGGCAGAGGTTGCTGTGCGGGATGGAGGGTGCGAGGCAGAGGTTGCTGTGCGGGATGGAGGGTGCGAGGCAGAGGTTGCTGTGGGGGATGGGGGGTGTGAGGCAGAAGATGCTGTGGAGGGTGCGAGGCAGAGGTTGCTATGGGGGGCATGGAGTGCTGTGGTGGGGTTGTGGGGGGCATGGGTGAGGTGACTGCAGGGCCTGCCCTTGAGTGTTTCTCCCACCTGGATGCCTCTCTTCCCTGCCTCTCTTCCCATCTTTGCAGGTGCAGGGTGTGGACTTCGAGGGGCTCTTTGGAAATATTCAGATGGTCATTAGCTTCTCCAAGCAGCTGCTGAGCGCCCTGGAGGCTGGGGATGCTGTTGGTATGGATTCTGTTATTCCTTCTTCCAAGCCAGGCGAGGGCCTGGGACCCTTTGGGGTGGGGGCGGGGGAGAGGGGGAGCTGTTTCAGGGGGAAGGGGCGGTCTCAGCTCGTATGCTGCCTCACCGCCTTGGGCCAGGCCAGTCTCGGGCCCTGCTGCTTGTTCTCCAGGGCTTTGTCCCATGCTCAGTGACTCCAGTAAGGAGGCTTCCCCAGGAAATCGTTCCATGTCTGCTGGGTCTGTGCGCTGGGACATTCAGATCCCTCCAACCCCCAGGAGGCTCACTGTGTCCTGGGTCTCACTGGAAATGCCCTGGCGCGCCTCAGGATGTTCCCACTCTATTCCCTTCCTCTCTCTTGTGACCCTCCCCCTCTCCGTGGCTGCCCAGGTCACTCTGCCCCAGTGCTCTCCTCCACTCATGCCAAGGGTGCAGCTCCCCAGACTCTGTCTTGCTCCCCTCCGTGGGCTCGGCTGGCCAGGGATCCTGCCGTTGGGGGTCTCTGGCATTAGGCTCCTTTGATTTTTTTCCAGGTTTTTCTTGACTAGGATAAAAGGTATTTTGAGGTATTAGTGAGCATGTTCTAAGTAGTTTGAAGTCCCCTTGGCAGCAGCTCACCCAACAGCACGTGCTAATGGGCAACTTGCCTCATGAGAGAACCCACAGGGATACCTCCTACCACTCCCTTTCTGTCCTAGTCATGGCAAACCCTCAAGGCTGCTCAGTTTCTCACCACTCCCCCTCCCGCCATGCACAGTGGGCACCTCAGGGGCACAATTCCCTCCTGGGCTTTGTGCATCCCAATGGTTGACTGCCCTGGAACATGCCTCGGGGTTATTCTCCGCCCCAGAGGCGGCTTCTCTGCTCCTAGTGACCCTTTGCGCCTTCCGTCTCCTGCCGGAGCTGGGCTCTCTGCTTTCTCCTTTGAACTCCCAGGAACTCAGCTCTTTTTGGTTTGCTGCGTCCCACCTGTGACAAACGAGTTGCCCTGGGGTTGGAGAGAGGGGCAGGATGGTGGGGGTGGGAGTATGAGGGTCCTGTGGAGCCTAGAGCAGTTGGGAGGAGGAAGTGCCCCAGTGAGGTGCTGACATCTGCTGGGGACTCAGCTGGTAAATGCCAGAGGGATTAGGGGAACCTCCAGAGGGATAGAAGTACTGTACGTTGGTAGTGCAGTCAGCACAGTGGCATGCAAAGCTCAGCTTGTGCCATTAATGTGTGTGCAAAGACAGTCTGAACTGCCCTGGACTCTGTGGGTTTCTGAACATGCCAGACCCTCTGAGGAGAGATGCAGGAGTCAGAGCTATGATCTCGTCGTGCTATTGTCTTCTGTCTCCACTGTGCCATGAGCCAGCCTCAAACCCTGCTTCTTCGTCTGTGCTGACTCCCTGGCCTCCCCATTTGTGTGTGAAAACCCTGTCCACATCCATAAAGCCAGTGTCTTTTCCTCCTTGGGTCCATCCTTTGCTGTGCTGTGATACCCGCAGAGCGCAGCCAGGGGTAATAGCCAGGAGGGTGGGGAGATGAGACTGCTGCCCACTATGCAAAATGAACTAGTCTTACTGTTCACCGTGTCTTCCTTCCCACCCCCATGTGTCTGCTTCTGCCTCTGTTGTGTCTTGTTGTAACTCAGGCTGTGGGCTTCGGGGCAGGGACTGTATTTTTGTTCATGGCGCAAGGGGGCCACAGTTGTAGCAGGGCCTTTGGGCACTGCCCTAATACATGGAATAAGTAATGAGTTGGCATGGGGCGCTCGGTGCCAGCAGCTGCACAGGGACGGCAGCGGGCGGAAAAGCAGGAGGATGTACAGGTGCATTAAGAATGATTGGAAAGTAACCTGGGTGCTCTGATACTGCCGTCCCCTCGAGCAACATGTGTGCACTGGGGAGTGGACAGCTCTGGGCATCTCACCAGGACAGAAATAGAGATTGTAAAGGCACCAGTGCTGTGCAGAGCTCAGGGTGGGCAGGAGTCACTGAGCAGCCTTCATCATTCTCCGCAGGGCCAGCATTCCTGGCACACCAGGCAGGGCTGGAAGAGGTGTACAAAGTGTATTGCCAGAACCATGATGAGGCTATTGCGCTGCTGGAGGCCTACGAGAAGGATGAGAGGATCCAGAAACACCTGCTGGACTCCCTGGAGAGCCTCAGGTGATTACCTTCCCCACTCCGCATCCTGGCCAGGAGTCTGGGCCGCCTCCTTCCCCTCTCTGCCCCTCATCCTGAGCATGCTGAGACAGGAGCCTGCCTTCCTGCCCCTTTTGCAGACTCTCTCTTTACCCCTACAAGAATACACGGGACTGTCTTGGTGCCCAGGTCCTTTTGATCTCTGAGGCCTTAGCAGAAGAGTAGAGACAACGGTAGAAAAGGCCCCCTGGCCTGAATGCTTCGTCTCCCGCTCCCACCCCAGGCAGGATACCTGCAGGGTCCCTCCAGCCACACAGGGTTACAGAGAGCAGCACATCTCTGGGGCGAGGATTCCTGAGCTTTCGGTCCTGTCGGGTCAGCGGCATGACGGCGCTGTCTTCCTTGCCTGGCTGACGTTCTCAGCTGCCTGCTCAGGGTCACAAAAGGCTAATCCCCTGAAGCCAGCAGCTTCAGTCTCTGGACTCTGCAACAGAGCAGGCAACTGCTTCCCAGTGTCATTGCAGGGCAGAGGTGCTGGCTGCTGGAGCCTGCACCTGATCATCCCATTAACCAGCTTCCTTTCCTTGCTTTTCCACCCTCTGCGGCCCTGCAGGAGCCTGTACAGTGAGTGGTAAGTGCCTCCTTCCCATTACTCACTGCATGCCTGTCAGTTTATCTCAGCCCTGCCACCGATCCCCACAACTAACATCCTCCTTCCCTGGGCTGTGTGCGTGCCTGCAGAAACGTAATGGTGCTGCATGGAGCCTGTGAATGCAGAAGCCTGGGGCTGGGTTTGGTGGGTCTGTGGCTGGGCTGGGCAGAGGAGGGAGGCGTAAAGAGTGTCTGTGCAGGAGTGTGGCAGAGCAATGGAGAGGTCATGGGGACAAGGTATGTCCAGTGTAGACAGTTCATATAGAATCAGCCTGTGTAGAGTTTAGGTTAGGATCTGGGCTCTGGGGCGCACAGCCAGGATAGTGGGATGGGAAGGTGTGAGGCTGATGGGTTGGTGAGATTGTGGGGTCAGGATTGATGGGAGGCAGGATTGTGGTAAAAGGAAGGGGCTGGCGGTGCACTGGGCCCGGGCAGTTTGAGGCTGATGTGGATTGCAGGGTGAGAGTTTGCGGCAGGTTTGAGATGGGTGACCCCTGGGTTGTTAGGAGCTTGTTGAATCTGGGGGTTGAGGCTGGGAAGCTGTGAGGATGGAAGGGTGCAAAACAGGGTAGGCCCTGTTCTGTGGGGCTGGATTGGAGTTTGATCCATCTCTTTCCTCCTGACTACCAAGGGGCTGCACAAACTACATCAACCTGGGCTCCTTCCTCATCAAGCCTGTGCAGAGGGTGATGCGATACCCACTGCTGTTGATGGAGCTGCTGAGCGCCACACCCGAGTCACACCCTGACAAGGCACCACTCACTGCTGCAGTCCTTGCAGTCAAAGAGATCAATGTCAACATCAACGAGTACAAACGTCGCAAGGACCTGGGTGAGCCAGCCTCGCAGAGCCGGGCTGGGAGGCACCCCCTGAGCAGCTGGGCACGGGAACGGGGAGGCAGCAGGGGAGATGCAGCAGCTGGACTGGGAAAGCAGCTGCGGAGAGGATGTGGCAGCTGGGTGTGGGGGACACGGTGGCAGGGCTGCAATGGAGATGTGACAGCAGGGCTGTGGGGTGGCAGTGGTGATGCAGTGGGCGGGGGGATGGAGATGCTGCGGCTGGAGGGGAAGAGGGAGGTATCTGGGGATATGCAGCACCAGGGGTAGGTGATGAGATTGCAGGGCTGTTCCCGGTGTGGAGCTTTGACTACTGCTCCTCCCTCTCCTAGTGCTGAAGTACCGAAAAGGGGATGAGGACAGCCTCATGGAGAAAATCTCCAAGCTCAACTTCCACTCCATCATCAAGAAATCCAACCGTGTCAGCAGCCACCTCAAGCACCTCACAGGCTTTGCCCCCCAGGTAATCTACACGCACAGCTGGAGCCCACTTCAGGCAGTGGGAGCAGGAGGGAGGGGGTTGGTATCCCTCTGGCCTTCCCCTTCCAATTATGCTCATCATGCGGCTCTGCCTGGTGATCCAGAGCTCAGCACAGATGATGCAGGGAATGGTCAAACAGACACAGCCAGGGGTCAGTTCCTCTGGCCTCTCTCCCCTCTGGGTAAAAGTGTATGTTGGGGTGTCAGTGTCCCTCAGTCTCTCTTCCCTTGGAGGGAGGCATTGCCCATGGCCTGTCTCTGCTCTGGGAGCAAAGGGCCACCTGCAGTTCCCATTGGGTAGGACACTGTAGTGCTGTATTTGACCCCTTTGAGCCACTCTCCAACACAGCTGAAGGATGAGGCCTTTGAGGAGACGGAGAAGAATTTCCGGTTGCAGGAGCGGCTGATCAAATCCTTCATCCGAGACCTTTCCCTCTACCTGCAGCATATCCGGGTGAGTCCATGCTCAACTGGGACTGCCCTCGCTAGTCAGCCTGGTGGGGTCAGTGATTCCCTTCTCCTAGAGGAGGGTTCAAGCTCTGGCAGGTCCCATTCTCTGGGGTGAAAGTGGAAGGGGAGGGAAAGGACCCTGTTCTCTGGGTCCCTGACTGTGTGGGAGGGGTTCTGCACAGCCCTCAGCAGCGGGTGATCATTGCACTGGCTGCTGTTTGTGTCCCTCACCCCAGGAGTCGGCCTGTGTGAAGGTGCTGGCAGCTGTGAGCATGTGGGACTTGTGCGTGTGGCAGGGCAGTGGGGATCTGGAGCAGTTCCAGAAAGTGCATCAACTCATCAGCGACCAGCTCTTCTCCAGCTTTGTGAGTGAGCCTCCTCCCCTTGTGTCCTCTCTCCTCTCTGCTGACCCGCTGTCTCTGCATGGGCGGGGGCAGTAGGGCCCTTGGAATGAGTGTGGGCGAGTAACGCGGCCCCGTCACATGTTCCGGAATACGTGCTCAGTCTGACTACGAGCGTTTGTATGTATTTACTCTCCGGGTAATGCCAGCTGGGCGGTTGGACCGTGCTGTTTTGAGCTGGGGAAGGCTGTGAAGCTTGGTGTTAGGCTTGGTTTTTTGGGCTATTCTCTGACAAAACACATAATTGACATAGAGTTACGATAAGGGAGGAGGATTTAGGGTGAAACATGGGGTGTTAACTCGAGGGGAGGATTATGGGTGAAATACAGCAGAATAGAGTAGGGGATGAAGAGGGAATGACACAGGGTTGATGGGGATGCTGATTTATGAAACATGGGGGTTTAGCAGTGGCCAGATTACGGTGAGACAGAATGACGGTTAGCAGGTAAAATTGAGAGTGAGAGTCGAAGGGGTCATTAGGAATGAATTGGGATGATACTTGAGGTGATGTGGGGATCAGGGATATGTAGAGGGTGTGACTCACAGGAAGGTTTAAGGTGAAACGAGCGATGTGATGAGAGGCGAAGATTAGTGAGAGAAAGCACGGGTAAGTCGGGGGATGACTGAGAGGGATTCGTGGAGTGGTCAGTGAGTGTGATATAGGGTGGTGACTAGAACGGATGATTTACTAATAAAATGGGTATTACTAGAGGGAAGATTTAGGGTGAATCATGGGGTGGCCGCAGGAGATATATAGTGAAACGAGGATTGACTAGAAGGGAGGACTTAGCTTGAGACACAGTGTTGGGGACTAGGAAGGAACGTTTCATGTCAGATATGGAGGCAACGAGGTCTGATGTTAATGGAGACTAACCAGGGGTTTTAATTAGGTTTGTGCTCTGCCTCCTTGGATCTGGCAATGGCCACTGGGAATTATCTCCATGTACTGCTGCTGTGTTCACTAAGTTAGGTGTAGCTGCATTGAATGGTAGTGGGTTAGTGGGAGCAGTTTGGAAGAGCTGTGATTGTGATAGGAGGTGATCTGAGGGGCTGTACTGTATCCCGGGGGGTGAGCCCCTCTCCCTGACCCCCATGTATCTGATCATGGGGAAAAGTGTACCTTGAGAGATCCAGTCAGCCTCACTTCAGTGCAGCGCTGTGTCAGTGGCTGGGTACAGGGTGGTGCTGGATGTGTGCTCTGCATTTAATGAAGGGTAAGGGAACATATTGTGTTAGACAGCATTGTACGTATAGGGGTTAGTGGGTTGTGAAAGGCGTTGAGGAGGTTGTAAAGTTTAGCAGATGTGCTGTTCTGTCTAGGGAGTAGGTTAAATGTTTGAATGTATGGCAGGGATAAGTAGCTCTTGTTCAGTACAGCGCAAAGGTAGACTGAGAGTATGTGTCACATGCATATAGGGGCTTTGCTCAAAGAGGGCAGAGTTACGGTTATGTGGGCATGTATCTTAACTCTGTATTTCCTGGTTTCCAGAAGTTTGAGTTTTCCATTCCACTAGTATCTCTGGAGCAATGGTTCTCAACCTGTCGTCCATGGACTACGTCTAAGGGGTCCGTGAAAGATTTTGACTGAAAACTGACTGAACAGAATTCAACTATAGATACAGACAATCGATTTCCAAAGGGGTCTGCACCTCCATTCAAAACTTTTTAGTGGTCCACAGATGAAAAAATGTTGAGAACCACTGCTCTGGAGGACATTAAACAGCAGCTACTAAAGTTAAGACATTTTTAAATCAGCAGGTCCACACAACTTGCACCCATTGCATCTGGACTGTTGATGTTGATTTTCAATAAGTCTTGGAACACTAGGGAAGTTAAAGAAGACTGAAAGAAAGCTATTGTTGTGCCAATATTTAAAAAGGGCAACCAGCATGACCTGGGCAATTATGGGCCTGTCAGCCTAACATTGATCCTGGGCAAGATAATGGAGCAGCTGGTACTGGACTTAATTAATAAAGAATTAAATCCTGAAGCACTTACATGGGAGGAATGTGATCAGGAACAGTCAGCATGGATTCACCAAGGGAAGGTCATGCCTGACTAATCTAATCACCTTCTATGATGAGATTACTGGTTCTGTGGATGAAGGGAAAGCAGTGGATGTATTGTTTCTTGACTTCAGCAAAGCTTTTGACACGGTCTCCCACAGTATTCTTGTCAGCAAGTTAAAGAAGTATGGGCTGGATGAATGCACTATAAGGTGGGTAAAAAGTTGGCTAGATTGTCGGGCTCAACGGGTAGTGATCAATGGCTCCATGTCTAGTTGGCAGCCGGTGTCAAGTGGAGTGCCCCAGGGGTCGGTCCTGGGGCCGGTTTTGTTCAATGTCTTCATAAATGATCTGGAGGATGGTGTGGATTGCACTCACAGCAAATTTGCAGATGATACTGAACTGGGAGGAGTGGTAGATACGCTGGAGGGCAGGGATAGGATACAGAGGGACCTGGACAAATTGGAGGATTGGGCCAAAAGAAATCTGATGAGGGTCAATAAGGATAAGTGCAGGACCCTGCACTTAGGACGGAAGAACCCAATGCACAGCTACAGACTAGGGACCGAATGGCTAGGCAGCAGTTCTGTGGAAAAGGACCTAGAGGTGACAGTGGACGAGAAGCTGGATATGAGTCAGCAGTGTGCCCTTGTTGCCAAGAAGGCCAATGGCATTTTGGGATGTATAAGTAGGGGCATTGCCTGCAGATCGAGGGATGTGATCGTCCCCCTCTATTCGGCATTGGTGAGGCCTCATCTGGAGTACTGTGTCCAGTTTTGGGCCCCACACTACAAGAAGGATGTGGATAAATTGGAGAGAGTCCAGCGAAGGCAACAAAAATGATTAGGGGACTGGAACACATGACTTATGAGGAGAGGCTGAGGGAACTGGGTTTGTTTAGTCTGCAGAAGAGAAGAATGAGGGGGGATTTGATAGCTGCTTTCAACTACCTGAGAGCTGGTTCCAGAGCGGATGGTTCTAGACGATTCTCAGTGGTAGAAGAGGACAGGAGAACTTTTTCACTAGGAGGGTGGTGAAACACTGGAATGCGTTACCTAGGGAGGTGGTAGAATCTCCTTCCTTAGAAGTTTTTAAGGTCAGGCTTGACAAAGCCCTGGCTGGGATGATTTAATTGGGGATTGGTCCTGCTTTGAGCAGGGGGTTGGACTAGATGACCTCCTGAGGTCCCTTCCAACCCTGATATTCTATGATTCTAAAGGAGGGTGATGTAATTAATGCTAATCAACATAAGGTTCTGGAAAATAGATCCTGTTAAACTAACTTGATAACTATTTTTGAGGAGATTACAAGTTTGGTTGATACAGGCAATAGCGTTGACGTAATAAACTTAGACTTCTGTATGGCGTTTGACTTGGTGCCGCACGACAGTTTGATTAAAAACACCCTAGAATGCTATAAGATTAACCTGGCACACATTAAATGAATTAAAAGCTGGCTAACTAATAGGTCTCAAAACTATAACTGTAAATGGGCAATTGCCATTGAGCAGGTATGTTTCTAGTGGTCTAGCCAGGATCGGGTTTTGGCCTTATATGATGTAACATTTTTATCAATGACCTGAAAGAAAACATAAAATCATCACTGATAAAGTTTGCAGATGACACAACATTTGGGGGAGTGGCAAATAATGAAGAGGACGGGTCTCCAATACAGAGTGATTGAGATAGCTTGGTAAAGTGGGCAGAAGCAAACAAATGTGTCTTTTATATGGCTAAATCTAAATGTATACATCTAGGAACAAAAAAATGTAGGGCATACTTACAGGATGGTGGACTCTATCCAGGGAAACTCTGAAAAAGATTTTGGGTGATGGTGGTGGATAATCAGCTGACCTGAGCTCCCAGTGCAACCCTGGGGCCAAAAGAGCTAATGCAATCCTGGGATGCATAGACAGGGGAATCTTGAGTAAGAGTAGAGAGGTTACTTTACCTCTGCGTTTGGCAATAGTGTGACCGCTGCTGGAATACTGTGTCCATTTCTGGTGTCCACAATTCAAGAAGGATGCTAATGAATTGGAGAGGGTTCTGTGAAGAGCTACTAGAATGATTAAAGGATTACAAAACCTGCCTTACAGTGAGACTCAGGGAGCTGAATTTATTTAGCTTAGCAAAGAGAGGATTATGGGGTGACTTGATTACAGTCTATAAGTATCTACATGGGGAACACATATTTTATAATGAGCTCTTCAGTTTAGGAGAGAAAGTTCTAATGTGATGCAAGGGCTGGCAGTTGAAGCTCCACAAATTCAGGTTGGAAATAAGGCTTACATTTTTTACAGTGAGGGGTAATTAACCTACGGAACAATTTACTGCTGATAAAAAGACTCTGTATCCCCCCAAGGATATGGAATTTCTTTTCTTCCTCCTTCCGCCTAAGTCCATCCTGATTGATGCAGTGAATTCCCGTGGCTGCCAACATCATTCCAAATCCACCCCTTGTGATAGGGATTGGAAGCTCCTTCACAAGTTTAGAAGGAAGGCCTGCTCTTCTGCTGTTCTGCAGTTCAGAATTTCAAATTACCAGGCCGTAATGGCAAAGTACAACTATATGAACTATGCCAAATTCAGCACCTTTATTGACCATCTCCCAGAATGCAAACGGGAACAATTCTGGGCCATTATCAGCCCAGGGCAGTTAGTGGCCAAAACAATACTCCAGACAGCACTTGATGCAGCTGATACAGCAGCCTGTTCCATCTCAAAGGTGGTTGTGATGCAGTCAGCTTTGTGGTTGCATATTTTTGGTTTCCTGAAGGAGGTTCAGACAACTGTTGAAGGCCTCCCCTTCGAAAGCTCTAAGTTGTTTGCTGAGAAGACTGATGTGTCCCTCCACACACTTAAGGACTCCAGAGCCTCACGTTGGTCACTGGGAAAAATTTAGTCCTCAGTCTTCTCACAAACTGGAGTTCCCACCACAACTCTATTACAAACCAGAGTAAAAGGTCCAAATTTCAGAGGCACAAACTCTCAGGTTCTCAGTCCTCAGCACCGCAATCTTTGACCTCAAAACATCAGTTTTGACGCCTTGGTCAAGACCTCGAGAGACCACTCGCTTAGACACCAGCTGCCACTTTCCAACTCCTCGCATCCCTTTGGATGCTGCCTTGCTGTGTTCCATCCCAACTGGGAACAGATAATGTCTGACAGATGGGCTTTGGAAATTATCTCCCATGGGTATTCAATCCACTTCACCTCCCTCCCCCACCCCCTTTCCCTGTCCCTCTTCAGGGACCCTTCTCACACGAGAGAATTACAACAGGAGATAGGTCACCTCCTCTGCCTAGGAGCCATAGAACCCGTACCAATGCATCTCCAAGGCAAAGGATTTTACTTTTGATATTTTCTGATTCTCAAGAAAAAGGGAGGTTGGAGACCCACACTGGATCTCAGAGCACTGAACAGATACATCAAGGCTCAAAAATTCAAGTTGGTCACACTAGTGGTGATTATTCCATCTCTGGAACAAGGAGATTGGTTCTTGACCGCCAGGACACGTATTTCCACACATCGATCCTACCATCCCACAGATGAGTCCTCCGCTTTACTGTGGGTTAGACCCATTACCAGTACAGAGTACTCCGTCTTGGTCTCTTGTCCACCCCCAGGGGATCATGATCAACCCATTCTTAGATGACTGTTTCCTCAGGGCCTGCTCCTTCGAAGAAGTCCTGTGGGCCACCCACGGAACTATAGACGTGTTCATGAACCTGGGCCTACAAATCAATGTCCAAAAATAGTCCCTACCTCTGGTACAACGCTTGGAGTTTATAGGGGCTGACCTCGACTCATTGCAAGTGAGGGCACTCCTTCCACAGCACAGATTTCATAGCCTGTCCGCGCTTGCAGAGTCAGTGCAAACCAGCCCTCACATGCTGGCCAGACATTGTCTCCAGCTTCTGGGGCACGTGGCAGATGGCACGTTTGTAATGTCTCATGCCAGACTTCACATGAGGTGCTTGCAGACACAGTTCAGCTTGGTTTACAGGCCAAACAAACCTCTCTCAATGCTTGCCAGAGTCAAACACTCCCTGGACTGGTGGAAAGACCCAGCAAACGTTTGCACGGGGGCCCTGTTCAGTTAACCCCGCCCCAAAATTACTTCTCATTACAGACATATCCTTTATGGGTCAGAGTGCTCACCTCAACAACCTCACAACTCAGGGCAAATAGTTGCTCACAGAGGTGACTCTCCACATCAACCTCCTCGAACTCAGGGTGGTCAGGAATGGTTGCACCCACTTTTTCCCACTGATCAGAGGTACACACACGAAGGTCACGACGGACAGTGTTGCATGCATGTACTACATAAATCATCAGGGAGGCACCAGATTGTCCTCCCTATGTGCAGAAGCGCCAAAACTCTGGAACTGGTACATTTCCCACCATGTTCTAATGTCAGCAACCTGCCGCCCAGGAGCGCAGAATACAACAGCGGACAGTGTCAATCTCAAGGTCTCACGTGACCACGAGTGAGAACAGAACCCAGCAGTACTCTGCATCATATTCTGTCAACAGGGGACACCAACAATTCCTTGTTTGCTACGTAGCTGAACAGGAAGTGCCCATGTTACTTCTCCAGGGCCAGCCTCAGACAGCACTCCGTAGGGGACGCTCCCCTTTTTCCATGGGACAAGGGCCTTTACGCCTTTCCCCCATTCCCTCTGCTGTTAAAAAGAAAAAAGAGCAAACGTCATACTGATTGCTCCCACCTGGCCAAGACAGATGTGGTACCCGTACCTGTCATAGCTGGCTGTGTGTCCATTGATCCCTCTTCATCCCTCTCCATATCGCCTCTCACAGAATGAAGGGTGTACTCTCCATCCCAACCTGCGGATACTCCAGCTCAACTGGCTCCTTCTTGGTTCCTGTGCATAGAGAGCTCCTGCCTCAAGAAGGTACAGGAAGTGTTACAACACAGTAGGAAATTGGCAACCCATCATAATTACCTACAGAAGTGGACCAGGTTTCAGGTTTGATGCAATTCCAGGTACATTACCTAGCATCCGCTACTCTCCCCGTGATGTTAGACTACATTCTGACTCTCAATAAGTCAGGACTATCTCTCAATTCGCCCAAAGTACACCTGGTGGCCATTGCGACTTTCCATCAGCAAATAGAGGGATACTCAGTTTTCTCACACCCAACTACAAAGTGGTTCCTCAAGGGCATAGCAAACCTCTTTCCCCAACACAGACATCCAATCCCAACATGGGACCTGAACTTAGTTTTTAAGAGCCTGACTAGATCACCCTTTGAACCTATGGCCACTTGTTCACTCACATATCTGTCACTGAAGACGGCATTTCTGGTCGCCATCACATTGGCAAGAAGAATAGGGGGAGATGGCCGCACTTTTGGCGCACCCCCCCTTTTACAGTCTTCTTTCATGAGATGGTTACTCTCAGGCCACACCCAAAGTTTTTTCTCATCTTTCACATGAACCAACCGAGTCACCTCCCGTCCCGACCTTTTATCCTAAGCCTCACCGTGATAATAGAGAAGTCATACTTCACATGCTAGATGTTAGGAGAGCCCTGGCCTTCTACCTGGAGAGGACAAAGGCTTTTTAGAAAATCTCCTAAACTCTTCCTTTCCTTTGCCGATAGGTCTAAAGGTGTGGCAGTATTGGCCCACAGACTCTCCAAATGTGTCTTGAACCGTATCAAACACTGCTATCAGGTTCGCAGTGTTGTACCTCCATCTGGAATCCACATACACTCCGTGAGATCAATTTCCTCCTCTGTCGCCTTCCGCAAGAATGTCCCTATCTCGGGAATCTGCAGAGCAGCCACCTGGGCGTCTGTGCATACCTTTGTAGAACAGTATGCAATAATTGGGGAGTCTGCTTCCAACGCTAGCTTTGACTCCATGGTATTATCGTCCATAACAGACTCGACTCCGAAGCCTCAGCCTCCCATCTGGGATACTGCTCAGGAGTAACCTAGGGTGGAGCACCCATAGGGACGCTACTTCAAGAAGAGGAGGAAGTTACTCATCTTGTGCAGTAACAATGGTTCTTTGAGATGTGTGTTCCTTTTGGTGCTCCACAATCCACCCTCCTCCCCTCTACTTCGGAGTTCTTCATCGGGACTCTGCGGTAAAGAAGGAACTGAGGGTGGTTCGCCCATGCAGCGCTCACTAGCCTTGAGGCAGAGTATGAGGGAGGGGGAGCACATGTGCGGGCCGAACGGACATTGCTATCAAAGATCTCTGATCAGCAACACGGGGCTGCACATACATGGACAGTGGAGCACCCATAGGGACTCACATCTCGAAGAACCATCATTACTGCACAAGGTGAGTAACTTCCTCATCTTTGGTGGTCTGGATGGGCACAGTATGCCACCAGGCAACCTTAACATTGAATTAACAAGGTTTTTTGTCAGTGAATTTCCTAGTTTTTTTTTAACCGAAAGACACTTAATGGCAGGACTTAGTAGTTATTTAGGAAGCTGTAATTGTGTACATGTGTAGCTGTTCTCCTATGATAATAGTAAGGATGATAATCGCTAGCCTTTACATAGTGCTTTTTGTCAGTGAAGCCCAAGGAGGGAAACATCATTAATCTCATTGTACAGATGAGAAAAGTGAGGCACAGAGAGGTGAAGTTAGTTGGCCAAAGTCACCCAGCAGGCCAGTGGCAGAACCAGGAATTGAGCCCAGGTTTTTTGAGTCCCAGACGGTTGTTCTCGTCACGTGGTTGTGTCATTCCTAAGAGCTCCCTCCACCAGTACACTTTTTGTGATCATGGAATGGGGGTAATGTCATGCTTTGAAATGATTGGCGTATGTGGTTAACAGGATGCATGAGTGATTGGGGGACTATTCCTGGTGAGAGGCAGAGAGGTGATTGGGGGGTCCAGTTTTGTGTGAGAGATGGGTTTGAACAGGGGGAGATTTAGGGTGAGACCAAAGGTGTGTGGGACTGAAGAGGAGGGAGGATTGAGCATGAGACACAGCGGTGATGACTAGGCGATGATTTAGGCAGAAGCACGGTGTGACTGGGGGATTTAGTGATACAAGAGGGTGATTGGGAAAGAGGGTGACACGGGGGTTGACTAGCGAGGAAGGATGCTTCAGGGTGAGACACTGACGGGGATACATTAGACTGATACTGGGCTGAGGAGCAGGAACGAGTTGGGGTGGTGGGGAGGAATTGAGGTAAGATGGAGATGCAGAATGTGGTATTGTAAGGGTCGAGTTAGGGCAAAGTGCCGTGGCCCGTGACTAGAATGAGACCGTGAGAAGCGATTCGGGAGGTGGGTTAGGCTGAGGTGCAGGGTGGTCATTTGGATGGTGGTTTTGTCTGAGAGTTGGGAGGTAACTGGGATGGAAGCTTCAGCCTGAGGCACAGTGGAGTTGACGGGAGTGATTTAGGGTGAAACACTGAAGTGGCTGGGAGAGAGGGTTTAGGGTGAGGTGCGCCAGCAGGAGATGTGGGAATAGTGTAGGGAAGAGGTTCTCAAACTTCTGCAACCTGAGGCCCCCTATTTTGATATACAAAATTCGGCAGACTCCCACCCCTGCTTCACCCCAGCCCCTCCTCTTCTCCCCCTCTTTTTGCCCCCTCCCTTGAACACACCCCCCATCCCTGCTTCCCCCCCCTCCCTCCCTCCCAGGGCCTCCTGCACACCGCTGAACAGCTGTTCCCCGGTGTGCAGGAAGCCCTGGGATGGAGGGGGAGGAGTTGATCAGCGAGGCCCACAGACTCCAGTTTGAGAAACGCTGGTGTAGGAATATGCTGGGACAGAGGAGAGAGAGGGCAGAGATGGCATTGTGCTGCATACAAAGCTGTCACCAGTGCAGGAATGGACACTGCTGACAAAAGGGTACAGGGATTCGGACCCCAGGCACAGCATGTGGTCCTACCCTGTGTGGCTTATTTCTACCCACAGACCTGCCACTTTGGAAACACTTGTATAGCTTGCCAGGTCGCACTGGATGGAATTGACAAAGAGGGAAGATTCAGGGTGATCCATGGGGCTGACTCAGGAGCCCAGGGGGAGATGGCTTAGGAGGTGATTGGGGTAAGGGGTGACTAGGAGCTTTCTGATGAAGGTGAGTGAAGGGTAATGTAAATTGAATCTCAGTCCACGTTTAGTGCCAGTGAGATGACTCTGGCTGTCGAATCAGGACAGCTAGGACGCCCCATCACTTGGGGCACGTGCAGCTAGCTAGATAAATCCCTGAATAGCCAGCTGCCCTGGCTGAGAGAGGCTGAACCAGGAAAGAGAGGGATGCCCTATCACCTGCCTATTGTTTTACTGTCTTCCAGAAAGAGAGGACGGAGCGGCTGGTGATCTCCCCTCTCAACCAGCTGCTGAGCATGTTCATGGGGCCGCACAAGCTGGTGCAGAAACGCTTTGACAAGCTCCTGGACTTCCACAACTGCACGGAGCGGGCGGAGAAGCTGAAGGACAAACGGACACTTGAGGAGCTGCAGTCAGCTCGCAACAATTATGAGGCGTTGAATGCCCAGCTGCTAGATGAGCTGCCCAAGTTCCAGCGCTTTGCCAAGGAGCTGTTTGCCAACTGCTCGCGGGGCTATGCCAGGGCTCACTGCGACTTTGTGCACCTGGCACTGGGGGAGCTGAGGCCATTGCTGTCGGTGAGTTGCCAGAACCCAGCCAGGCCCAGCTCAGCAACAGGGGCAGGGGATGGAGCAGGGAGGATGTGATTGCAGATGCTCCTGGCTCACTGCAGACATGTTGCCTCTGTGGAGTTCCCCGGTGTTCTACTTCCTGAGGCTCGTCTCGCTTGTGTGCGAAGCTGTGCCTGTCGTGTCAGACTCTGGCTTCCCCTCGAGGCTACGCCTGTAGGCTCCCCGTGCTCCAGGGGATTGGATACTGTTGGTGGCAGGGGCTGCTGTGAAAGGTGCTGGATCAGCAGGCCTGGGGGCTCACTGGCTGTCCCCACCCTCTGTCAGGGACCACAGGGGAAGTGGCAGGATAGGCTCACCCCCTGCCCTGCCAGAGGGGAGTTCCAGGGCTGGCTCCGTCCTGGCCCTGAACACTGGTGCAGGTTCTAGATCAGCATCTGGCTCGTCTTCCGTCCCCTTTGGCTTCTGGGTCTCTGGGTTAGCAGCGCTCTGCTAATGGCAGCTTCCTACCCTCTGCTCCTGTTCCAGTTGCTGCGAGTGGCTGGCAGGGAGGGGAACCTCATTGCCATCTTCCAAGAGGAGCACAGCCGAGTTCTCCAGCAGCTCCAGGCCTTTACCTTCTTCCCGGAGTCCCACACGGTTGCCAAGAGACCCTTTGACAGGAGGAGCGTGGAGCACCAGTCTGCCAGGAGGCAGCCACTCCTGGGCCCAGTGAGTCTCTTCTGCCTTATTTCGGGGGCTTGGTCTGGAGAGCCCCAGGGGCTTTCTCATGGGTGTCTTGTTCCCCTCCAGCCCAGCTACGTGCTGCAGTCGGATGAACTCCGAGCTGCCCTCCTGGCCAGGTACCCCCCGGAGAAACTCTTCCAGGCAGACCGCAATTTCAACGCAGCCCAGGACCTGGATGTCTCGCTGCTGGAGGGTGATCTCGTGGGTGTTCTCAAGAAGAAGGACCCCATGGGCAGCCAGAACCGCTGGCTCATTGACAATGGAGGTAGGTGGGGTTCTGTGCCTCCAGCAACACAGGGTCTTCCCTGACTTTGCCATTGGCCGGGATCCATGAACAACTAACTGTAACCCCCCGGGGACAGGCGGGCATTCGGGCCTGTCTCCTGTGGTCTCCTCTCTGGTTTATCATCCTCTCCCCTTTGACCCACTCCCCTCTCCATGGGAGCCTTTTCGTTTCTGACTATGATCCGCTCCCTTCTCCGCAGTGACCAAAGGCTTTGTATACAGCTCCTTCCTGAAGCCCTATAACCCACGTCGCAGCCACTCGGACGTCTCGGTGGGCAGCCACTCCTCCAGTGAGTCTGAACACAGTAGCTCCTCACCCCACAGCAGCAAAACCCTGACCTTCAACTCCAGTGGCATGACCATGACCTTCACCCAGAAACCTCTGCAGGACTGTGCCTCTCCAGGGGATCCATACCACTCCCTGAGGTCCCCCTCCGAGACAGATGCTGCCTCCCCACCCCAGGCTGGCTCCTCTGGTAGAACGGTTCCCATGGAATCCAACCCGCAGCCCAACATGACACCAGCTCTCCAACACGACAGTCGCCCTGAGCCGAACAGCAGCTGCAGCGCCCGCAGTGGGCACCCTGCCAAAGCATACCTCAGGCCGGCGCCTTCGCTGGAGGACAGAGACTCGGGGCTGGAGAGCAGCGAGTCTGAAGGCAGCCAGGTAAGCCCCCCTGCTGTCTTTGCTCTATGGTGGAGGGGCTGCAAGTCACACCCTTCCCTGGGCAGAGGCTGAACCCTCCCTTCACTAGGGAAGGGGTGCTGGCACATGTGAGGCAGAGGCTGATCTGTCCTCTTTACCCCGGGGGTCCTCAACCCCAACTCCGCCCCAGGCCCCGCCCCCACTCCACCCCTTCCTCCAAGCCCCCACCCCGTCCCACCTCTGCCCTCCCACAAGCATGCCCCAGCCCCCCTTCTCCCTTTCCTCCCAGCGCCTCGTGACCGCCACTGAACAGCTGTTCCGAGGTGGGCAGGAGGCAGTGGGAGGGAGGGAAGGAGTTGATCGGCGGGGTCACTGGTGAGGGGAGGCACTGGGTGGAGAGGGGTGGGAGGGGAGCTCACCTGCTGGTCGGTGCTAAACCACCTACTAATGTTTTTTCCATGGTTGCTCCAGCCCTGGAGCACCCACGGAGTCAGCGCCTATGGACCTCAACCCCGTCTCTTGTGAGGAATGTGCAGACCCCCAAGGCTAGGTGGGAAAATGGGTTGTACAGGGTCTCTCGGGCGTGGGACAGCAAGAAGATACCTGCCTTTCAGGACCAGCCCTTCTCCATATTTTCAAGTAGAAAATCAGCCTGGCTAGTGACCCGGGCAGGAGAACGGGGCTCTGGGAGTGATTGCCCTAGAATTCTTTGAGGGGGTCGACAAGCATGTGGACAAGGGGTAACCAGGGGATCTAGTGTACTTAGATTTCCAGAAAGCCTTTGACAAGGTCCCTCACCAAAGGCTCTTAAGCAAAATTAGCAGACATGTGATAAGAGGAAAGGTCCTCTCGGGGATCAGTAACTGTCTAAAGGACAGGAAACAAAGGGTAGGAATAAATGGTCAGTTTGCAGAATGGAGAGAGGTAAATAGTGCTGGGCCCAGTCCTATTCAACATATTCATAAATGATCTGGAAAAAGGAGTAAACAGTGAGGTGGCAAAATTTGCAGATGATACAAAATTACTCAAGATAATTAAGTCCCAGGCAGACTCTGAAGAGCTACAAAAGGATCTCTCAGAACTGGGTGACTGGGCAACAAAATGGCAGATGAAATTCAATGTTGTTAAATGGAAAGTAATGCACATTGGAAAATGTAATCCCAACGGTGTGTACTTATAAAATGATGGGGTCTAAATTAGCTATTACCACTCAGGAAAGAGATCTTGGAGTCATTGTGGATAGTTCTCTGAAAACATCCACTCAGTGTGCAGCAGTTGTCAAAAAAACTATCAGAATGTTGGGAATCATCAAGAAAGGGATAGATAATGAGACAGAAAATATCATGTTGCCTCTATATAGATCCATGGTAGGCCCACACCTTGAATACTGCATGCAGATCTGGTCACCCTGTCTCAAAAAAGATATATTGGAATTGGAAAAGATACAGAAAAGGGCAAAAAAAATTATTAGGGGTGTGGAACAGCTTCCATATGAGAAGAGATTAATAAAACTGGGACTTTTCAGTGTGGAAAAGAGATGATGAAGGAGGAGATATGATTGAGGTCTATAAAATCATGACTGGTGTGTAGAAGTTAAATTAGAAAGCATTATTTACTCCTCATACCATAAGAACTAGAGTTTACCAAATGAAATAGTAGGTAGCAGGTTTAAAACAAACAAAAGGAAGTATTTCTTCACACAAGGTCAGTCAACCTCTGGAACTCTTTGCCAGAGGATGTTGTGAAGGCCAAGACTATAACAGGGTTCAAAAAAGAACTAGATAAATTCATGGAGGATAGGTCCATCAATGGCTATTAGCAGGGATGGTGTCCCTAGCCTCTGCTTGCCAGAAGCTGGGAATGGGCAACAGGGGATGGATCACTTGATGATTACCCGTTCTGTTCATTCCCTCTGGGGCACCTGGCATTGGCCACTGTCGGAAGACAAGATAATGGGCTAGGTGGACCTATGGGCTGACCCAGGATGACTTATGCCCTTATGACCCTGGGAGATAGTGCTTTCCCCTTGCTGTGCCTCAGTTTCCCTCTCAGAGTGTGTCTGAGTAATCCTCACAGTACACAAAGAGCTACATGATAGTGTTGATCCTGGCTTGTTGTTCCTCAGGCCTGGCCCAGCTCTGACCCGCTTTCTCCCCCTGTCCCTCTAGGTCTATTATGCTGTCTACACCTTTAAAGGCCGAAGTCCAAATGAGTTGAGTGTTTCAGCCAATCAGAGACTCAGGATCCTACAGTTTGGAGATATCACGGGCAATCGAGAGTGGTGGTTAGCTGAGGTGCATGGGAGGCAGGGCTACGTGCCGTCCAGTTACATCCGGAAGACAGAGTATACGTGAGGCTGCACCATCCCCACAGCGAGACCCAAGTTCTGGTGCCTTAATCCCAGCTGGACCATGTCAGAGACTTGGGGGGGGAGGGCTCTGCGACCCCTGCTGTGCTGAGTCAGCGTGTGAAACACCAACCCTCCAGCCCCGGAAAGCCATGCAGTATCGCCCGTGGTGCTGGATGGTCCGGGACCGGCAGGGGCTCTGCCCCGCCCAGGCTGCAGGCAGTTGGCGTGGTGACCGGGCTTGGCCGGGGCGGTGAGGTTACAGTCCAGCCTGTGCAGCAGGAATTCCTGTTGCCTCCTGTCCTGTCTCTTCCTCCTAGCAGGGCAAGTAGCCTCCCCTTAGATCTAGCTGCTAGAAAGAAGCTGGCTGGGCCTGACTGGGCAGAGCAAAGCCAACTCCCTGAGGAAGTGGCCCCCTCGCTCGGGCCACAGTGCTGCTTCCTGCCTGTGTGCGGCATTTCCTTTCCCTTCAGGGTTTCTGGTTTAATGCAGATTCCCTCTTTAGCCAAGTACCGTTAAAAGCAACCGGGGCTGTTGAGAACAGGAGCCCCACAGCTCCTCAGCAATGAGCATTGGGAGCAAGGGCCAGGCTCCCTCACCGGGCAGGGGGTAGAATGTAGCTGGGAAGTTGGGGCTGGAGTACGGTACCTGCTCAGGGTGGGATTCTGCCCCTTCCCCCACTCCATACAGAGGACCCATTGTCACTGGTTATAAGCCATTTGATTCCACAGCTGGGAAGACCCATCTCCCCAGAACTGCGAGCCTCCCTTGGGGGAGCTGCTGGTCTCCTAGGGTATTTCCTGCTGCCCGTGGCCCTGTAACTCGCAGCGCAGACAGGCTCACACGCTCAGCTGAACCATGGGCGATGGGCAGGGCTAGCTTCCCAAGTCCAAGCCCCCCAAGTCTGCTGGGCCCTACCTTGGGCGGCTAGCCTGTGCTGCAGCAGCCCCTCTACTGGTGTGAATTCCCAGCACGGGCTGAACAAGCGCACGTGGGATCTGCCCGTGCTGGGAACTCACACCTCCCCTGCAGTGGAGCCATCCCGGGGTGGGGCGCTCCCAAGCCCTCGTTTCAGGACTAGCAGCACCCCGCTGCTGTGGGAGATACGTGATACTCCTTCCCATAGCGCCCAGCAGGCAGCAGCTGCCCACAGCAACCCCTGACTCCAGTCGTTCAGATGAGCCAAAGGTAAGACAGCAGCCTCACCACCCTGTCACTCAAGCCATTTCCCCTCCTCACTCCAGCCCGCCACCAGAACTTGGGGGTCCGTCCGTTTGCTCTGACACGCGTCCCAGAGTGCTGTGAGGGGCTGGTGAGACTCAGGCAGATCCTTTGGCAAGAGTGTAGGTTAAAGGCATCAACACCCCAGACTGCCTGCTAGGCTTTGGCCGGGCGCCCCCGGAATGGGGCAGTACTATTGGAAGGGTTGTATTTGGGGGCTGCTGCTCCTGGCCCAAGAGACACTTTCCTCCTCCCCCTCACTCCCCTGCACTCTGACAACAGTGTCTGTGTCCCCTAAGTAAAGTGTCTCCCGTGGTGGTGCTCAGGTTTGTTTGTGTCAAGCACCATGTTTCTGGTCAGGGACATGCACATGGCAACGCTGTAAGCAGCTGCGCATGGGCCCCCGCAGCCCAGGCCGCAGCGACAAACTGGAGCAGCAGCCGCCCTGCTGCTTGCTGAGAGACTAACACAAAGTTTGGGACCCGTGCCCAGAAGCTGCTGGAGTACAACAGTTTATAGGGCAAGAATCCAGCAAATGGCGTGTAGCCAGATGGCCCAGCTCCTGTGCAGAGGCGATAGGGCGTGCAAGGACAACCAGAATAGCTGTTCCAGGCCTTAGACCCCAGCGTCACACTGGAGCCATGTTTCTATTTCAGCTTGCAACTCACAATGGAGCTCTGCAGAGCAGCAAACCGGTGCTTAGGCAAATCCTATGCCTCCTCTGTCCTCCGCCCCTACTGCTGGACTAGGCCCAGGCTTTAGCAACATTCCTCAGCAACTCCCCCGGCCCCCCCAAGTAATATCACAAACAAGTGTTTGAATATCCTTTATAGAGACAGAATTGCAACCACACACTTAATAGGGTTCTTCAGGGCTCCTGCCTGGACGAATGAGCACCAGCAGGGACCAGGGGAGTGTCAAGTTGTTGCGTGGGCTTGGAGCAAAGCCCAGAGACTAACACTGACTCCAAGTCTTGCAGTGGGGGGCGGCGGGGACAGCCCAGGGCTGCAGTCACCTTTCATGGGGATGGAGCTAAGTTTTGCCTGTGCATCCAGACATTAGTATCAGGAAATTCTGTTCTATGTAGATTCTATACTGCCCTCATCAGTGAGGTGTCTGCATTAAAGCCGTGGGTCTAATGTGTCACGTGGGGTTCACTTGTGCTTTCAGCCTCTTCCCCAGGGTATTCGTCTTTTTACAGTGTCCTGACATGCTGTTTCTGCTGGGGAGGGCTGCTCGGAGCAGTGGACCTGACACTTGGAGCAGAAAGTGAGGAGCTCTGCGATGGGCCATGGTTCGAGCCCTGGACTGGCCCCTGAGGCAGCTGTCTCCTGCCCAACTTTGCCCTTGCGGTAGAGAGCTCCACTCTGCTAGAGGAGCATTGCTGTCAACCATGGTCTTCAGGCTGGAGCTTTAGTTACTCTTTCAGCTATGCTGGGCCTATGCTAGTGAGTGCCTTGAGAATAAGGACCAATAAGTAAAATGATTGTAAAAATACCCCCTTGTTCAGCCAAGCTATTCCCACGCTGCATGTCGGGTCACAGTCACCCCCGGGGCTCTGTTAGAGCTGCTGCCCAAGTGCACGTGGGGTCTGGTCTGCACACGTCTACGTTGAAGCTACCCCCCATAGCAGGGTTTGGATCTGTCCCCCGGGTATGGCAGCAGCAGGTTCAGAGCTGCTGCCTGCAGTGAGGTAAGTCCTAGCCCAGCCCCAAAGCCCCCTCTTCAAGGGACTCAGAGCCCCGTGGCTTCATTCTCTCCTTTAAAGTCCCAGGTGAAGAGGAGTGAAGTCCTGGGCAGGTCCCGCTGCTCGGAGCTGCCAGGCGCCCAGAGGCAACAGGAAACAGATTCTGGCAATCCGCCGTTTGTCCGTCCCAGTTTGCGGTGGGCCCTGCCCTAGGTCCTGATGCTGGAGATGGGTGACTCTGGAGATGGGGCTCACCCTGTCAGCTCCAGCTGTCCTACAGCACCGTGGCTTGAGCGCTCACGATCCCGGCGTCCCTCGCCATGGCAGAGAAAAGGCCTTGCTGCTGGAGCAGCCGCTCAGGGCTGTCATACTCCACGATGCGCCCCGCCTGCAGCACCATCACCCTGCAAGCACAAAGGACACTGGGCCCCTCAGGACCAGCTCTGCTCTCATGCAGCTCCTCGCAGCGCATGCCCTTCCCGGTCCGAGGTTGTCTGCAGCCTCTTCCCCACCCGAGGCAGGACAGTAAATTGCTCCCCGGGCCGGGGCCTGCCTGCGTCAGTCCAAGACGACATAAATGATGCCTCTGCTACTGGAAAGACGGGAGGGGGCTGACGCAGTGAGCTGCAGCCCACAAAAGCTTGTGCACAAATAAATCGGTTAGTCTCTAACGTGCCATGAGTCCTCTCCTGTTCCTTTAGGGGACAAAGGCATCTCTTTTACTGGACCAACAGCTGTGAGTGAATGCGACAAGGTTTGGAGCTGCACAGGGATCTTCAGGTCCTCTACGGCCTGTCCAAGATGGGGGGCTAGGCCGCATCTGCATACCCACTTGGTGCAGGCCACAAAGGAGTGCCCAGTGCCCCATCCACACCCCCTCGGGCAGTGGGGGGTCGGAGTCTGCCACCCCTCCCCCATTTGTTTGTGTGTGTATAGCCCCCTGCACCTACCATCTGGCGCCTGGCCCCTTGCACTCCACCCTCAACTTGTTTGCTTGCCCTGATGGTGGGTACAGTGCCCCTTCTCTTCTGCCCCCCTGCTAGCCAGGATGATGCAAACTTGCCTGCAACTTCCCCCACCCCAAGTGCACAATGATGCGTATAGGAGCTGCTCCTGGGGAGGGTCGGGGGTCCAGGATGGTGTGTACAGCACCTCCCCCGAGCCTAGCCACAATGGTGTGTATAGCGCCCATGTGTGCACCCCTCACTGCTGTCTGCGATGGTGTGTACAGTCCCCCCCCCCCCCCCCCGGGGCTGGCCACGATGGTGTGTATAGCACCTCTCCCCTCCCCCCGGCTGGTCACCATGGTGCGTATAGCACACCCACCCCCCCAGGCTGGCCACGATGGTGTGTATAGCACCTCTGTGCGCACCCCCCACTGCTGTCTGCGATGGTGTGTACAGCCCCCCCCCGGCCACGATGGTGTGTATAGCACCCCCCATTGCTGTCTGCAATGGTGTGTACAGCACCTCTCCCCCCCGGCTGGCCATAGAACCTGTGTGCACCTACCCGCGCAGAATGGAGTGTACAGCAACTGCTCCTGGGGGAGGGGGGTGGTCCAGGACGGTGGCTACAGTGCCCTAACCCCCTTCGGGCGAGCCAGGATGGAGCCCCCCGCATTGCTCTGTGGAATGGTGTGCACAGCAACTGCTCCTGGCTGGCCACGCTGGTGGGTACAGCGCCCCCACGCCCCTCCCCCACGCCCCTGGCCATTGCGGTGAGTATTGCAGGGGCGCGAGTGTGTACACACAGACACACACCCACCTGTTGCTGTCCATGATGGTGTGCAGGCGGTGGGCGATGGTGAGGACAGTGCAGTTGGCAAATTCGCTCTGGATTGTTGTCTGGATTAAATGATCTGTTTCCAGATCCACAGCTGCTGTTGCCTCATCGAGGACGAGGATCTTGGATTTGCGGAGCAGGGCTCGGGCCAGACACAGCAGTTGCCGCTGCCCAATGCTGGGGTGGGGAGAAAACACCCGCTCTGACGCTGGGCAGACTGAGAACTGGCCCAGCACCAGCTCCGCCACGGAGGGCGAGTGAGCGACCTGGAGTAGCCTAGTGGCAGCATCACATCCTTCCTCTCCTGCCTCGTCAGCCAATCACTGAGCAAGGTTAGGCCACAGGGCACGAGGGAGCCGGGCTCAGACACAAGGCTGTCTAGCCCAGCACCGGATGCTGCCGAGGAAGGTGTAAGAATGCTGCTGGCAGCAGATGTTGGAGCCTCTGCCCCCATTGGGGCTCAGATGGACCTCGCTTAGTCAGAGAGCAGCCTGTACCTTGAAGAATTAGACTTAATCATGTAGCAACATTTTTCTTAGCATTAACCAGTCTAACGCTGGATAGTCTTACTAGCCATACACATGTCCAGTTCCTTTCGGAAGTGTGTTAATTTCTTGGCTTCAACAACTTCCTGTGGCAAGGCGTTCCACAACCTAATTACACATGTGGGGATGGGGAAGCCAGGAGGGTCCTTGTCTGTCTCCTTGGTCTTGTTTTAGAAGACAGGGAAAACAGACATTCCCCATTTAGCCTCTCACTTTGTCAGTATTTTATATAGATTTAGCCCAATATGGCCATTCTTATGTGTCTCCACCCCCTTAGCTGTCTTCTATCGAAGGGACACAATTCCAAGCCTGTCACTCGCTTGTCATGTGAGCGTTTTTCCAGGCCCTTGCTCATTCTCTTTGCTTGCCTCTGAACCCCCCTCCCGCCCCCCCACACACACACGTCAGCACTATGCTGAGTGAGATGATGAGGTGACCGATACTGGACACGCTATTCAAATGCGGCCACATCACTGACTTAGGAAGTATTATGCACCAGTCTATTCCTTACGCGACCTCACACAGAAGCGTAGAACTGCAGGGCAGGAAGGCCAGAGCATCTAGTCCAGGCCCCTGCAGTGGGGCAGGCCTACGTCTTAGCTAGAGCAATGGGTCTCAACCTTTTTATAGTTGTGGACACCTAAAAAATTTCGGATGGCGGTATGGGCCCCTTTGGAAATCTATTGTCTGCATACATAGGCGAATTCTGGTCAGCCAGGCTTCAGAATAAGTCTTTCGCGGACCCCTTGACATAGGCCAGAGACCCCTGGGATCCGCGGACCACAGGTTGAGAACCCCTAATCTAGACCATTCCTGGGAGCTGTTTAATCTGTTCTTTAAAAACCCCTCCAATGATGGCAACTCCACACCCTCCCTAGGTCGTTTGTCCCAGTGTTTAACTACTGTTACGGTCAGGAAGTTTTTTTCCCGATGTCCAACCTAACTCTCCCTTGCTGCAACTGAAGCCCACTGCTGCTTGTCTTGTCCTCAGTGGCAAAGGAGAACAAGTTAGCATCCTTCGCTTTATAACAACTTTTTACATACTTGAAGACTGTTATCATGTCCCCTCTCAGTCTTCTCTTCTCCAGCTTAAACAAACCCAATTTTTCCAATCTTTCCTCATAGGCCATGTTTTCTAGCCCTTTAATAATTTTTGTTGCTCTCCTTTGGACTTTCTTCTCTGAAGTGTGGTGCCAGACCTGGACACACTAAATCCAGTTGAGGCCTTATTAGTGTGGAACAGAGTAGAAGAATTACTTTTCATGTCTTGCTCACAACACTCCTACTAACACATCTCAGAATTATGTTCACTTTTTTTGCACAGTATTACACTGTTGATCCACTATGTTTGTGATCCACTATGATCCCCAGATCCTTTTCTGCAGCACTCCTACCTAGGCAGTCATTTCCCATTTTGTATTTATGCATTTAATTGTTCCTTCTGATGTGTAGTGCTTTGCATTTGTCCTTATTGAATTTCATCCTATTTACTTAAGATCAATTCTCCAGTTTGTCCAGCTCACTTTGAATTCTAATCCTGTCCTCAAAAGCGCTTGCAACCCCTCCCAGCGTGGTATTGTTCACAGACTTTATAAGTGTACTCTCTGTGCTAGTATCCAAATCATTGATGAAGATACTGAACAGAACTGAACCCAGGACAGATCCCTCAGGACCCCATTCGTTATGCCCTTCTAGCTTGACTCTGAACTGTTTTGTACCCTTTTTGGACCACAGCTGCACTTTGAGAAGCGGTCACCATTGAGCTGGCTACAGTGAGGTACGAGTGTCACTAATACAGTTAATTTACAACCCCATATGGTGTGTGAGTTGTTCAGTTTTTCCTCTCCCTCCAGTGTGCATTACTTGCACTTATCACCAGTGAATTTCATCTTTCATCATGTTGCCCATTCCCCTAGCTCGATCAGGTCCCTCTGAAGTTCCTCCCAGTCATCTCTGGATTTGACTCCCCCATATAGCTGTGTGTTAGCTACAAAATCACTGCCTCACTGCTCAGCCTCTTTCCGGACCATTAATAAATGTATTGTACAACCCTGGACCACGTACTTCCTGCTGCCCACCTTTAGCCAGAATGAAAATTGGCTATTTAAGCCTACTTTTTGCTTTCTGTTTCCTAGCCAGTTTTTGATCCATGATGACACTTTGCCTCTCACCTCATGATGACTAGGTTGCACCCATATGCGCCTTGCCCGCCCCCTTCCCCCTGGCCTTGCTGCCCCCCATGCACTCCCTCATTCCCTATAGCCTCACAGAGGGTCATGCATTCCTACAGGGATTAGTCCTGCTGGCTGGCTGGACTCTTGGACAGCCTAGGGCATGTTCAGGCTGTGCTCTACTCTCCCTGGGAGGGAGGAAGGATGTGTCTCTGGAGCTGGGCAGGCGGTGAGGCCCCCCAAGATTAGCCCACCTACCTCAAGTTCTCCCCTGCTTCGCTCACTTGGTGGGACAGTCTCTCAGGTAGGTCCAGCACGTATGTCTTCAGGTGGGCCAGCTCCAGGGCTTTCCAGATCTCCTCATCCGAGTACTGGTCAAACGGGTCCAGATTCATCCGTAAAGTCCCGGAGAACAACACCGGGTCCTGCAAGGCCAGCTCAGGGGTCTTTGACTGCGCTAGGTCTGGGGTCCTGCCAGCCCCAGAGCCATGAGGTGCTTGTAAGCCCATTACAGTTAGACACAAGGGGGGACACCCGCTGCAGCTAAGTCTGCTCTGTTTGGCTCGAGCCAGCTCTGAGCTGTTTGTCCAGCCACTCAAACTGGCTGCCCACGGTGCCCACAGCTGGGCAACGCACTGGCTGGAGGGGCAGGGTTAGTCTCCTACCAGGGATGCTTCACCAAGAGCTCGGCCATGCTGCAGCTCCAACAGCCACAGGCTGAGGGCAGGTCACCAGCCTTGCGGATCAGAGGAGCCAGCAAGTCGGTCTCAGAGGCTGGGTGAAGGTGACTGGCTGAGTCTAGGCTCCCAACGAGAGACCAGCAGGCTGATCCTGGGCCTGGGCTGAACATTTCCCACAGTGCCCAGGGAGCAGAATGGGAGGCGTCTGAGCTTTCGCTTCCAGAGCTCAGGAGGTGCCCAGGATGGGATGGGCCCCGTCATGCTGTGTCTCCTGGTGCAGCCGCTGTCAGCTCCCCTCCTTCCACGCCGAGGGGCTGGGGGCTCCGGCTTGGGCCCCTCCTGCTCATAGTGCCCCATTAGGCTTTGGCTGCCCCACGGTGGCAGGTGGGGATAAGTTAACGAACAGAGACACCTGGGGCATGGAGCTTCTATGGAGAGGCACAGCGCCCACCCCACACATTTGCCCTATTGCGAAATCCCTGGCCAGCTGCTGCCAGAGACCGGGCACGCAGCTCTGCCCGTGCAGCGCTCACCTGGGGGATGATGGTGAGACTCTGGCGTAGGTCATGGAGGCCAAGGGTCGATATGTCCACCCCATCAATCACGATCTTCCCTCCTGCAGCCTCCAGGACCCGGAATAGGCAGTTGGTGAGAGAGGATTTTCCAGCCCCCGTCCTGCCCACAACCCCGACCTGTGGAGACAGCACCCTGGGCAGTTAGCCTGCTGGAGCTGGGAAGGCTGCCCCCCCCCCCCGCCTCGCTTTAGTCACAGTGGGCAGGTTTTGCTCTGTCGCTCCCACTCACTGGCCCCCTGGTTAGTTCTGTGGCTCTTCTCTGGCTGGCTCCCGTTCTCGGTGTCTGTATGGTAGGGGGTGCCCAGCCCTTGTGCTGCCCACACTCACGTGCCCTGCGGTAGCCCTGGCTCTCCCATGGCTTCATTCCCCTGGATTCGCTTTCATAGATTCATAGATATTTAGGTCAGAAGGGACCATTATGATCATCTAGTCTGACCTCCTGCACAACGCAGGCCACAGAATTTCACCCACTACTCCTACAAAAAAACCCTCACACCTATATCTGTGCTATTGAAGTCCTCAAATCGTAGTTTAAAGACTTCAAGGTGCAGAGAATCCTCCAGCAAGTGACCCGTGCCCCATGCTACAGAGGAAGGCGAAAAACCTCCAGGGCCTCTTCCAATCTGCCCTGGAGGAAAATTCCTTCCTGACCCCAAATATGGCAATCAGCTAAACCCTGAGCATATGGGCAAGATTCATCAGCCAGCTACTACGGAAAATTTTTTCCTGGGTAACTCGGATAGATACTTTCCTGGCATCTATCCCCGGGTACTGCTGCCCCCTCCCATGCCCACCTCGCTGCCCCTGCCTGTGCCTCACGGGCTGAGTTCTGGTAGCTCACGTCACTGCTGCCCGGCTTCCCAGCTCTCACAAGCGCAGTGAGTGCAAAGCCAGGACAGCTCCCTTCCGGTTGGAGGCTGCATGGCAAAGAAGCTTCTTGGTGTGTAGGGTCGGCTCTGCTGACCCGGTGACTCCAGTATCCGGTGAGGTCAGATCCCTGAGTTTGGCCAGGCAGATGGGATGAGACTGACAAAGAGACCACTGACATCCTCCGCTCCGGACTTGGGAGCAGGCCTTGCTATTTCAACTAGAAGATGACGGGAGAAGGTTGGGAGAGACTCATGAAATTTCCATGTCAGGCTTCCATGCTCAGGTGCGGAAAAACCAGCCAAGCAAAGCTATAGTAAGGGCCAGGCAAACACCACAAGTTGAGTGGATGGGGAGTAAGGAGAGACAAAGTACAAATACGAGTGTTACAGTTCATGAGTCCGGCCTATCGAGGTCGCTTCCAGTCCTACAGGGCTGTGATTCTTTGTGCTGTTCAGGAGGGATAGGCATAAAAGTAAAGGTGGTGGGGTAGCTGTGATGTTATCTGATTAAAATATGACCGTATAGATCAGTGTTGCAACCACTGTTATATCTTTGCAGGAAACTTGTACAAAGGGTGTCGAGTGAGGTGTCTATGGAAAGGTTATGATTATGCTATTTGTATTTATGTATCATTTTTGTATTTGAAGTTATAAGTATTGGCTCTATACCTGGATTGCAAATGTTTGCTCCTGAGGTAACGCCCACAAGGCAGCACATCGTGGAGGGACTGTTCAAATTGAGTGACCCATCAAAGTACATTAACTCACAATGGACCATGGGAGACGCCCATCTACACTGAATGGAATGTCCTGCTGTGACTAGACAAAATGCATGGACATGGGACTTGCGCATGTGACTCCAAATGCCATCGTGTTGCTGTAATTTTCCACAGTAAGAACAATGGCATGCTCTCCACATGGCAAAAGCTATAAAAGGCCCTGGAAACACCTCCATTTTGTCTTCAGTCCTGCTCCTCATCTCCGAAAGAACTTTGCTACAAATTGAAGCTCTGAACAAAGGACTGAATGACCCATCCAAGCTGTGGATGTACTCCAGAGACTTGACTTAAGCCAGCAGTTTATTCATCACTGCTACAAGCCTGAACCAAGAACTCTGCAAATACTGTATGTATTTGTTTCTTGTAACCAATTTTAACTCTCATCTTTATTTGTGTCTTTTTATGAATAAACCTTGAGGGGGCTAGGGATAGTTCAATGGTTTGAGGATTTGCCTGCTAAACCCAGGGTTGTTAGTTCAATCCTTGAGGGGGCCATTTAGGGATCTGGGGCAAAAATTGGGGATTGGACTAGATGACCTCCTGAGGTCCCTTCCAACCCTGATATTCTATGATTTTACCTACTAAAGGATTGGCATCAGTGTGATTTTTGGGTAAGATCTAAGTTATATATTGACCTGGGTCTGTGGCTGGTCCTTTGGGATCAGAAGAACCTATTATTTGATGAGACTGGTTGTAAAGAACCACTCATCTCTGAATCCAGTGTTTTTGGTGGAGATATAAGAACTGGAATGCCTGAGGAAAGTGCCTTTATGTTTTCTTGTTAGCCAACGTGGTGAAACAGAAGTTTACTTTTGTTGCAGATTTGGTATATCTTATCGGGGATTAGCCACCAGTCTCGGGGTGTATCTGCCCTATTTCTCAGCAGTTTGTCTTGAATTTGACATCCTCAGTTGTGACCCACTGAGGCATGATTACAGTAGCATTGTACATCAATGATTCAGTAAACTGTAAAGAAATAAGAGGTAATATGGACAAAACAGAATCTGTTTGGGTCAAAATCATCTTGAGGAGGGATTGTAAAAGAGGTTCTGTTAGGATAGTGTTAGGGGTCTGTTGTAGACCCACAGGGTCAGACACAGATATGGACAGAGAGCGCTTGAATATTATTATTAGATCAATCAATACTATTGGGAATTGTGTCATAATGGGAAACTTCAACTGCATGGACATAGCTTAGTGAATAAAAGCTACTCATACCAGTAGGGCTCAGTTATTCGTGGATGTGATAGACAACAGTTTTCTTCATCAGCTTGTCACTGCACCAACAAGAGGTGATGTAATTTTAGATGGTTGGGTAAGTAGTGAGGATATCACAGAAGAGCTGGTTGGAGGAGCTAACCTTGGATCAAGGGATGACGAGTTGATTCAGTTTAGATTAAATGGAAGGATCATCAAAACCAGGGCATCAGCTATGGTTTTGATTTCAAAAGAGCACAGTTTGAGATTTTAATGGAATTAGTTAAAGAAGTCAACTGGACCGAAGAGCTCAAGGACTTAAAAAAAACCCAAAAACTTGTAGGGAAAGGCTCCAGATCCAGCTGGATGAATAACCACCTCAAAAAAGTGGCAAAGCATCGTGCAGCCTCATGCATCCAACGAAGTGGGTATTCACCCACGAAAGCTTATGCTCCAATACATCTGTTAGTCTATAAGATGCCACAAGACTCTTTCGCTTTTACAAATGCAGACTAACACGGCTACCCCTCTGATACTTGACACCTCAAAAAAGTTATTAGGAGTAAGCAGAGAGCCTAGGGGAATGGTAAAGGGATTAATCAAGAAAACTATATTGTGGAGATTAGAAAATGTAGGAATAAAATGAGAATTTCTAAAAGTCAAAATGGTTTAATGTTTGTCAAAGAAATTAAAATAACTAATGAAGTGCTTTAGTTATAAAAATAAGGAAGGATGAGGCTTGGTCACTTTTCAGTGTGGATGGGAGGAGATTAAAGATAACCTAGGTGTTGCCCAAAAACAAAATGAATACTTTGCCTCAGTTACCAATCAGGATGATAATATGGAACATGTGTATGAAGGCAGTATGGCTGAGTGAAGTTAACCACATCTGAGGAGGAAGAAAAATTCCAACAGCTTAATGTACTCAAATTGGGGAGAAACCTGATAATTTCCATCCCAGAAGGCTGAAAGAACTGGCACATGAAATTGCTAGTCTGGTAACAAGGATTTTTAATAAATCTGTCTATTTGGGGAGGTAGTACCATATGACTAGCGAATAACCAATGTTGTACCTATATTTAAGAAACAGAAAAGAAGTGATCCAGGCAATTACAGACCTATTAGTCTGACCTCAGTAATATGCAAGACTTTGGAACAAGTTGTGAAGTAAATAATAATTAAATTCATGGAGGTAAACAAAAAAGGGGATGTAATGCAATATGAGTTTACCAAAAGTATATTATGCCAGAGTAACCTGATTTCCTTCTTTGATAAATAACTGCTTTTTAGATAAAGGAAATCCAGCAGATCCAATATACTTGGACTTCAGTAAAGCATTCAACATGATACCTGTGGCACTCTGTACCTCAAAGCAGCACCCTGGAACCCTTGTCGTATAATTATGATATATTTCATAGAAAGCATGCCATGTAGAATATCATATGAATGGTCATGATCTGCTGAAACACATTGTTCTGTTAAAATATGTATATCATCGATATGGATGAAGTTATGAGATTTTGCTGTATGGTTGCTAATGAAATATGTTGTAAGTCTGAGAGTCTCTACTATAAGGGTGATGAGCCCCACCCAGGAGGGTGTTAAATGACCATTAATCAGCAGGGGAGTTGTAATCAAGGAATTTACATCTCTATGACTCAGTTGCACAAGACTACACCGGGGAATTGCTTAGCTCTGTGACTCAGCAAAGCCCACCAGGACATGCCTGGGCTAGTGTCTTCCAAGCACATGGACGAAGGATATACAATATGGGACAGTGGCATCATGTTTTCACCTTTCTCCTCCCTCTACCTACACTAGAAGCAACAAAAACACTGAGAAGACACACTTCAACTGAGGAGACTGGTCCCAGGCTTGAAAGGGGAAGTCTGTGTATTAAGAATTGTAACATCCAGTAGGGTGAGAAAACTGCTTGATCCAAATACTGCCTAGTCGAATAAGGTTTAAGATTTAGATTGTGCGCTTACTTTTATTTTCTTTGGTAACTAGCTCTGACCTTTTATGCCTACCACTTATAATCACTTAAAATCTATCTTTCTGTTGTTAATAAATCTGTTTTATATTTTACCTAAAACAGTGCGTTTTGGTTGAAGTGCTTGGGAAATCTCAGTTCAGTTTACAAAGGCTTGTGTATGTCTCTCCACACTGAGGGAGGGGCAGACTGGGTAATAAACTTACACAGGTCAGGATTCTGACCAGGCAGAACAGTACAGCTCTGGAGTGCCAGGCTGGGGAGCTGAGGGGAATTAGAATCATAGAATATCAGGGTTGGAAGGGACCTCAGGAGATCATCTAGTCCAACCCCCTGCTCAAAGCAGGACCAATTCCCAACTAAATCTTCCCAGCCAGGGCTTTGTCAAGCCTGACTGGTGCCTTTCTCTGTGTGATTCGTGAGTGGCTCTGGGAGCATGCATGCAATCTAGCTGAATGTGGGGCTCCACACGCTGTTGTGCTGAGTGATAACAGCACCTGGAGGGGTTTGCTGTTTGTCCCTAGCAAAACATTGGCAAGACAGCCCAAGCTGGAGAGTACAGTGGTACTCCCCAGGTTTTACCCCGGGGATCCTGTCACAGAACAACATGGAAAATTACTAATTAGAGAAGATGGGGATTAGTACAAGAATTGCAAGGTGAATAAGGAACTGGCTAAAGGGAAGAAGGCAACGGGTTGTGCTGAAAGGTGAACTATCAGACTTAAGGGAGGTCACTAGTGGAGTTCTTCAAGGAACCAATTTTATTCAGTATTTTTATTAATATTAATGATCTTGGCACAAATAGTAGAAGTGTCCTTGAAGACAGGAGTGACAGATATGAGATGCAATTCAATAATACAAAAGTGTAAGCTCATGTACTTAGGGTCTAATAATAAATAATAGGGAAAGCAGTGGATGTATTGTTTCTTGACTTTAGCAAAGCTTTTGACACGGTCTCCCACAGTATTCTTGTCAGCAAGTTAAAGAAGTATGGGCTGGATGAATGCACTATAAGGTGGGTAGAAAGTTGGCTAGATTGTCGGGCTCAACGGGTAATGATCAATGGCTCCATGTCTAGTTGGCAGCCGGTGTCAAGTGGAGTGCCCCAGGGGTCGGTCTTGGGGCCGGTTTTGTTCAATATCTTCATAAATGATCTGGAGGATGGTGTGGATTGCACTCTCAGCAAATTTGTGGATGATGCTAAACTGGGAGGAGTGGTAGATACGCTGGAGGGCAGGGATAGGATACAGAGGGACCTAGACAAATTGGAGGATTGGGCCAAAAGAAATCTGATGAGGGTCAATAAGGATAAGTGCAGGATCCTGCACTTAGGACGGAAGAACCCAATGCACAGCTACAGACTAGGGACCAAATGGCTAGGCAGCAGTTCTGCGGAAAAGGACCTAGGGGTGACAGTGGACAAGAAGCTGGATATGAGTCAGCAGTGTGCCCTTGTTGCCAAGAAGGCCAATGGCATTTTGGGATGTATAAGTAGGGGCACAGCGAGCATATCGAGGGACGTGATCGTCCCCCTCTATTCGACATTGGTGAGGCCTCATCTGGAGTACTGTGTCCAGTTTTGGGCCCCACACTACAAGAAGGATATGGATAAATTGGAGAGAGTCCAGCGAAGGGCAACAAAAATGATTAGGGGTCTGGAACACATGACTTATGAGGAGAGGCTGAGGGAACTGGGATTGTTTAGTCTCCAGAAGAGGAGAATGAGGGGGGATTTGATAGCTGCTTTCAACTACCTGAGAGGTGGTTCCAGAGAGGATGGTTCTAGACTATTCTCAGTGGTGGAAGAGGACAGGACAAGGAGTAATGGTCTCAAGTTGCAGTGGGGGAGGTTTAGGTTGGATATTAGGAAAATCTTTTTCACTAGGAGGGTGGTGAAACACTGGAATGCGTTGCCTAGGGAGGTGGTGGAATCTCCTTCCTTAGAAGTTTTTAAGGTCAGGCTTGACAAAGCCTTGGCTGGGATGATTTAATTGGGGATGGGTCCTGCTTTTGAGCAGGGGGTTGGACTAGATGACCTCCTGAGGTCCCTTCCAACCCTGATATTCTATGATTCTATGAATAAGAATTTCTGCTACAAGTTGGGGGGGCTCATCATTTGGAAGTGACAGAGGAGGAGAGAGACCTGAGTGTGTAGGTTGATCACAAGGATGACAAGCTACCAATGTGATATGGCTGCAAAAAAGGCAAAGTGATCCTAGGATGTATCAGGCGAGGCATTTCCAGTGGAGAGAGAGAAGTATTAATGCCACTGTACAATGCACTGGTAAGACCTCATTTGGAATACTGGGTAAAGTTCTGGCCAACCATGTTCAAGAAAGACAAATTCAAACAGGAACCAGTGCAGAGAAGAGCTGCAGGGCTGATCCAGGGAACAGAGGGTCTATTTTATGAGAGCAGACTGGAAGAGCTTGGGGTTATTTTAGCTTATTTAGAAATTAGAAGATTTCTAGCCTGCAGAGGAGAGAGGCACTGGAATTAACTTCCAACAGGAGTTATGGAGGCAAACAACTGAATTAGTTTTGAGAGAGACCTGGGCACATTTAGGAGTGTAATTGTATGACAGGGTAGCATGTCATGGTTGTTGTGAAGAAGTAAAAAGGGATCTCACAAAACTGGGTGACTGAGCAACAAAATGGCAGATGAAATTCAATGTTGATAAGTGCAAAGTAATTCACACTGGAAAACATAATCCCCACTATACATACAACATTATGGGCTCCAAATTAGCTGTTACTACTCAAGAAAGAGATCTCAGAGTCATTGTGGATAGTTCTCTGAAAACATTCACTTTGTGCAGCAGCAGTTAAAAACCTAATTATCTATCCCAATTAGGAAAGGAATGGATAATGTGATACAGAATGGCCAGGGAGCAGTGGTAGAGGCAAAATATATAAACCCTAGGCTAATTAAGGCGTGGTTCCCTGTGGACTAGGGAGGGTTGCTACAGGTTAATTGGAGCACCTGTAGTCAATTAAACCCTGTCAGGACCCTAATAAAACCCCCTGCTTCAGGCAGTCAGAAAAAGGAGAGAGGACTGGAGCTTGGAGGTGTGTTGTTAGATTTGAAAGACCAGAGAACTGAAGTGAGGAAGACTTCCTCCCCCAGTGTCTAAGGACCAAAGGTTCCCCATCCAAGGGGGAAGAGGGTAAGAACCTGCAGGGGTTAATAAGAGGGGTTGAGGCTCAGAGTGAGGAGCAAACCCAGACCCCTCCCCTGCTTCCCTCCTCTACCACCTTTCTGGGCCACTAGCCGAGACCTCGGTGGCCCAAGAGCAGGGGCAAGGGGTGGTGTCTTAGCCCCCCTGCCAAGAAAAACGCAAGACCCACCATACTAACATTGGCCATCTTGCCACAATAATAAGACAGAAAATATCATATTGCCTCTATATAAATCCCTGGTGTGCCCACATCTTGAATATTATGTGCAGATGTGGTTGCCCCATCTCAAAAAAGATATATTGGAACTGGAAAGGTTCAGAAAATGGTAACAAAAATGATCAAGGTATGGAACAGCTTCCATATGAGAAGAGATTAAAAAGACTAGGATTGGTCATCCCTCTGAAGCATGTGGCACCAGCCACTGTCAGAAGACAGGATATTGGGCTAGATGGGCCTTTGGTCTGACCCAGTCTGGGCGTTCTTATGGTGGGGAGCAGGGCTTGGAAGCCCTGGGGTTCCTTTCAGTTTGTCTCATGCTTCAGGACTTCAGCCACCTGGAGGGGTCAGGAAGGAATTTTTCCTTTCCCTCAATGTATTCTGTGGGTTTTTTTCTGGGGAGGTGGGGTGTCTCCTTCCTCTGAACCATCAGGGATGGCAACAGCTGGAGATGAGACACGGGATGTGGGGGGACAGGGCTCTGAGGTGAGACCGAGCATTCATTCTTTCTTTCAGGTGCTGGGCTGGCTGGTTCTAGCTCCCATGCTAAGGGTCTAACTGGTCACCGTATGTGGAGTTGGAAAGGAATTTCCCCTGGTCAGATTGGCAGTGACCCTGGGTGTTTTTCATCTTCCTCTGCAGCATGTGGGTCACTTGCCAGGATTATCTTGGTACATCTCAGTCAATTCCCTGCCACTGCAGGGGCCTCGGGCACTGGTGCAACTAAGTGTCTCCTCTCCTCTGCTGCAGCAGATAATCTAATCTAAGAGCTGTTGTAGTTTTGTCTAATTTTGGTTGTTGGGCTTCGGGGGTGGGTGCTGAGTGGGGCTGGTGGCCTGTGATACACAGAGGGTCAGACGAGATCATCTGGTGGTCCCTTCTGAACTCAAACTCGAGGATTCTCCAAAATAAAGTGATGTCTTCTGGCTCTGATCTGAATCAATGAGTGTTTCAGTCCTGGAATCAAACTCCTGAGGGGGTTCCCCCCCCATCATTAGCTGACAGCAAAGAACCAGAGGGGTCTGTCGGGGAGGCTTCTCACCTTTTCAGTGCTCCCAATATCACAGGTGAGCCCATGAAGAACCAGCTCCAGCCCAGGTCGGTATCGGGCTTGGTAGTTAGTAATCTGGATCTCGCCTTTGCTAGGCCAGCCGGGGGGTGGTCGCTGCTCCGTCACCCACGGAGCCTGGGGGTTGGCGAAGGAGTGTTAAAAGGATGTCTGATAACTGGGGAACTGTGGTGCAAAGCACTCTGGGTAGCAACATGCAAATGAAGTGAGATATGCAGAGAAGCAGAGGTGCCCAGTTCTCCCTGTACCACTTCCCGCTCTATCTCCCAGTCACCTTTCCCTCACCCGCTCTCACCTCATTCTTCACCTGCGTGTACTCATGAACTCGCTCCACTGCCACGATGTTGGTTTCCAGCTCCGATGTCATCCGCACCAGCCAGTTCAGCGTCTGGGTTATCTGCACAGCAGAGACCAGCGGGTCCTGAGCCTGGAACACCCAAACCTTCGCCCCTTCCTAGGGCCCAGTGCCCCAAGCAGGAGCTTCTGCATCCTGACCCCATCCTGCTATAACACACCAAGCAGCAGGCCCCCCAACCTCGCTCACCCCGTTGCATCCAGCAGCAAGGCCCCTGCCCTGTCCCCACCTCCTCCCAATGGGACAGTCCCCTTCCCAGCCCCATCCTGGCCCAGGACCCACAGAGGGAGTGCCCCTGTCCTGGACCAGCATATGCCTCCTCCCTCGCTATGGGAACATCTTTCTTATCTCCAGCCATCCCAGCACCCCCCAGCAGTGTCCCCCTCCCAGCTGGCAGCCCCCGGAAGAGAGCCCCTTTGCCGGCCAAATGCCCAGCAGCACTTCCCAGCTGAAGGCAGGAACCAGCCACGGAGGCTCTGCCACCGGGAACAGCCCTGCCCCCCTGGATGTGAGCAGGCCCCTGCACAGCAGAGAGGCCTTGTTCCCCTGAGCGGCTGGACTCACGTTGAGTGCTGAGGAGATGGAGAGCCCAACGATGCCACTCCCCAGAGAGTCCCTTGTAATCACGGCCAGGAGAGCCGCAAAGAAAACCACCAGGTTCCCGACAAACTCCTGGCGGATGGCCAGCCACCTGCAGCAGGGAGAGCGTTGGCGGTGAGGTGTGGGAGAGAGAAGCCTGCCTGCACCTACGCTCGCATGGTGGGGCACTTACAGTGAGCACCATCAGCACCATTCCTGGCCACCCGGAACACCCAGCACCACCCCATCCGCTCACCGCACCCATCAGTGCAGTGAACGTCCATCACAATCCCCCTCCCCAGGCCTCACCATAAATATTCCCCTCAGGCACCTGTTTCTCACACAGAACTGGTGCTCTTAATCTCCTACCTGTGGCCTCAATATTCCCTACTAATCCACCCTGTCACACCCTACCTCATCTGCGAGCGAGCACCCTAATAAAACCCCACTGGCAAACAACTGTCTGACCAGCAATATTCTTTCCCAGTAATCACCCAACTCACACTAAACTGCCCCTCCCAGGCAGCTGGCTGTGCCTCATTTTAAATATTTCCCTCTCATCATCCCCATCTCCCAGTTACATCCTAAATTCTCCCCGTCCCATCACGCCTGGGTATTCACCTGGAAAGCCCTTGTGTAACACCATATATCTTCCCTTGTATTTATATATACAAAAAATAAAAGGGGGCACAGCTGCAGGCGCATCACAGAAGGGGGGGAGACACCCACTCAGTCAAAGGTGAGGTATCAGCCTCGCCATGTCATCTGGTTACGTCCCCCAGGCTACCAGCCCCACGTCAGCCTGATCTGGATGGAGCTAGTCCTCACTAGCATCTCTCCTAGCATCCCATGACTCCCACAGTCACCTCACGCCCAGGTATGTGCCACCAGGGACATTACATATGCGTCTGACCATTTCCTCAACGTTACACCAAAAGGGGCTGTGTGTGGTCTCTGGCGAAAGCGAAGGTCTAGCTGATTGTCCTAGTTATTGGGAGATGTTTTATGGAAAACAATTTTAGAGCCATGTAATGTAGGATATTCGTGTTCCAAATCTGCTGGGAGTGAAAACTACCACTTGAGGAGGAGGCATCTGAGAGCCCACCAAATCCACATGAGAACAATGGACGCCCATGGAGACAGGGTGTTTATTTACTGTCTGGAGTAGATGTTGGCTGGAGATTTACAAGGACAAACAAACTCCAAGAGAGTTCTGGGAAAAGGGGCCATGGGCTAACAGACAATAGGCTCTGACTGTAAAAGAGGAGAAGAGTTGCCCATGTGGTTATCCATGACAGGAGAAGACACTCTGTCAACCTGGTTCATAAAAAGTTGACCCCAGCTTTTTAGACTGGTCAAACGCTGCAAGAACCAACCTTTGGGTGAGAAATATCTGATTAGACAGAAAAGTAACTTGTGAATAAGTCTAGGCTAGAGATTGAGCGTAATGTTTTTCTTTTACTTGTAATCTTATCTTTCCAAATCTTTAGACTTGCTTTGATTTGAATCTTTACCTCAAGCTCTGTTAAATAAACCTCAATTTCTGTCCAAGTGCCTTGTGCTAGGGCAACTGCTGAACTGAGGTGAAACCGGTGAACTATGGTGCACGATCTCTGTGGAGCCAGTGGATCAGTGTACACAGCAGGTGTTCTGCAGATAGGGGACTGGTCACTCAAGTGTGACAAAGCAGGTGTGTAAATTGCTCGCCTGCAGAGGGAAAGAGCAGGCGCTCACAGAGACAAGTAGCTGGTGTCTGAGGAGTGTTTCCCCTGGTGGGCACAGACAAGGCTCTCTCATGCTGTGAGCAGGTGGTAGTGATTCACCCTGGGTGTAGCTCTGAAACACCGTCACACCATGTTTCATCATAAATCATCCTCCCAAATCACCAGGTCTCATGCTCAATTGTCCCCAAGTCACTTTCACTCTCTCATCCTAAATCCTCCCCCAAATCAACCAGTATCTAACCTAAACCAGTCACTTCCATTGCACCTCACACCTACATTGTCTCCCTGTCCATCCCATCTCTCCTTCTACCCTGCTCCGCCTAGTGGGTTCCCTCAGGGATTGGTTCTTGACCTTGTGCTATTGAACATTTTTATCTATGTCATGGAAGAAAACGTAAAATCGCCAGTGATAGCATTTGCAGATGACACACAGATTGAGGAAATGATAAATAATGAAAAGGACAGGTCACTGACAGAGAGCAATCTTGATCAGTCAGGAAGCTGGGCACACTCAAACAATATCTTTTTCAATACTGCCAAAGGTATAATCATATCTCTAGGAACACAGAACGTAGGCCATATTTACTGGATGGGGGACTCTATCCTGGGAAGCAGTGCTCTGAAAAAGACTTGGGTACCAATGTGAGATTTCTAAAAATAGCTACAGCACTCAACAGAGGATGTAGGCTCAGATTATGGTTACCTCTACATTTGGCACTGGTTTGACTGCTACTGGACTACTGTGTTTTAAATGAGGACTGGACGTTTTTCAAAAGGTCTGCTCTAGTTCAAATCTGCATGAATTCCAGGAAGTCCCATGGCCTGTGCTATGCAGGAGTTCATGATACATGATCACAATGGCCCCTTCTGGTTTTATAACCTATGAATCAATGTACCTAGGCGGAGCAGGGTAGAAGAAGAGATGGGGTAGACAGGGAGACAATGTAGGGCAGCATTATCTCCTGCAAATTGTAACCAAACTTGTTTGTCTGAGCAATTGGCTGAACAAGAAGTAGGACTGAGTGGACTTGTACACTGTAAAGTTTTACATTGTTTTATTTTTGAATGCAGTTATTTTTTAACATAATTCTACATTTGTAAGTTCAACTTTCATGATAGAGATTGCACTACAGTGCTTGTATTAGGTGAATTGAAAAATACTATTTCTTTTGGTTTTCACAGTGCAAATATTTGTAATAAAAAATAAAGTGAGCACTGTACACTTTGTATTCCATGTTGTAATTGAAATAAATATATTTGAAAATGTAGAAAACATCCAAAAATATTTAAATAAAAGGTATTCTATTATTGTTTAACAGCACGATTAATTGCGCAATTAATTTTTTAGATCGCGAGCTTAATCGCGATTAATTATTTAATAGCTTGACAGCCCTAAAAAAAACTATTGAAACAAGACACTTCACTGCACACACCTCTCCCTCTGGGGAGAGGATGATAGAACAAACAACATGTGACAGATGTGTAATTATAGTGCTTAATACACTACTAGAAGGCGCTCATACTTAGAATAGAATAGGAAAATTTTAGCATTTCCATCTAGTAATGGATCAATACCGTTGTTAGGATTCCTTCTGTTCTTAATACACTTTTAAAAATCCCTTTTTATTGTCCCTTACTCTTCTGGCTATAGATGTCGCAGTGTGTTATTTTGCTTCCCTTATCAATTTTCTACAATTCCTAGCTTCTAAGCCCCACCCACCCAAAGCACTCAACCAGCAATGTGCCCAACACCCAACAATGCCCTCCAGCATTCAGTCAAGCACTCCAACACCCATCAGAACCATCCCAATCTATCTGAAGCATCCAATACTCCTAATACTGATCCAGAACACCTCAGCACCCCACAGTGTAACCTCCCCAGTTCTCCATGAATCCCATGGGCACCAGGTTTGTATAATTTTTGGTGGTGCCCAGAATGGGTCCAAGCAGAACCGTCCCATCCATAGGATGTACCGGGACAACCGCCCCAGGCCCCACGCTTCAGGGGGATGTGGGGTACAGGGCGGCCTGGGGAGATAGTGGGGGGCCTGGCACCGGCAGCAGCGAGCAACCCGGCCCCAGCCTTCCCTGTCCTGCCGGCTCCTGGCATTGCTTGGGGGAGGGGGAGGAAGCTGGAAAGAGGCAGGGTGGGGACTTGGGGGAAGAGGTGGAATTGGGGTGGGGAGGGGGTGGAGCAGGGCTTGGGGGAAGGGATGGAGTGCGGCAGAGGAGGGATGGGAAGAGGCTGGCCAGCACCAGGCCCCCCGCTAGGCCCCCCAGGATGCCCTGTACCCCACGTCCCACTGAAGCGTGGGGCTCCCCAAAGAGCGGGGCCTGGGGTGGTTCCCCCGGTCCATCCTATGGACAGGATGGCTCTGAAAATATAAGCCCAAACATTGGTGGAGCCTGAATATTGATGGAGCATAGGCCCATATAACTCGCCGCCTATGGAAGCCCCCAGCAGCGCCCCACCCTATCAGCCAAAATCACCCCAACAAGGCCCCGTGCTAGAATGTGATCCTGTCCCAAAAGTCCCCTGTTCCTAACAGAAATATGCAGACTCCATGCAGGGTCTGGAACCTTATGGTGTTAGCTCCACAGTATCCAGTTCAGCCAGCCAAGACCCAGAACATCCAGAGGCCAAATGAGGCTCTTCAGATAAGCCAAAGGCCAGGAGAGCCCCAGCTCCTAGTGATCCCCCCACAGCCATCGAAATCACGTGCACTGAGCTGCACTCAGCCCAGTCACATGATGAATACAAGCCCTGCTGGTCTGTCCCTTTGGGGGAGGAGTCATCTCACCTATTCGAGACAATCCAGGAGTAAACACTTTTCTGGTTGATGTCCATGATCTGGTCGTTGTGCTGCAGGAACCGCGCCTGGTGTCCGTAGGCCCTGATCACAGACAGGCCTGACACTGTCTCGCTGAAGTGGGAATAGATGGGAGACCTGGTGACGGAATCCAGACGTCTCAGCTGGCGGGACGTGGAGACGTAGATGCGCTGGGACCAGAGAAGCAGCTCCATTACTGCAATGGGCACCCAGGACCTTCCCACCCGTGGCAGACGGCAGAGACCTCAGTTCCGCTAGGTGTGTCTGCTCTGGGAATGCCCAAGGAAGGAGAGAGGCTGAGCTCTGCCCCGCCCATTGCGCCAAAAGTGCCAGAACCACTCACCAGCAGGAAGAAATAGAAGATGCCCAAGGGAATGATGATGAGAGCGAAGTAGGGGGTGGCCAGGCAGATCATGAGCAGGGTGCTGATGATGCCCAGAAAGCAGGTCAGCCAGCTACGGAAGGACATGGGGATGGTCTCATCCACAGTAAAGATGTCCTGGGAACAGATGGAGAAGAGGGGAGACGCAGGCAGTGATGCAAGGCCCTGCACGTCCTAAGGGACGCTCTGATACCACTCTGCCTTCCAGCCCTGGGGCTCAGCGTGATCCTGCTGTCCAGACAGGGAGACTGACGCAGAGAGAGGGGAAGGGGCTTGCCTCATGGGGCATGTCGTGAGTCAGTGGCACAGCTGGGAAAATGAACGCAGGGGTCTTGATTTCCAGATCCCCATATTCTAACCATTAGACCCCACGTCCTCCCAGATCTGAGAACAGAACCAGGAGTCCTGGCTCTCAGTCCCCCCAGCTCTAACCACTAGACTCCACTCCTGCTCTAGCTCTGCGTGATTAAAGGCCAGTCAGGTTCCTAGTTTGGACCCACCTTGTTCACATCACAAAGCCCTGCTGAGACCTGACCAAATGCTGCCACGTGAGGCTACTGACAAGGCAGTGGGCTGTTGGGGAAGGCGTCATGTCTCCACCAGCACAGGAATTGCCCCGGGTGAGGGTTTCTAGGATAAAGCTCCTGGCATTGCAGCAAGAAATGTGCCTGTGAAACATTTGACGGAACGTCCCTCCCTCTGCTGCCACCCCTGGCGCTGATCCCGCCAGGACAACTGGGCACAGGGTCCCCCCGACACAAGCTCTCACCTTGGCAAATCTGTTGATGATGCGACCCATGGGGGTCGTGTCGAAGAAGCTCATGGGCACCCGCAAGATATTGCTGAGCAGCTGCTGGTGCAGCACGTGGGAGGCCCGGATGGCACCGCGGGAAGCCAGGAGGGCTCCGGCCATCAGGAAGGCAGCTAGAACGCATGCATGTGCCAGTTAGGGTCAGGCTCACGGGACCTTGGGCCCGACATAGCCCCGGCACACATGGAGAGATTGGGTGCTGCTGGGCTGCAATCCTCCAGCTTCCAGGGAGGCCTCAGACCCCAGCTGCCTGCTCCCAGCTCCCAGGGAAATCTTGGCAACCCCATCCAGTGCACTGGGGGGAATCTTGGGCCCTGGCAAACTGCCAGCTCAAGCAGAGGCCTGGGGCCTCAGCAACCCTTCCCTGGGCTCTCCAGCCCAAGTGCCCCCAGCTCACAACATCCCATTTCAACTGGGTGGGTCCCCAGACGTACCCTGCGCCATGCCCAGCGCCCCGAAGACCCCGATCCGCATGTCCCGCTGAGAGGTTGGGTAAGTCTTGTTCCAGTACTGCAGCGAGTCGTCGGTCCAGTCACTGAGCCACAGGTTGGAGCCCACGAAGGCGGCATATTGTGCAACGTAGGTGACGAAAACCCAGGCGGAGAATCCCCAGCCCACGGCGCGTAGGTACCGCAGGTACAGAGAGAACTTCACCTGCAGAGCTGCACAGCTGTGGTGGCGTCCCAGGGAGTCCAGCCGCCGCACGCACCCGACGCAGCTCTGCCTGCAGGCCACACCTCTGCCCTCCCCACACAGCGGCACTCAACCCCCCCACAGCCTCCGCCCAGCCGCCCCCCAGGCTCCCGCGCCCTCCCCACACAGCCCAGCCCGCCCCCCCAGCACCGCCAGGCTCCCGCGCCCTCCCCCCCAGCCCCCGCCCAGTCCCCCCCCCCAGCACCACCCAGCCTGCCCCCCCCAGCACCGCCCGGCTCCTGCGCCCTCCCCCCCAGTCCCCCCCCACAGCACCGCCCAGCCTGCCCCCCCCCAGCACCGCCCGGCTCCCGCGCCCTCCCCACCCAGCCCCCGCCCAGTCCCCCCCCACAGCACCGCCCAGCCTGCCCCCCCCCAGCACCGCCCGGCTCCCGCGCCCTCCCCCCCAGCCCCCGCCCAGTCCCCCCCCACAGCACCGCCCAGCCTGCCCCCCCCCAGCACCGCCCGGCTCCCGCGCCCTCCCCACCCAGCCCCCGCCCAGTCCCCCCCCACAGCACTGCCAGGCTCTCGCACCCTCCCCCCCAGCCCCTGCCCAGTCCCCCCCCAGCACCGCCCAGCCTGCCCCCCCCAGCACCGCCAGGCTCCCGCGCCCTCCCCACCCAGCCCCCGCCCAGTCCCCCCCCCACAGCACTGCCCAGCCGCCCCCCAGGCTCCCGCGCCCTCCCCACCCAGCCCCCGCCCAGTACCCCCCCAGCACCGCCCAGCCTGCACCCCCCAGCACCGCCCAGCTCCCGCGCCCTCCCCATCCAGCCCCTGCCCAGCCCGCCCCCCCAGCACCGCTCAGCCTGCCCCCCCAGCACCGCCAGGCTCCCGCGCCCTCCCCACCCAGCCCCCGCCCAGCCCGCCCCCACAGCACCGCCCAGCCTGCCCCCCCCAGCACCGCCCGGCTCCCGTGCCCTTCCCACCCAGCCCCCGCCCAGTCCCCCCCCAACAGCACCGCCCAGCCTGCACCCCCCAGCACCGCCCGGCTCCCGCGCCCTCCCCACCCAGCCCCCGCCCAGCCCGCCCCCCCAGCACCGCCCAGCCTGCCCCCCCCAGCACCGCCAGGCTCCCGTGCCCTCCCCACCCAGCCCCCGCCCAGTCCCCCCCACAGCACCACCCAGCCTGCCCCCCCCAGCACCGCCCGGCTCCTGCGCCCTCCCCCCCAGCCCCCGCCCAGTCCCCCCCCACAGCACCGCCCAGCCTGCCCCCCCCCAGCACCGCCCGGCTCCCGCGGCCTCCCCACCCAGCCCCCGCCCAGTCCCCCCCCACAGCACCGCCCAGCCTGCCCGCCCCCAGCACCGCCCGGCTCCCGCGCCCTCCCCCCAGCCCCCGCCCAGTCCCCCCCCACAGCACCGCCCAGCCTGCCCCCCCCAGCACCGCCCGGCTCCCGCGCCCTCCCCACCCAGCCCCCGCCCAGTCCCCCCCCACAGCACTGCCAGGCTCTCGCACCCTCCCCCCCAGCCCCTGCCCAGTCCCCCCCCAGCACCGCCCAGCCTGCCCCCCCCAGCACCGCCAGGCTCCCGCGCCCTCCCCACCCAGCCCCCGCCCAGTCCCCCCCCCACAGCACTGCCCAGCCGCCCCCCAGGCTCCCGCGCCCTCCCCACCCAGCCCCCGCCCAGTACCCCCCCAGCACCGCCCAGCCTGCACCCCCCAGCACCGCCCAGCTCCCGCGCCCTCCCCATCCAGCCCCTGCCCAGCCCGCCCCCCCCGCATCGCCCAGCCCGCCCCCCCAGCACCGCCAGGCTCCCGCGCCCTCCCCACCCAGCCCCCGCCCAGCCCGCCCCCACAGCACCGCCCAGCCTGCCCCCCCCCAGCACCGCCCGGCTCCCGTGCCCTTCCCACCCAGCCCCCGCCCAGTCCCCCCCCCACAGCACCGCCCAGCCCGCCCCCACAGCACCGCCCAGCCCGCCCCCCCCAGCACCGCCAGGCTCCCGTGCCCTTCCCACCCAGCCCCCGCCCAGTCCCCCCCCACAGCACCGCCCAGCCTGCACCCCCCAGCACCGCCCGGCTCCCGTGCCCTCCCCACCCAGCCCCCGCCCAGCACCGCCAGGCTCCCGCGCCCTCCCCACCGAGCCCCCGCCCAGTCCCCCCCCACAGCACCGCCCAGCCTGCACCCCCCAGCACCACCCGGCTCCCGCGCCCTCCCCACCCAGCCCCCGCCCAGCCCGCCCCCCCAGCACCGCGTAGGGTCCCACACCCTTCCCACCGCACTGCCCAGAATCCCATGCCCTCCCCACACAGCATCATCAAGCCCCGTCAGAGCACCACCTAGTCCCGCACACTCTCCCCACACAGCCCCCCACACACCCCAACCCTGCTCTCCCCAGCACTGCCCGCCCACCCTGCCTTCCCATAGCCAGCAGCCCACCCTCAAAACACACCCCAGCAGCACCCCTCCATGCCTCCCTCTTCACCCAGAGGCCGGGAGCAGTGAAATGGGGGTCAGCAAAGCTGAGGGTCAGTTTTCTCAAGCAACTATTATGGTTGTAAAGCGGCGAGCTGTGGGGTGGGATTTCACAGTGTCCCCGCCCCCAAGCCACAAGATCCCTTCTCTCACCTTCCCCGTTTCCATGGCCTCCTTCTCAATCAGCCTCTGTCCTGTCACCTCCTCAGAAGGCTGCTTGTCCTTGGGCCCCACCTCACTCGCTCGCAGGGCCTTTCGCAGGGACCCGTTGCTGCTGGTGCTGAGGCTGCAATAGGGCGATTGCTCATCGTTAGCCACGGGGCAGCTGCACTTGGAGCCACCCACCCGCCTCGCCCCGCACTGAGCCTCCCGCTCCAGCATGCTGGCTGCAGCGGGATCTGCCAGGGACCAGCCATGGGACTCACTGACTTTGGCGAGAGAAACATTTCAACTGGACCCTTTGGTAATTCCTCCGAGTCCAGCGTTGTTCCCACCCTCTCCAGCTAAACAAGCCCAGCCCCGCACTCCGGACACACCTTTGCCCAGCCAGCCAGCCCCAGGGAAAAGCCCAAGGGCTGGATGTCTGACATACAGAAACCGCTGGATAAGTCACACTAGAGGGGAAGCTAGCTACTCAGCAGCGCGATCCTGCCCAGTGCATTGTGGGGGAGCAGAAAGCGGTGGGGTCGGGAGGCAGCTGCAACAGGGGAGCGTGGGGGGAAGACTGCTGGAGAAACCCTGCAGGCAGGAACTTGCCGAGCCTGGGCTGGGGAGCAGAACCATGACAGACAGGCCCTTTCCGATCAGCAGCTGAGCAAAGCAGAGGGCCCCACATGCCATGCAGGTCAGGGAGGCTCCAGAGACCAGGGCTCTCAGACGCTTTCCCACAGGTTCCCCAAGAAGTGAAGCCTCACACAGGGCCCCTCCATCCCAGGAAGCCCAGCAGAGGCCCAGGGTAGAGGGAGATGCCTGGACAGGGAGAGGGACGGAAAGGGAGAGGTTCTGGTGGTGGGGGAATGAGATCCAATGACTGGGGACAGGTTCCTACCTGCGGCTGAATCCTCTCTGCTGGATGCTGGCTTCTCTTTTCAGGGTCATGGTCACTATGTCAGCTGGCACTTCCTCCGGGCTAGTCTCAGGGACCTCGCCGTCTTGCTCCTCTGCAGCTTCCACTGAAATAGCAGACACAGGAGTTAGGAGGCACCTGGACTGGATGTGGCATTCGGCATTGAACAGAGAGCAGCACACGGCTACGTAGTACCAGGCCTGTGCTGTGTCCTCCTGCACAGCAGCCAAGAGCTCCCTGCAATACCTTCAGGAGCCCTTATTAAACTGTGCTCAAGTATCCTTGGGGTCCATTGTATTACATGAACGGCTTGTGTGTGATGGTGGGCAGGGATGTATGTAACCTCTGGAGTGGGGAGATGTAATTCCTGGGGGCTCAAAAGACTATATCGAACAATGTGTCAGACTAAAACAGACTCTTGGAAAAGTGTGGAGTGGAATATACAGGGCGCGGGGAATCCCCACCTCCGGTGATGCAAACCAAGGCCCTGAGGAGGGGCTACTGTCTGCTGATCACTCTTGCTGCCATCTGACAGGTTCCTAGCTCTCTCCCCTGAAGCAGCTGGTGCTGGTGGCCCCTGTTGGAGATGGGGTACTGGGCTACACAGACCCCTGCTCTGAGCTGGAGTGGGAACCCTTCGCCCCTAGGAGTAAGAGTGCAGTGTTCTCTAGGTGGAACCGTCCCACTCCTTGTCAGGGCCCGTCTTGGGGAAACCAAGGGCCTTTTCTGGCTTCCCAGGACTGCACACTCTCCTCAGGTGAGACGCTGGGCTTGCTCCTAGCCACAGAAAGGGGAACGTCCAAGCGGCAAGGTGAGCGCGGTCTCCCAGCCGCAGCATGGGGCTTTGGGGCCTGAGCTCCAGCCAAGCTGAACAGGGAAGGAGAAGAGACCATGCTCTGGGAACCACTGTGGGTGGGAAGGTTCCCAGCAGGGGTCAGGGCAAGGTTCCTGCAGAGCCATATAGCTCTTTCTGCTGACTCATACTGAGGTAAGACGAGCTGCGTCACACTGGGTCCAGTTCAGGAGGAGGCAGGGTTGGTGTGTCCCCGGAGGCAGAGGGGAAGGGGCAGAAACAGAAAGGCCCTGCAGAGACAGACCCAAGCCCCGGAGACAGTGCAGGCCGAGACTCTCCTTGTATTAGTGTTACCCTCTGTGACGGGGCAAGGCCAGATGGCTATAGAAAAGTAGTGGAAGATAGATATGTTAGCTCCACGCTAAACAAATCCCTGGTACCAGGTTAAGTGAAATGGCAGCTGCTCCAGGTCAATTAAGACACCTGGGGCCAATTAAGAACTTTCCAGAAGGCAGGGAGAAGGCTAGGTTGATTGGGACACCTGAAGCCAATCAGGGGACTGGCTGAAACTAGTTAAAAGCCTCCCAGTTAGTCTGATGGGTGTGTATGTCAGGAGTTGTGGGAGGAAGTTGTGCTGTTGGAGAGGCTGAGTAGTACACACCATATCAGGCACAAGGAAGGAGGCCCTGAGGTAAGGGTGAAGTGGAGCTTGAGGAAGTGAGGGCTGCGGTGGGGGAAGTAGCCCAGGGAATTGTATATGTCATGTTTCTAAAAGGTCAGCTACCATAGCTGATACTATTAGGGTCCCCGGGCTACTCTACCCGGAGTAGAGGGTGGGCCCAGGCTTCCCGCCCCCACCTTTGCCCTCTGATTAATCACTGAGACTGGGAGACAACAGAGACTGTGCAAGGAAGGATAACTTCTCACCTCCCTCGCTGGCTTATGATGAAAATGGCTCAGTAAACTGTGACCCTTGTCCCTAGAGAAAGACGGGTTACGTGGAGGGTCACAGTGAGCCTCTGAGGCTAGCGAAATCCGCCAGGAAACGCGGGACCCACGGAGGCAAGGACAGAACTTTGTCACACCTCGTTAACAGGGGCAAACCCCAGGTGGGTGAGTTAGGGCTGTCTCCTTTCCTCCCGCCAACACTGCGGCGCTCTGGGCAACACAGCACAAAACAGGACTCCATGGGCACCTGTATGAAGCTGACCCTGGGTCCAGCACATGCCCCTGTACCTGTGGCCTCCCCCTCGGGGGTGCTACCCTCCTGGCTTCCATACATGCTCAAGAGCTGAGCGAAGGCCCCCCCGTTAGCCAGCAAGGTGCTGTAGGAGCCCTGCTCAGACACGGCACCGGCCACCAGCACGACAATCTCATCCGTCTTTGGCAGGAAACTGATACTGTGCGTCACCAGGATCCGGGTCTGCCACGAAGAATGGCACAGAGGTTACAGGGTCCAGCAGCTACAGGACTGCCGCCCCCTCCCGTGTCCTTGGCTGGAAACACATGCCACCCCCGGCTGAGGACCGGCAGGGCACTCCATCACCTACCTCCCCCCCCTGGTTGGGGACCTGCAGGGCTCCCCCTCACCCACTCCCCCCCTGGCTGGGGACTCACAGGGTTCCCCCTCTTTCAGCCCTGCCCCAAGCTGGGGACCCAGAGGGCTCCCCCTCACCTATTACCGTCCCCAGCTGGGGACTCAACGGGCTCCCCATCATCCACTCCTGCCCCCCGCTAGGGACCTGCCAGGCTCCCCATCATGCCCCTTCACCATTTAGATTTAGTTGGGGATTGGCCCTGCTTTGAGCAAGGGGTTGGACTAGATGACCTCCTGAGGTCCCTTCCAACCCTGATATTCTGTGATTCCCCCAGCTCTGTCTGGGAACCTGCGGGGCACTCTGTCATCTACCCTCACCCCTGGCTGGGGATGCACAGGGCCCCCCTCGTCCACTCACGCCCCCAGTGGAGAGCCTGGAGGTGTTCCTGTTGCCAACTGCACAGAACTGCCCACCAACTAGCCCCTCGTTCAAGCCCCCTGTTAAGCCACTAAGAGGGCTTGCCTGGCTGCAGAGGGGGCCACACCAGAAGTGCCCCAGATGAGGGTTGATGGGGGAAATCTCCTAGGTGGGGACTGCTCCCTGCCCCGATTAGTTTGGGGCTGTTCTCACCTTGCCCTGCAGCAGCCCGTCCGGCCCCAGCACCTGGTCAAAGAGGTGCTTCCCCACGTGAGCATCTACGGCCGACAGGGGGTCGTCGAGAAGGTAGATATCTGCGTTGCTGTACACTGCCCTAGCCAGGCTGACCCGCTGCTTCTGGCCCCCACTCAGGTTAATGCCCTGGTAGGGGAAAGCACCTGACTGTAAGTCCTGGGTCTCTCCCGGCACCCCAGTGTGCTGACTGAGGGGAGCAAAGTCTTCCACTGGTGCTCACTCACCCTCACCCAGCCCCATGTTCTCCAGACAGCCCCCCCCCGAGCATCACACGCTCTCTGCACCCCCACCCTACCCTCACAGGCTCCAGACACTCTGTACCCCCTACCTTATCCCTACATGCTCCAGACAGCCCCGACAAGCACCATACGCTCTCTGCACCCCCACCCTACTCCCATGTTCTCCAGACAGCCCCCCCTGAGCATCATACACTCTCTGCACCCCCATCCTACTCCTACATGCTCCAGACAGCCCCTAAGCAACATACGCTCCCACGCCCTCTGCAGCACCGTCCTACCCCACGTGATCCAGATAGCACCATACGCTCTCTGCACTCCCACCCAACCCCCACAGGCTCATACAGCCCTCCAGTACCACACACTCTCTGCCACCCCCTGCTTCCCCCCCATGCTCCAGACTGACCCTGAGCACCATACACACTCTGCACCCCACCACCCTACCCCCACGTGCTCCAGACAGCCCCCCTGTGCCCCATATGCTCTCTGCACCCCCACCCTACCCCCACATGCTCCAGACAGCCCCCCTGTGCCCCATATGCTCTCTGCACTCCCACCCTACCCCCACGTGCTCCAGACAGCCCCCCTGTGCCCCATATGCTCTCTGCACCCCCACCCTACCCCCACGTGCTCCAGACAGCCCCCCTGTGCCCCATATGCTCTCTGCACCCCCACCCTACCCCCACGTGCTCCAGACAGCCCTTCCCCCGAGCGCCACATGTTCTATGCCACCCCCATCCCACCCCTAGGAGCTCCAGACACTCCCCAAGTGTCCCCCATCATTACCTCCCAAATACACACCCAGGGGCTGCTGCTTCTACCACCAAACATTCCTCCTCAGCCTTGGACACCCGTGCACCTCCCCAACTCCACATACCTCCTCCTCTTCTTCTACCTTCCTCAGATACCCACGAGCCACCCATTCCTACTACCGCACGACCCTCAAGCTTCCTACACTAACACACCCTCCACCCTCTCTGAGCCACCCCAGACACCTCCCCCGCTCCTATCCCCCACCTACTCCCCAGGGCGCCTCCTCCCAGCCTTCCCCTCCATCACACTCTCCTTCCCCGACATGCCCAGTGCCAATACCTTCTCTCCAATCTCCGTGAGGTCACCTCCAGGGAGCAGCTTCAGGTCTGGAAGGAGAGCACAGGCCTCCACAACCCGCTGGTACCTAGCCTCATCCAGTTCTAACCCAAAAAGAATGTTGTCCTTCAGCGTGGCGTTCTGGATCCAGGCCTGCTGGGGAACGTAGGCCACAGAGCCCTGGAGGGAAGAGCCCAATCTGAGCTGACTCATCCAGTCAGTGCAGGACTTGGGCCCTGGACTAGGGGCTGGGGAAAGGAGGGATGGGGGAGTTGGGCCTGGGATGGGAGCAGTCACATCCCCTGTGCAGGGAACTAGACAAAGCCAAGATGAGATTGTGACATTGGCAGACCAGGTGCCAGCTCATGCCAAGGCCTCTAGGCCTCAGCTGAACATAGACCAATACATTGCTGGAAACCAGTCTGGCTCAGCTGTGTGTTGGCATTGTTCAAATAAAGTTGAGGTGTATGAGAATGTGGTTAGACATTATGAAATGCTGGTAGGAGCTGCATGTAGTAATCTCACTTACAACATCTGTACCCCACATTTTAAGGTTATATTGAGCATTTACTTTGTAATCCCCTGTAACTGTGTAACTTGTGAACCAGGAACGAAGCATTAACTAATGTAAAATGCTGGCTTCCTATTGAAGTGGTTAGGCCTTGCCCACCAAGAAAGCCCATTGAAACAAAGGAGCCATTGTGAAACATGAGAGGACAAAGACGTTGTTAATTGCTCCCCACACTCCCAGGAAGAGGAATCATCCCATCAGCTTGAGCTCTGGGGGAAGGGAATAAAAATTCCTGCCAAAGAAGAAGCTGGATCTTTTATGTCACTTGGACTTTGAAGGGCAAGAATTACCAGGCATAAACAAAAGATCCCCAATGCTTGGCCTCGCTTAGCCCTAAAGGACACATAGAGCTTGCTTATTATAGAAGCTTCTATTACTTTTTGAAACTTTAGATTGGAACCCATTGGTGTGTTTGTTTATTTGCTTTAACCTTGTAAATAGCACTCATTTCTTTTTCTTAGTCAATATATCTTTAGTTAATTTATTATAGGATTGGCTACAAGCATTGTCTTTGGTGTTAGATCTAAGGTGCAACTGACCTGAGGAAAGTGACTGACTGGTCCTTTGGGACTGGGAGTAAACTGAATGTTGTTGTGATTTTTGGTGTAAGGGACCATCTATCACAAAGACAAGTTTACCTGGGTGACAAGATAGATCAGAGTACCCAAGAGTACTGTCTGTGACTCCCTGGTTAGGCTGTAATAATGCCTGAGGAGTTTACACTTGATGCATGGCTGGTGAAATAATAGAATCCTAGAACTGGAAGGGACCTCATCTAGTCCAGTCCCCTGCACTCAAGGCAGGACTAAGTATTATAGACCATCCCTGACAGGTGTGTGTCCAACCTGCTCTTAAAAATCTCCAATGACAGAGATTCCACAACCTCCCTGGGCAATTTATCCCAGTGCTTAACCACCCTGACAGGATGTTTTTCCTTATGTCCAACCTAAACTTTACTTGCTGCAATTTAAGCCCACTGCTTCTTGTCCAATCCTCAGAGGTTAAGGAGAACAATTTTTCCTCCATGTAACAACCTTTTATGTACTTGAAAACTGTTATTATGTCCCCCCTCAGTCTTCTCTTCTCCAGATTAAACAAACCCAATTTTTTCAATCTTCCCTCATAGGTCATGTTTTCTAGACCTTTAATCATTTTTGTTGCTCTTCTCTGGGCTTTCTCCAATTTGTCCACATCTTTCCTGAAACATAAGTACAGAACTCACAACAGGGGTGTGTGCTCTGGCTCTTAACAGACAGCTTGGCAGAGCTGATAATTCCTGTGACACTAAACATCCTGCAGGATAAATGTTGTTCACTGCATCTCCCCACGACTTAGGGGGAAGAGGGTGCTGGAGGCTAGGACCCTAACTAGCCTTTCCACCCTACAGACCAAGGGTTTGCTCTCACTTCCATGAACTGGGTGGATATTTGTCCATGGCACCAAGCTGCCATGTGATCGGTTGTGACAGTTAGTGGATGTCCGGAGCAATAGCATGAAGTGTGTGAGGGAGGTCTGAAGCGTATTGGCAGAGTCGGGTAGGAACAATTTGAGTAGCGGGGGGCTGCAGATCAGGATTGAGGGGCATCGGCAAAGATATGCACATAGGGAACCCAGGGCTGGAAGAGCAGCAGGCTGTGGGGCGGGGCTGAGGGGCACCAGCAGAGCTAGAGGGTGTCCCAGAGCTGGAATACCAGGGAAATCTGCAAGTCATGACTGAGGCTGTTTGGCCTGGATACTGGCTGGGGAGAAGGGTGGGAGGGGCCTTGGTGTTCACATCTTTGCCTGGGGTGGGAACTCTTAAGTGCCCCCCAGGATCCAACAGCAGCTCACGGGGCCTCCTCCACCCAGGGCAGCTCCTCTCACCTGGATGTTAATGTGCCCCTTGAGGTTCTCCATCTCTCCTAGCACGGCTGACACCAGTGAGGATTTCCCTGAGCCCACAGCCCCGACTACAGCCACCAGACACCCAGGCTTGATATCCAGAGTGACCCTGGAAGGACAAGAGAGCTGAGTGGGACACAAAGCAGCGCTGAGCAGCTACTAGGGATGTAAATAACGCGTAAAAACAATAACCGTGTAACCAATTAAAATTCTATGGTTACATGGTTAAACGTTTAACCGGGGAATTAGGAATGTGGGGGCTGCTACAGCATGGGGATCCCTGCTGCCCGGGGATCCCCATGCCCGGGGATCCCTGCTGCCAACCCCATGCCCAGCATCCCGGTGTGCCTGGCATCCTGGTTTCCGGCCCGCGCCCAGGGTCCTGGCTGCCATCCCATGCCACAGATCCCGGCTGCCGGCCCGCCCTGGGGCTCTGCGCTGTGGTGGCAGCCGGGTTGCTGGGCGCAGATGGCAGCAGAGCCCTGGGTACGGGGCCGGCAGCCAGGATCCCAGACGTGCGGGGCAGCAGCCGGGACCTCGGGCGGAGTTTAATTGTTAACAGAAACCGATAAGCCTCAAGCTTATTGGTTAACCAGTTAAATTTTTACATCCCTAACAGCTACGTTATCCAGGCTAACCACAGACTCCTTCCTGGACTCCTGCGTCTCCTGGACTTGCCACCTGGGCCTTGCATGGGGCTGGAAACGTCATGAAAGGACCCAGACCATGTGATCAACGAGAACAAGCCAGCGAAGCAGGTGTTTCCAGCTGCCCGTGTCTCTGCTCTGGGGGATGTGTGTCCTGCAGGGCCAGGCTGCACAGGGGGCTGTGTTCCACCCATGACAGCACAAGGCGATTGCCTGGCAAGTCAGTAACAGGGAAGGGAGCCCCCCCAGCACAGCACAAGGCCCTGAACGCAGCACACTTACTCTCTGATCACAGGCCCGGCACCCTGCTCCCAGGCAAAGGAGGCCTCGGAGAACTGCATTGCACAGTCTGCCAAGAGAACGGGCAGCACCTCAGAGACTGGGTGGGGAACAGATCTCTCCCCAGCCCAACCCCAAACTCAGTGTGTCCAGCTCCCAGGAGCCACCAGCCCACTCGGGGGCTCCCCCTCATGCCTAGTGGATCCTGGATTTGGGCTGAGGGAGGAAATCCTCCCCAAAGGGCCCTGCACATGAGGGGAGGGTTGTTGTACCACAGGACCCTGAAAACCAGGTGCCCCCCCATGAGGTGCGAGTGGGGGAGGGTGTATCTAAGGGCCCCACACATGGGGTAGGAGTGGAGGGGACATTGTGCCAGGGGGCACCACACACTGGGTGGGAGAGGGGGGATGTATCTAAGGGCCCCACACATGGGGTGGGGGTTGTGCCCAAGTGCCCCCCACATGCACTGGTGCTGATGGGGAGTTGTATTTGAGGGCCCTACACACCCATGATGTGGCAGCGGGCCCCCCACAGGCACACCAGGGCCCTCTGTAAGACTGGCAGTTTATTTACCAACACTGGGGTTATCTCTTATGGCTGAGGGGTCCAGGTCGCCACTCCCCAGGTACCGCTCCAGCCGCTCGGTGGACACGGTGGTCTGCAGGAAGCAAAAGGGGATGTCACACAGGTGAGACACAAATCCATCCGAGTGGGGTAGAGAGCTCCAGAATCTTCCAGCCCAACCCTCACACCCTGGGGGCAACTCCCCAGTTCTGTATTTCCCACGAGATTGAACAAAAAGGCAGGGGCCGTGTGTCTGTGTGTGCAGCACCCAGAAGGTTACTCTCCCTGCGCAGCACCTCGGGCGCTTCGAGGTGTGTGTTCCTGTGGACACTCCCCTGTAGGACGCTCCTGTGGACACCTCCTGCACCTGGGTTCGGAGAGCTTCGGCACCCACCCCCGCTGGGCTGCACTTGTGCTCCTCCCCGTCTCGCACCATCTATATAGCGCCCTGTGGTCCAACCACCCTCAGTTCCTTCTCTGCTGCAGAGTGTGTGTGTGCGCTTCGAAGCAGAGAGGAAGGAGGGTGGGGAGCGGAGCACCCGGAGGGACACATCTTTCAGAACCTCCGTTACTGCACAGGGGGAGTCACCGTTCCTTCTTCTTTGAGTGGTGTTGTGATGGATGGTCCACTGTCAGTGACTGTAGAGCAGTGCCCCGAGATGGAAGTGACTTCGGAGTGATGTCTACTAAAGCTGGGAGGTTTTGCCAATACAGAGAAGGACTGGGATATCATACAGGAAGATCTGGATGACGTTGTAAACTGGAGTAATAGTAATAGGATGAAATTTAATAGTGAAAAGTGTAAGGTCATGCATTTAGGGATTAGTAACAGGAATTTTTGCTATAAACTGGGGACGCATCACTTGGAAGTAACAGAGGAGAAGAAGGACCTTGGAGTATTGGTTGATCACAGGATGACTATGAGCCGCCAACGTGATATGGCCGTGAAAAAAGCTAATGCGGTCTTGGGATGCATCAGGCGAAGTATTTCCAGTAGAGATAAGGAGGTGTTAGTACCGTTATACAAGACACTGGTGAGACTTCATCTGGAATACTGTGTGCAGTTCTGGTCTCCCATGTTTAAGAAAGATGAATTCAAACTGGAACAGGTACAGAGAAGGGCTACTAGGATGATCCAAGGAATGGAAAACCTACCTTACGAAAGGAGACTCAAAGAGCTTGGCTTGTTTAGCCTAACCAAAAGAAGGCTGAGAGGAGATATGATTGCTCTCTATAAATATATCAGAGGGATAAATACCACAGAGGGAGAAGAATTATTTCAGCTCAGTATCAATTCAGTGGACACAAGAACAAATGGATATAAACTGGCCATCAGGAAGTTTAGACTTGAAATTAGATGAAGGTTTCTAACCATCAGAGGAATGAAGTTCTGGAACAGCCTTCCAAGGGTAGCAGTGGGGGCAAAAGATATATCTGGCTTCAAGCCTAAGCTTGATAAGTTTATGGAATGGATGATATGATGGGATAGCCTAATTTTGGCAATTAATTGATCTTCAACTATTAGCGGTAGATATGCCCAATGGCCTGTGATGGGATGTTAGATGGGGTGGGATCGGAGTTACTACAGATAATTCTTTCCTGGGTGTCTGGCTGGTGAGTCTTGCCCACGTGCTCAGGGTTTAGCGGACAGCCATATTTGGGGTTGGGAAGGAATTTTCCTCCAGGGCAGATTGGCAGAGGCCCTGAGGGCTTTTCGCCTTCCTCTGCAGCGTGGGGCACAGGTCACTTGCTGGAGGATTCTCTGCACCTCCAAGTCTTTAAACCATGATTTGAGAACTTCAATAGCTCAGACATAGGTCAGGGGTTTGTTACAGGAGTGGGTGGGTGAGATTCTGTGGTCTGCGTTGTGCAGGATATCAGACTAGACTATCATAATGGTCCCTTCTGACCTTAAAGTCTATGATTCTATGATTATTTTTGTTGAAGTGGTGGGTACCGCTTTTGAAAGTCTTACACTGTCTTTCTCAGTGCCAAGAGACCATGTTTCCACCTGTGATCCCGCCCACTTTGGACCTGTCCTTTGCACCAGTACAGGAGGTTCCCAGACAGTCACGGTAGCTGTCTCACGTCTGTAGCCACAACATCCTCACAGCTCCCTGGGGATGCCTTTTTCTGAGGCAGCTCCTTAGCGGGGGAGCTTGTGGCCCTTTCCTTTTTGCCTGGGCGAGAGAGGGTGGGTTTCCTCTTGGTGGCGCGCAGTGAGTGAGCGTCGGCTGATGACCGGGCAGATGGTGAGCACCGCATAGGAGAGGCATCGGGGCCAGGGTCTGAGGCTGGTCGCAAAGAACTCTCCATGAGTAAAAGTTTTAGCCTCAGTTCATGGGCCTTCAAGTTGAGGCAGCAGGTACACTTCTGAGAGATGTGTCCCTCACCGAGGCAGTGTATGCACCAGGAGTGACCATTGCTCATGGGGATGGCTTCGCAGCAAGAGAGGCACCTCTTAAACCTGGGGGATTGGGGCATAAACGACCAGGGAGAGTTTCCCGATCGGGAAAGGCATATTAAAAAAGGGAAACCTATGCTAAGTTAAAGAATAATGGGGAAGAAAGAGCAATGGAATTTTTTTTTAGGGGAAAGAAAAATGAAAGGAAACGGCGATTCTACAAAAGAACAGAAACACGACTATTACTGCTACTACTAAAGGCTAGGGATGTCCGAAGGGCTCTGCTCAGGATCCCATCCCAGACCAAGGGCGGTTGAGAAGGAACTGAGGGTGGCTGGACTGCACAGCGCTATACTGCACAGACACCACTCATGGCATGCATGGGCGGCCCAATGGGCCCGGCTACCAAAGATCTCCGATCCCAGGCGACACTACTGGACGAATTACAGCCCCAATCCTGGCAGGGCCTCCGGGTGCCGCCACAACACACTCGACCCACCGAGGAAATAAATCAGAATGCCGGGTGGATAGGGAGCCTTGCAACCCAAGTCCTCCTGAGCCCCACACGCTGAGCCTGAACCATACGATTCATTTGGAGGTTAACAAAAGGGCCCAAGACTCAACCTCCTTCTCTCCGCCCTGCCCGGGGGGCTCACCTGCACCAAGGAGGAGATGACCATGGGCAGCATGGCCAGGGGGAAGCGCAGCACGTTGAAGAGGGAGATGGAGGTAAATGCCTTCTGTGCATCTAGGATGTTCTTCTCATCCACCATGACGTAGACAGCGAAGCTGGCCACAGAGACCTGGGGGCAGGGGGTGTTAGAGCCACAGCCCCATCTGCCACTGCAGCCACGCCCTCACCCCCACCCCACCTTGTGCTCCTGCCCGGCATCCCATCCTCCGCATGCAGGGGCACGTGCTCAGGCCAAGGGTCCCATCTCCCAGGGCTTGGTGCTCCTTTTGGGGCCCCAGCCCATGTGTCCTCCACACACAGCGCTCCAGCTGGGGGACCCTCCAAAGCTCTTGTTGGGGTCTCCCCAGAAGAGTGGACAGTGGACAATAAACACTTTGGTGCTTTGCCTGCCTTCCCTGGGACAGACGCCCTGGCACAGGAGCCCTTCCCAAGGACAGACACTCCGCCACAGGGGCCCCTCGGGACAGGCGCCCCGCCCAGGGCAAGTCCCAGTCCCTGATCATAGGGAGGTAGTATGGGATGGTGCGGGGAATAGGCACATTACTCCCCATCCGCAGCCTGTCAGCCCCTGGGCACATCCTACCCCCTAACCTCAAAGCCTGATCCCCCCCTCCCCTCCCCCAAAACCACCTACGCATCCACGCCCACAGCCTTATCATCCTGGGCATATCCCAATCTGTCCTGCCACCCCAGGAGGCAACCCCGTCTCCCCGGAGGCCTCCCACCACCGCCAGCCCCCGAGCACTCACCAGGAACGGGGCACAGGAGAAGATGAAGATGGAGAAGGCCTGAAGGTAGGTAAAGTGCAGCAAGCCCTTCAGCTCACGCACCCGGATCTCCCCAACCTGTTGCTCAAATGAAGGCTCCCAGGCAAACAGCTTCAGGATCTGAGTGACGACCAGAATGAGCGGATCCAGCTCCCACAGTGACCCCTGCTCCCAAGGCTCATCTCATCTGCACGCAGCACCCCATCCACCGGCTCTGGGTCTCACTCTCCTGCCTGCAGCCCCACCCATAGGTAGCTGCACAACCAGCCAGGGGCATTATGGGGGTCACCTTCCTGGACTCATACAGCAAATCCTATACCATCACATGCCATCAGCTGGGGGGGTGGGGCACTGCCAGACTGCTGCCATGCAGAGAAGGATGGGACCCCATGTGCCCTGGGGCGGGGATGGCCAGGCACCAATCCCAGGTGTCCTGGTGGGGGGCAGGGCAGCCAGGCACGCCCCTAATGCCCTGGAGGGGGAGGGGCAGCCAGGCACTCGGGGGTGGGGTCCATGGTGCTCACCTTGATCCCACTAAGGATTTCATTCATTATTTTCATGCGCTGATCCTTGTTCTTCATGTTCTTCATCTGCCAGTGAGAAAGGCGAGTTGGATCCCCCAGCCCGAACCCCAGCCCAACGCAAAGAGCAGCTCCTAAAACCCAGGAACTCCACAAACGCCCCATCTCGGCCCCAGGCTCACTCATCCCTCATCTGCCTTGCCAGCACTCCCCATCTGCAGGCCCCACCCCTGGACTCCGGTCTATTCCAGGCGGGCCCCCTCTCCCGCTGGCAGGGCCTGGACCAGCACAGGTGCAGGAGGGTCAGCTCACAGGGCTGGGGTCTCTGCTGGAGCTTGGTGCTCCACAGAGCGGCCTCCGGGCTGCAGGGTAAAGGGGCAGCCCCAAGCAGGCTCTGCATTTCCTCTCTCGGACCCCATCTACATTCCCACTCCGGAGAGCCACTGGCCGTGGGCAGGGGCACTGGAGGGAAGAAGACGGGGTGGCTGGTGCGTGGGGGGCTCAAGCGGAGAGGGGCAAGGAGGAAGCCTTTGCCAGGCCAGCCCGGGGAGTGGACCCTGCCCAACCACTGACCTGAATGGTTCTGGCCTTGGTGGCCAGGAGAGCGTTGATGGGGATGAGCAGCACCATGACCCCGATCCCTGCCAGGACGGAGGGGCCCAGCTCCCACCACAGGAAGACAATGGACAGGGCGATCTGCAGTGGTGCCGACCACAGCTGGTGGATGAAGTTGGCCAGATCCATGAACCTCTGGGCATCGGCCGACATCAGGTTCACCGTCTCACCCTGAGTGTACTCCTTGCGGGTGGCATTGGAGATAGTGAGCGCCTAGGGTGGACAGCACAGTCACCAGGGGCCAGGTCAGCCCCCAGCCCCTGGGCGCCGTGCAGAGTGCTGCGTGTGAAGTCGAGGCCAAACGCATCAGAGCAGCTCCTGGTGGGGGCCAAGCTTCCTGGACTGACTCCTGAGTCCTGGCTCTTGGACACTCCTCCTTGCCGGGCCTCCCGCCTGGCTCTGGGGGCCGCTGCACTATTGTGGGTAAATGCCTCCCACCAGGACTCTGCAGCCTGCGCTTCACTGCATGGGGATTACAGCAGGGAGCCGGCCTGGTGTGCATGGTTCTTACTGCATGACTCCCGGCAGCTTACTCCCAGGATCTCCAAACCTCCAGCCCCTTCACTGGGGAACAAAGGCCCAGCTCATAGGTGCCCTTGGAGGAGAGGCAAAGACACAAGAAGAGGGAAGTGTATTTGGGGGACAGGGTTTGGGGGGAGCAGGAAAGCCCGACATGCCGTCCTGCAGCTGTTCCTGGCAGGGAATGCTGATGGGGGTACACACACCGACCTTCTTGTAGACAGCGGCCATGAGTGCCGTGCGCACACTCATGCCCAGCAGGAAGCAGAGCTGAAAGTACTGCTGCAGGCAGATGGACTGGACCAGCGCGGTTACGAACAGTAGCAAGGCGTAGAGGTAGCCCTGCCAGGCATACGCCGTGGGGTCCGCAACAAAGGAGATCAGCAGTCTGACGGTCAGAGCAGCCCGTGAGACCAGTCAGGCATGGGGAGACCTCTGCCCCACAGAGACCAGCCCCCCAGGGACACCGCCACCCCAGCCCCACAGAGACCAGCTCCCCAAGCATGCTATCACTTCCTCCCTGCAGAGACTACCCACCAGGGACACCACAAACCCTACCCACAGAGACCAGCCCTCCAGGGACACCCCCACCCGCATAGATCGGCCCCCCAAGGATGCTGCCACCCCTCCCTGGAGAGACCACCCCCCCCCGGGATACCACAACTCCTGTCCCACAGAGACCAGCCCCACACAGATCCCGCCACCCCTGCCCCACAGACACCAGCCCCCCCAACACCCCTCCACCCCACAGAGACCCAGAAGGGTATTGCCACCCCTTGCCTCAAAGAGACTAACCCTGGGGGTGCCACCACCCCCAGCACACAGACGCCAGCCCCCGGGGTCCCCCACCCTCATTCCATCTAGAACAACCAGCCACTGATGCTAAAGTCTGGACCTGACACTGATGCTAAACCCTGGACCATGAAGCAGCCCCCTTGTCTGGGCATGTCCCTGCACCGTCCACAGAGAAACCCCCTGGGCCTGCCCTAGCTCCTGGCTGGGTGCAGGGCAGGCGAGAGGTCTCTGTGGAGGCAGCCCAGAGATGGGGACTCACTTCAGCAGCTGGGGGCTGGCAAACACCAGCAGGTCATGCACCAGCTTGAAAGCCACCGATTTCAGGAGGTTCCCTGCAAAGGTTCTGATCAGGACCTTGGCCAGCCAGGCCTTGGGGTAATCCCCACTGGGGCCACTCACATCTTCCTTCTTCTTCCTCTTCGGCTGCTTCTCCTCCTAGACAGGAGCCAGCATGTGAGAAAGGAAACTGGATCAGACAGGCATCCTGCCGGACACCCACCCTGGGTCAGACACCCCACAGGGTCCTCCCCCACACCCAACACTCCATGGGCCCCCTGGATCAGACACCCTGCATAGGTGCCCCCACCCACCCAGAGGCCCTTCCCCGGGACAGGTGCCCCCCCCCCCCAGCCAAGGCACCCTTCTCCCTGGATCAGACACCCCACTCAGGGGCTCTTCCCTGGGACAGGTGCTCCGCACAGGTGCAAGGCCCAGTCCCGGATGGCAGGGAGGCAGCATGGGATGGTGGAAGCAGTGGGTGCTCGGGAAGGGGTGGGGGAGCTGCAGGCGGCTGGTTCCCGGGGCTGGGAGGGATGTGTGGGCAGCACAGAACCCCAGAGGAGAAGGGGCGTCACAGCCCTGTGCTTAGACCCTCAGCTCATCACGGAGCAGCACTGATGGCCCAGGGAGAGGGGAGTTGTCAGACAGGCCTGTGGGGAGCTGGTGAGGGGAGAAAACCTTAAGACATGTGGAGCATCTATTGAGGGTTCCCTCCAACCCTCCTCACTCACGTCATTGCAAAGCCAAAGCTCCAATGGCCTGTGCCAGAGACACAGTGACCTGGAGCCAGAGCCCCAAGTCCAGCCCAGAGGGCAGTGAGAGAGTTACCAGCACCAGGATGTCTTGGCTCTGAGCCTTGCTGAGCCCATTCCTGTGGTCTGGGGCTGCCTCGTGCAAACTCCTCTTGCAGCGCCGTCTCTCCAGCCCCCGACGGGCCTTCCTCACCTCGGCCCTCATGTTTCTGTCAAACCTGCTGAAGATTTGCTGCGTTTTCACGTTTTCTTTCAAGTCCCAGAGATCTTCCATCTCCAGGGGTTTGCGATAACCCTTCAGAACCATCCTGTGGGGCAGAGAGAGCCTCTGGTCAGCAAAACCTTCTCCTGCACACTACGGAAACGGGTCTCTCCTGCTGACTGTCCCTCATACCCAGCCCGGAACAGACACAAAGACAACACTCGGGGTCACCGGGTGCAGGCAGCTGAGTCCACCGTGTCCCAAGCAACCAAGCTGCCTCTGGGGTGCTCAATCTCGCTGCAGTGCAAGCCAGGAGCAACTCATTTCACCCACAATTCCTCCCACCCTGCACCTCCTGCACCTGGCAGACAGTGAAACTCAACAGAGTAAGAGAACAAGAGTAAGGTGAGCAGACCTTAGCCTTACACAATGCCCCTCCCTGCCATCCCAGTCCTGGCCTCGCCACAACTCACTCCACTCTGCCGGGGTCCCTCAGTCCCAGCTTGCAACCCCTGCTGTTCCCGCCCTGGGCTCCCTCCCACCCTGCTTTGCCTACCTGGTGTACCAGCCAAAGGTGATGGAGCTCAGGAAGGAGGCTGTGACCTCTGGGTTCTAGGACACCAAGAAAGAGGACAGGTTTCAGAGTGGTAGCCATGTTAGTCTGTATCAGCAAAAAAACCGAGGAGTCCTTGTGGCACCTTGGCCCTGGTCTAGACTACAAGTTTAGGTCGAATTTAGCAACATTAGATCGATTTAACCCTGCACCCGTCCCCACAACAAAGCCATTTTTGTCGACTTAAAGGGCTCTTAAAATCAATTTCTGTACTCCTCCCAGAGGAGGGGATTAGCGCTGAAATTGGCATCGCCGGGTCGAATTTGGGGTAGTGTGGACACAATTCGATGATGCTGGCCTCTGGGAGCTATCCCAGAGTGCTCCATTGTGACCGCTCTGGACAGCGCTCTCAACTCAGATGCACTAGCCAGGTAGAGAGGAAAAGCCCCAGGGACTTTCGAATTTCATTTCCTGTTTGGCCAGTGTGGCACAGGTGACCATGCAGAGCTCATCAGCAGAGGTGACCATGGAGTCCCAAAATCGCAAAAGCGCTCCAGGATGGACTGAACGGGAGGCACTGGATCTGATTGCTGTAGGGGAGATGAATCTGTGCTATCAGAACTCCGTTCCAAAAGACGAAATACCAAAATATTTGAAAAAATCTGCAAGGGCATGAAGGACAGAGGCTATAACAGGGACCCGCAGCAGTGCTGCGTGGAAATTAAGGAACTCAGGCAAGCCTACCAAAAAACCAGAGGCAAACGGCCGCTCCGGGTCAGAGTCCCAAACATGTCGCTTCTATGATGAGCTGCATGCAATTCTAGGGGGTGCCCCTACCATTGCCCCACCGCTGTCTGTGGACTCCTGCAAGTGTGGAGTCTCACGCAACAGGGATGAGGATTTAGGGGACGAGGAAGATGAGGGGGAGGATGAGGATGAAACCGTTCTATCCGACAGCCAGGGACTGTTTATCACCCTGGATCCAATACCCTCCCAACCCTCGCAAGGCAGGCTCCCGGACCTTGAAGGGGGAGAAGGCACCTCTGGTGAGTGTACCTTTGTAAATATAATACATGGTTTAAAAGCAAGCGTGTTTAATGATTAATTTGCCCTGAAGACTTAGGATGCATTCACGGCCAGTACAGCTACTGGAAAAGTCTGTTAACGTGTCTGGGGATGAAGCAGAAATCCTCCAGGGACATCTCAATGAAGCTCTCCTGGAGGTACTCCCAAAGCCTTTGCAAAAGGTTTCTGGGGAGGGCAGCCTTATTCCATCCTCCAAGGTAGGGCACTTTGCCACGCCAGGCCAGTAACACGTGTCTGGAATCATTGCATAACAAAGTATAGCAGTGTATGGTCCTGGTGTTTGCTGGCATTCAAGCAACATCCATTCTTTATCTCTCTGCGTTACCCTCAGGAGAGTGATATCATTCATGGTCACCTGGTTGAAATAGGGGAATTTTATTAAGGGGACAATCAGAGGTGGCTGTTCCTGCTGGGCTGTTTGCCTGTGGCCAAAAAGAAATCATCCCCGCTGTTAGCCACGCGATGGGGGGAGGAGTGAAGCGATCATCCCAGAGAATTGGGTGTGTGTGTGTGGGGGGGCGGGTTAGTTGGGTTTGTGCTGCACGTTAACCCAGAAACTTCAGCCCCTCCTTTTAAATGGTCAACCCAACAGGTGCTTGGTATGGGAAATGGGGGTGCTGCTGTTTGGAACTATTCCCACATGTTAGGAAAGTTAAAGAAGCCAAAAGACTGTGGCTTACCATGGCTGCCTGAAAGCCGAATTCTGTTGCCTGGCCCTGCGTGTGTGATCTCTCACACCAAACCAGCACGCCCTCAATATAAGAGGCAAAATGCGACCTTGTACTGAAAGCACATGTACTATGTAATGTTAACAGCTTGGTTCATTGTTCTAACCATTGTTCTCTAAAAGGTGTCTTTTTAAATACTACTCTCCCATTTTTTCCTCCCACAGCTGCAAATGTTTCAACACTCCCCCTATCATCTCCATCCCAGAGGCTAGCGCAGATAAGAAGGCAAAAAAACTGCACTCGCGATGAACTGTTCTCTGAGCTCATGCAGTCCTCCCGCACTGAAAGAGCTCAGCAGAATGCGTGGAGGCAAGCAATGTCAGAGTCCAGGAAAGCACAAAATGACGTGAGGACAGGAGGGACACGCGAGAGGAGAGATGACGGGAGCAAGAGGAGAGGTGGTGGCAGCATGATGAGAGGAGGCAGGATGCAATGCTGAGGCTACTGGAGGATCAAACTGATATGCTCCGGCATATGGGTGAGCTGCAGGAAAGGCAGCAGGAGCACAGACCGCCGCTACAGCCCGTGTAACCGTCCGCTCTCCTCCCCAAGTTCCATAGCCTCCTCACCCAGACACCCAAGAACACAGGCTGGGGAGGCTCTGGGCACCCAACCACTCCACCCCAGAGGACTGCCCAAGCAACAGAAGGCTGGCATTCAATAAGTTTTGAAGTGCAGTGTGGCCTTTTCCTTCCCTCCTCCTCCACCCTTCCCGGGCTACCTTGGCAGTTATCCCCCTATTTGTGTGACGAATTAATAAAGAATGCATGAATTTGAAACAACAATGACTTTATTGCCTCTGCAAGCGGTGATCGAAGTGGGGAGGTCGATTGGCTTACAGGGAAGTAGAGTGAACCAAGGGGGTGGGTTTTCATCAAGGAGAAACAAACAGAACTGTCACATCATAGCCTAGCCAGTCATGAAACTGGTTTTCAAAGCTTCTCTGATGCGCAGTGCGCCCTGCTGTGCTCTTCTAACTGCCCTGGTGTCTGGCTGCGCGTAACCAGCAGCTAGGCGATTTGCCTCAACCTCCCACCCCGCCATAAACGTCTCCCCCTTACTCTCACAGAGATTGTGCAGCACTCAGCAAGCAGTAATAACAATAGGAATATTGGTTTCGCTGAGGTCTAACCGAATCAGTAAACTGCGCCAGCGCGCTTTTAAACGTCCAAATGCACGTTCTACCACCATTCTGCACTTGCTCAGCCTGTAGTTGAACAGCTCCTGACTGCTGTCCAGGCTGCCTGTGTACGGCTTCATGAGCCATGGCATTAAGGGGTAGGCTGGATCCCCAAGGGTAACTACAGGCATTTCAACATCCCCAAAGGTAATTTTGTGGTCTGGGAAGTAAGTCCTTTGCTGCAGCTGTTCAGACAGACTTGAGTTCCTGAAGATGCGAGCGTCATGCACCTTTCCTGGCCATCCCACATTGATGTTGGTGAAACATCCCTTGTGATCCACCAGAGCTTGCAGCACCATTGACAAGCACCCCTTTAGATTTATGTACTGGCTGCCAAGCTGGTCCGGTCCCAAGATAGGGACATGCGTTCTGTCTATCGCCCCACCACAGTTAGGGAACCCCATTGCAGCAAAACCATCCACTATGACCTGCACATTTCCCAAAGTCACTACCCTTGATAGCAGCAGCTCAGTGACTGCGTTGGCTACTTGGATCACAGAAGCTCCCACAGTAGATTTGCCCACTCCAAACTGATTCCTGACTGACTGGTAGCTGTCTGGCGTTGCAAGCTTCCAGAGGGCTATCGCCACTCGCTTGTGAACTGTGAGGGCTGCTCTCATCTTGGTATTCCTGTGCTTCAGGGCAGGGGAAAGCAAGTCATGAAGTTCCATGAAAGTGCCATTACACATGCAAAAGTTTTGCAGCCACTGGGAATCACCCCAGACCTGTAACACTATGCAGTCCCACCAGTCTGTGCTTGTTTCCTGGGCCCAGAATCGGCGTTCCATGGCATGAGCCTGCCCCATTGCCACCAGGATGTCCAAATTGCCGGGGCCCGTGCTTTGAGAGAAGTCTGTGTCCATGTCCTCATCACTCTCATCACCGCTCTGCCGTCACCTCCTCACCTGCCTTTGCCGGTTCTGGTTCTCAACATACTGCAGGATAATGCGCAAGGTGTTTACAATGCTCATAACTGCCGTGGTGATCTCAGAGGGCTCCATGCTTGCGGTGGTATGGCATCTGCAGGAGAGCAGAGTTGCAGTGGAAGTGGTGGCTAACGACGGATGCCACGAGAATAGATATTTATAGAGAAGGACGAGAGGACCTGAGAGGTGGATTCATGAGAGCAGAAGAGCAGAGTTGCAGTGGATGAGGGAGACCATGACAGCCAGCATGGAGAAATTCGTTATCGAGACAAGAGCAGGAGAGCAGAGTTGCAGCGGAAGCGGTGGTTGGATGGCCAGGATCCCCTGGGGGACTAACTTGAAGGGGAAAGGAGTCCAGGAGAGCTGGCTGTATTTCAAGGAATCCCTGTTGAGGTTACAGGGACAAACCATCCCGATGAGTCGAAAGAATAGTAAATATGGCAGGCGACCAGCTTGGCTTAATGGTGAAATCCTAGCGGATCTTAAACATAAAAAAGAAGCTTACAAGAAGTGGAAGGTTGGACATATGACCAGGGAAGAGTATAAAAATATTGCTCGGGCATGTAGGAATGATATTAGGAGGGCCAAATCGCACCTGGAGCTGCAGCTAGCAAGAGATGTCAAGAGTAACAAGAAGGGTTTCTTCAGGTATGTTGGCAACAAGAAGAAAGCCAAGGAAAGTGTGGGCCCCTTACTGAATGAGGGAGGCAACCTAGTGACAGAGGATGTGGAAAAAGCTAATGTACTCAATGCTTTTTTTGCCTCTGTTTTCACTAACAAGGTCAGCTCCCAGACTGCTGCGCTGGGCATCACAAAATGGGGAAGAGATGGCCAGCCCTCTGTGGAGATAGAGGTGGTTAGGGACTATTTAGAAAAGCTGGACGTGCACAAGTCCATGGGGCCGGACGAGTTGCATCCGAGAGTGCTGAAGGAATTGGCGGCTGTGATTGCAGAGCCATTGGCCATTATCTTTGAAAACTCGTGGCGAACGGGGGAAGTCCCGGATGACTGGAAAAAGGCTAATGTAGTGCCAATCTTTAAAAAAGGGAAGAAGGAGGATCCTGGGAACTACAGGCCAGTCAGCCTCACCTCAGTCCCTGGAAAAATCATGGAGCAGGTCCTCAAAGAATCAATCCTGAAGCACTTGCATGAGAGGAAAGTGATCAGGAACAGCCAGCATGGATTCACCAAGGGAAGGTCATGCCTGACTAATCTAATTGCCTTTTATGATGAGATTACTGGTTCTGTGGATGAAGGGAAAGCAGTGGATGTATTGTTTCTTGACTTTAGCAAAGCTTTTGACACGGTCTCCCACAGTATTCTTGTCAGCAAGTTAAAGAAGTATGGGCTGGATGAATGCACTATAAGGTGGGTAGAAAGCTGGCTAGATTGTCGGGCTCAACGGGTAGTGATCAATGGCTCCATGTCTAGTTGGCTGCCGGTATCAAGTGGAGTGCCCCAAGGGTCGGTCCTGGGGCCGTTTTTGTTCAATATCTTCATAAATGATCTGGAGGATGGTGTGGATTGCACTCTCAGCAAATTTGCCGATGATACTAAACTGGGAGGAGTGGTAGATACGCTGGAGGGGAGGGATAGGATACAGAAGGACCTAGACAAATTGGAGGATTGGGCCAAAAGAAATCTGATGAGGTTCAATAAGGATAAGTGCAGGGTCCTGCACTTAGGATGGAAGAATCCAATGCACCGCTACAGACTAGGGACCGAATGGCTAGGCAGCAGTTCTGCGGAAAAGGACCTAGGGGTGACAGTGGACGAGAAGCTAGATATGAGTCAGCAGTGTGCCCTTGTTGCCAAGAAGGCCAATGGCATTTTGGGATGTATAAGTAGGGGCATAGCGAGCAGATTAGGGGCCGTGATCATTCCCCTCTATTTGACATTGGTGAGGCCTCATCTGGAGTACTGTGTCCAGTTTTGGGCCCCACACTACAAGAAGGATGTGGATAAATTGGAGAGAGTCCAGCGAAGGGCAACAAAAATGATTAGGGGTCTGGAACACATGACTTATTAGGAGAGGCTGAGGGAGCTGGGATTGTTTAGCCTGCAGAAGAGAAGAATGAGGGGGGATTTGATAGCTGCTTTCAACTACCTGAAAGGGGGTTCCAAAGAGGATGGCTCTAGACTGTTCTCAATGGTAGCAGATGACAGAACGAGGAGTAATGGTCTCAAGTTGCAGTGGGGGAGGTTTAGATTGGATATTAGGAAAAACTTTTTCACTAAGAGGGTGGTGAAACACTGGAATGCGTTACCTAGGGAGGTGGTAGAATCTCCTTCCTTAGAGGTTTTTAAGGTCAGGCTTGACAAAGCCCTGGCTGGGATGATTTAACTGGGAATTGGTCCTGCTTGGAGCAGGGGGTTGGACTAGATGACCTTCAGGGGTCCCTTCCCACCCTGATATTCTATGATTCTATGATCTGCTGCCAGCAGCACCAGGACACAACAGCGGCAGTGTCGGTGAGCTGAGCTGGGCGGGCTGCACGCTTGCCATGGTATGGTGAGTGTCACGGAGTCCCCGGGTGATGCTCTGGAACTGCTCCCCATGAAGCCAGGCAGGACTCTGGGGAAGTCTCCTTTCTGGGAGCAGACTGTCTGCAGGACACACAGCTCACACAGCTTCCACCTTCCTAGGTCTGACCTCGGAGCATTCAGCCTCCTCTGTCCCTCCATGCGCTTCCCACAGCGAGTCCACCCAGGCGGGGTCCTGGGGAAGCCAGAGGGTCCTGCCCCCCAACTCCGCAGTTAGACGGGACTCTCAGCCAGCCAGTAAAACAGAAGGTTTATTAGACGACAGGAACATGGTCTAAACCAGAGCTTGTAGGTGCAGAGAACAGGACCCCTCAGCCGGGTCCATTTTGGGGGGCAGTGAGCAGACAACCCCGTCTGCACTTCACTCCAGGTCCCCAGCCAGATCCAAACTGAAACTCCCTCCAGCCCCTCCTCTGGGCTTTGTCCCTTTCCTGGGCCAGGAGGTCACCTGATTCCTTTGTTCTCCAACCCTTTAGCTCTCACCTTGCAGGGGGGAAGGGCCCAGGCCATCAGTTGCCAGGAAACAGGGTGTCGGCCATTCTCTGTGTCCAGACCCCTGCACACACCTGCCCTCTAGGGCCTTGCAATGATCATAGTCCCTTACCCCACCACCTAGATACTTAAGAACTGCATAGGGGAAACTGAGGCACTCCCCACACTATTCAGAGGAAACATTAAGAACAGTCCCGCTTCGTCACAGTGAGACAAGAGCAGGAAAGCAGAGTTGCAGCGGAAGCAGTGGATGACGACGGTCATATAGAGGACCTGCAAAGTGGATTCATGGCACCAGGAGAGCAGAGTTTCAGCGGAAGCAATGGTTCAGTGACAACGGTTAGCAGTCCTACTGCACCGTCTGCTGAAAGCAGTATGGCATCCGCACGGAAAAAAGGCGCAAAACGATTGTCTGCTGTTGCTTTCAGAGAGGGAGGGGCGATTGACGACATGTACCCAGAACCACCCACGACAATGTTTTTGCCCCATCAGGCACTGGGAGCTTAACCCAGAATTCCACTGGGCGGCGGAGACTGCGGGAACTGTGGAATAGCTTCAACTTCTATAAATTTGACCTAATTCCGTGGTGTAGACATACCCTTAGAGACTAACAAATTTATTTGGGCATAAGCTTTTGTGGGCTAAAACCCACTTCATCGGATGCATGCAGTAGAAAATACAGTAGGAAGATATATATACACAGAGAACATGAAAAAATGGGTGTTGCCATACCAACTGTAATGAGACTAATCAATTAAGGTGGGCTACTATCAGCAGGAGAAAAAAAAAACGTGTGTAGTGATAATCAGGATGGCCCATTTCAAACAGTTGACAAGAAGGTGTGAGTAACAGTAGGGGAAAAAATTAGCACGGTGAAAAAGTTTTTACTTTGTGTAATGACCCATCCACTCCCACTCTTTAATAAGCGATGGTCACATAAACAGCACCCTATACTGGAAACCTACTGACCACTATACTTACCTACATGCCTCCAGCTTTCACCCAGACCACACCACACGATCCATTGTCTACAGCCAATCTCTACGATACAACTGCATTTGCTCCAACCCCTCAGACAGAGACAAACACCTACAAGATCTCTATCAAGCATTCTTACAACTACAATACCCACCTGCTGAAGTGAAGAAACAGATTGACAGAGCCAGAAAAGTACCCAGAAGTTACCTACTACAGGACATGCCCAACAAAGAAAGTAACAGAATGCCACTAGCCGTCACCTTCAGCCCCCAGCTAAAACCTCTCCAGCGCATCATCAAGGATCTACAACCTATCCTGAAGGACGATCCCTCACTCGCACAGATCTTGGGAGACAGGCCAGTCCTTGCTTACAGACAGCCCCCCAACCTGAAGCAAATACTCACCACCAACCACACACCAGAACCACTAACCCAGGAACCTATCCTTGCAACAAAGCCCATTGCCAACTGTGCCCACATATCTATTCAGGGGACACCATCACAGGGCCTAATCACATCAGCCACACTATCAGAGGCTCGTTCATCTGCACATCCACCAATGTGATATATGCCATCATGTGCCAGCAATGCCCCTCTGCCATATACATTGGCCAAACCAGACAGTCTCTACACAAAAGAATAAATGGACACAAATCAGACGTCAAGAATTATAACATTCAAAAACCAGTCTGAGAACACTTCAGTCTCCCTGGTCACTCAATTTCAGACCTAGAAGTCACAATTCTCCAACAAAAAAACTTCAAAAACAGACTCCAACGAGAAACTGCAAAATTGGAATTAATTTGCAAACTGGACACCATTAAATTAGGCTTGAATAAAGACTGGGAGTGGATGGGTCATTACACAAAGTAAAAACTATTTCACCATGATAATTTTTTCCCCTACTATTACTCACACCTTCTTGTCAACTCTTTGAAAAGGGCCATCCTGATTATCATTACAAAAGTTTTTTTTTCTCCTGCTGAGAAGAGCCCACCTTAATTGATTAGTCTCGTTACAGTTGTTATGGCAACACCCATTTTTTCATGTTCTCTGTGTATATATATCTTCCTACTGTATTTTCCACTGCATGCATCTGATGAAGTGGGTTTTAGTACATGAAAGCTTATGCCCAACTAAATGTGTTAGTCTCTAAGGTGCCACAAGTACACCTCGTTTTTTTTTAAAGAAAGAGAAGAGGCTGTTCACCAGAGCTGTGTCTGTGGCAAGAGCTGACTCAGTCTCCCCCTTCCAAGGTGGAATCCTGGGGGCCTCACACTGAGGCAAAGGGGATGGGCCACTGCAAGTCCCACAGAGCATGTGGGGCAGGTCTGGCCAGTCCTGGGACCTGCACAGGCTGAAAGGCAGGAGTTGAGAGCCTTGCAGGGCTGAAGTGTGGGGACTCTCTACACCCACCTGGCCCACACTGAGACCTCACAGATACTGTCTCACGACCTCGGCCTCAAAGATGCGTGGAGATGGGATCTTGCTATGGAGCCCATGTGCCACCAGCCCCTCTAAGCTGAGGCACCTTGCGGCAGCCTCTCCCTCCCCAAGCCGCTTGCAGGGTCTACAGGCTGTGCTCACCCCAAAGCCCAGATGGGGGCATAGAGCTCTCACCTTCTTGGCCATTTCCTCTGTTTCTGGGGCGACATCTGAGAAAGCTGAGATGATCAAGAGGAGAAGCTGGAGCCCATAGGAGATGAGGAAGAGGCTGAACCGTGGCAGGTCAGGAACCAGGCCCTGTGGGGGAGGAAAGCCCTCAGGGATAACTGATGGCACCTGCAAGTGAGGTACAAGCCCAGCCTGGACCCAGGGACAACCAGGAAAGTGAGTTGGGCTAAGGCTGCCTGAGCGTTTCCGCTCAATCCCCCATTTCAACTGCTCCTGAATTCCTGGAGCTGTCTACTTTCAGCCCAGGCACCTCTGGACATGACCCCCAGGGGCACGCATTGGGGTGGGCAGAGCTGAGGCCCTATGGTAGGAGAGATAGGAGCTATTTCTGCTTTACCCCCACTCACGTTCCCCATGGGTGCTTGCTCACAGGGGGCTGCAGTGCCCCAAAAGCTGATGCTAGTTAACAGCCCACAAGGGAGGGGATTTCCTGGGCCAAACCCTGCCCCTTTGGGAGAACTGGGAGTGTGAGGGATTTCCCAGGGGCCCTTGCCCGCGGTCCCCGCTGCTCCTGACCGGCAGTGCCTTCCGGATCAGCGTCTGGAGCGGGAACACCCCGCAGAGCAGGGAGAGAATCCAGAAGAAGAAGAGTGGTCCGGAGTCCCTGCGCAGGTGGAAGCGCTGGGTGTCATGAAGCAGCAGAACCAGGAACTGGGGAGAGAGCAAACTGGGTTAGAGCAGGGGGTGCAGGGAGGCTGGTGACAGAGGAACCCAGGACAGTGTAACCTGGGCAGGGGGCTGAACTTGAGGCTCATGACCTGGAGATTATACATGGGTCCCAGGATATCACAGATGCAGAATCGGGCTGTACAGTATTGGCTTCCATTTAAAAATGTGATCCAAGTGTACCCGATTGTGATGTTATCTGATTAAACTATGACCATGTAGATTATTGTTGCTATCTCTGTTATATAATTGCAACAAATCTTGTACAAAACATGTCATGTAAGATGTCTATGCACAGATTATGATTTACTGAATATGATTATGCTATTTGCATGCATGTATCATTTTTCAGAGTAGCAGCCGTGTTAGTCTGCATCCGCAAAAAGAACAGGAGGACTTGTGGCACCTTAGAGACTAACCAATGTATCATTTTTGTATCTGAAGTTATGAATATTGGCTCTATACCTGGATTTCTAATGTGTTTGCTTCTGGGAAACACCAACAAGGTGTTTAGCTAGCACATTGTGAAGGAACTATTCAAGTTAACGAGTTTCAGAGGGGCAGCCGTGTTAGTCTGTTTCGGCAAAAACAACGAGGAGTCTTGTGGCACCTTAAAGACTAACAAATTTATTTGAGCATAAGCTTTCATGGGCTACAGCTCACCTCATCAGATGTTTGAAGAAGTGGGTCATAGCCCACGAAAGTTTATGCTCTAATAAATTTGTTAGTCTTTAAGGTGCCACAAGACTCCTTGCTGTTTTTAGTCAAGTCAAGCAGCTCATCAAAAGGACACTTAACTCACAATGGAAGACACCCATCTACACTGAATGGACTGTCCTTCTGTCTGGGGTGTCGTTAATGGCTTCTTCTGTGACTAAGCAAAATCAGGCATGGACATGTGACTTTCCCATGTGACTCCAAACTCCATCTTTTACTTGTAATTTTCCACCAGCAGCTGTGAGGGCTTTGTTTGAAACAATGGATTTCTCTCTACATGGCAGAAGCTATAAAAGGCGCTGGAAACACTCCATTTTGCCTCTTTCCTGCTCAAGCCTCTGGACTATGGGTTTATAAAAAGAAAAGGAGTACTTGTGGCACCTTAGAGACTAACCCATTTATTTGAGCATAAGCTTTCGTGAGCTACAGCTCATTTCATCGGATGCATCTGATGAAGTGAGCTGTAGCTCACGAAAGCTTATGCTCAAATAAATGGGTTAGTCTCTAAGGTGCCACAAGTCCTCCTGTTCTTTTTGCGAATACAGACTAACACGGCTGTTACTCTGAAACCTATGGACTTATACTAATCGGAGCATTCTAATCAAGGGATCAAGGACCTTCCAATGTTTTGGAAGCAACCAGAGACTTGACTATGGCCCCGTCTACACAGGCAAGTTTGTGCGCAGTAAAGCAGCTGTGAGCGCTGTAACCCCCAAGGTGCACACACTGGCAAGCCACCGAGTGCACAGAAACTGCGCAGATGCAGCGCTCTAAAAAAACCACCCCGAGGAGAGTTGTACACCTTTCTGCACCAGGGTGTGACGTTACTGACATAATCTGGGTCCGTATAAATCATTGTTGCAACCAAGATCCTGGAGTGGCACCAAATTTTGTATAAAGGGGGTCAAATAAGGTGTCTAAGACAAGGTGATGGTTGTCTGGTTATGATTATGCTGTCTGTATGCAGGTATCATTTTTGTATTTAAGTACTGGCTGTACATTGTCTGTATTTCAAACTTGTGCTATGTTTCTTGATGACACCCCAGACAAGTTGGTGTCAGCTCTGCCTAGCCTGCTTGACGGACCATTAAGGACCATCAGCTGTACAACTGACCCACTGAAAGAAGGAGTGGACTACATCCACCCTGATGGAATTGGCCCTGTCAGCACTGGTTCTCCACTTGTGAGGTAACTCCCTCCTCTCCATGTGCCAGTATATTTATGTCTGCATCTGTAATTTTCACTCCATGCATCTGAAGAAGTGAGGTTTTTACCCATGAAAGCTTATGCTCAAACAAATCTGTTAGTCTTTAAGGTGCCACCGGACTCCTGTTTTTGTGGATACAGACTAACACGGCTACCCCGATACCAGACACACCTTGGGACTCAGCAAGGTGTGCAGGGACCTGCCTATGGACAGAACTCTGAGGGTTTTCCAGGCCATGGGATGGGCAGCTTGTCTTTGGGACAAAGAAAGCAGAGACCACATGGCAAGAGACTATAAAAACCTGCTGCAGCTCCTCCATCTTGTCTTCGATCCTGCTTCTGACCTCTGGAGGGACTTTGCTACAAACGGAAGCTCTACACAAAGGTCTGATGACCCACCCCAGCCGGGGATGTTCTCCAGAGACTTGATTTGAACCTGCAGCTTATTCCATCATTGCAACAAGCCTGAACCAAGAACTTTGCCATTGCTGTGTGTCATTGATTCCATTTAACCAATTCTAGCTCTCATCTCTATCTTTTTCCTTTTATGAATAAACCTTTAGATTTTAGATTCTAAAGGATTGGCAACAGCGTGATTTGTGGTAAGATCTGATTTGTATATTGACCTGGGTCTGGGGCTTGGTCCTTTGGGATTGAGAGAACCTTTTTTCTTTTACTGGGGTATTGGTTTTCATAACCATTTGTCCCCATAATGAGTGGCACTGGTGGTGATACTGGGAAACTGGAGTGTCTAAGGGGATTGCTTGTGTGACTTGCGGTTAGCCAGTGGGATGAGACCAAAGTCCTCTCTGGCTGGCTGGTTTGGTTTGCCTTAGAGATGGAGAAACCGCAGCCTTGGGCTGTGACTGCCCTGCTCTAAGCAATTTGTCCTGAATTGGCACTCTCCTGTTGGGTCCCGCCAGAACCAGCCTCGTTACACGGGGGTACAGCGCTGCGATGCCTGTGTAGACACCGTGTGATTACAGCGCTGTGATTGGCCTCCGGGAGGTGTCCCACAATGCCTGTTCTCACCTCTCTGGCCATTGGTTTGAACTCTACTGCCCTGCCCTCAGGTGACCAACCGTCAGCCCCCCCCATACATTCCTCTGCAAATTTGAAAGTCCCCTCCCTGTTTGCTCGGTGATGCACGCAGTGGTCTCAGCGCATCTTTCCGGGTGGCCACCCAGATGACCCCCAGCTTGGAGCAATGCCGAGCTGCTGGACCTCATCGGCATTTGGGGAGAGGCGGCAGTGCAGTCCCAGCTGCGCTCCACCCATAGGAATTATGATACCTACGGGCAGATTTCTAGATGCATGACAGAAAGGGGCCGTGACCGGGACACGCTGCAGTGCAGGGTCAACGTGAAGGAGCTGCAGGACGCCTACCACAAGGCGCGGGAGGCAAACCGCCGCTCCGGTGCTGCGCCCATAAGCTGCCGGTTCTACAAAGATACTCAGTGGTGACCACACCTCCACGGGGAAGGATCCTGTGGATACTTCGCTGGCTCGCGTGCCAGTCGAGAGTGGGCTGAGCCAGGGGAGGCAATCCTGGACGAAGAGGGGGAGGGGGACCCAGAGGCAGAGGATGACTCGGAGGTCAGAGATGCAGGCAGCCAGGAGCACATTTCTACCCCGGAAGAGCCTAGCCAGTCACAGCAGTCAGAGCTTGGCGAAGCGCAAACAGGAAAGGAGGCCCCTGGTAAGTGGATCTGATTTTGGGAATCGCTGAAGCGAGGTGCTGGGGGCAGGCGGGTTGCAGGAAGCAGGCTTGTCTCCCGCCTCACGCCTAGTCTGAGCGACGGACCAGGCTGTTGATACACTCCCTCACTTCACGGGAATCTGCCTCCGAGATCTCCAGGAAACGCTCATGGATACATGGGGCAATCCACTGCCGCAGGTTGCTCAGCAGAGCTGCTTTGTTTCTTGCCCCATTAACGGTAACTTCCCCGCGCCACTGTGCCGTGATGGATGGGGGGACCATTGCTGCACACAGGCTAACTGCACAGGGGCCAGGGTGGAAGCTGCAGGCTTGGAGAAGAGCCTCCCTTAATTCCCTGCTTACCCTCAGCAGCGAGATATCTTCCATAATGATCACCTCCTGTGGAAAGTGTGGGGACAGGAATGATTATCAGGCCCACCCTACAGTGCTGGCTCTCCCCAAGTGCCACGTGCCCAGTGTACGGCAGGGTCCAGGAACAGTGATTTACCCTGCCCCTGCGGCTACTCACCATTTTGGGGGTCTTGTGGCTCATATGTGCTTGCCTGGGGTCAGTCAATTAGTGACAGGTGTGTGCGTATTGGCTGTTTTAAAGCACCGAATCAGTGTTGTCTGTGTTGCAAACAATATTGCTTCTGTAAAATGTTGCATTTGAACTTCACAGAGATGACCTTGGGAGCACAGCCTCCCTCTTTGTTATCGGTGGCAGAATGGTTGTGTAGTATTAGGAAGTGTCCAAGAAGAATAAGGAGGACTTTCTGCGCGAGGTTATGATGCACTCCGCCGCCGAGAAAAAAAGAGTCAAAGGAGTGGCAGGACAGCAAGAAAAGGGACTGAAACAAGAATGCAGGACACCAGAAAGAAGCCATGGAGCAGCTCCTAACAGTTATGGAGTGCCAAACGGACATGTTCCAGGCGACACTAGCTCTTCAAACCGAGCAGCTCTGTGCCCGCCCTCCCCTGTAGCCGCTGTTGCCAAACTCTTTCCCATGCACCCCCCCCACCCACACTGCCAACACAGTTATCAACCTCCTGGCTCCACTCTACCCGCAGCATTCCACTCCTCCTGCTCACAGTCCAGCAGTGCGGACTCCCACTACCCACTGCACTCAACACCCATCCCTCTGTAGTTTGGCCCGGCTGAAGTACAGCACCCGCTACATCTTACTCCAAAGGAGAAGGTTGGGTATGATCCCTGGACATACACAAATCTGTGGCCATCCTGGGACCCCTCCTCCTCTTGAGACCTTCCCTTCCCCCTTCCCCCATCCCCCTCCCTGCTGATGATTTCTTTCGTTTGACTCTCTCCTCTCGTTGTTGTCTTTCCATAAAAGAATTGTGTGTGTTTATTTGAAAGCAATCTTTATTCTATCATGTGAAAGCAAAAAAAGCACTGCAAAGCAACATACAATTATGTTAAGGCCCCTTCTTGCATCATGTGCACCAATCACCTCCTAGCATTACAAGCACTGCAATCCCAAGCATAGCAACAAATATTAGTGGCTTTCAGCTTCAAATTGCTGCCTCAAAGCATCCCTGGTTCTTGTGGCCCCGCGCTGTGCCCCTCTAATAGCCCTGGTCTCTGGCTGTTCAAACTCAGCCTCCAGGCGTTGATCCTCTGTGATCCAGCCCTGAGTGAAGCTTTCACCCTTCCCTTCACAAATATTATGGAGCGTACAGCATGCTGCTATGAGCATAGGAATATTGTCATCGGTCATGTCCAGCTTCCCATACAGGCATCACCAGCAGGCTTTTAAATGGCTGAATACACACTCAACAGCCATTCTGCACTTGCTCAGCCTGTTGTTGACAGGCTGCTCCTTGCTGCTGTCAAGGTGCCTTGTGTAGGGCTTCATGAGCCATGGCATTAAGGAGTAGGCGGGGTCTCCCAGGAGCACAATGGGCATTTCGATTTCCCCTCTGGTGATCTTGCGGTCAGGGAAGAAAGTCCCTGCTTGCAGTTTCTTGAACAGGCATCTGATGAAGTGAGCTGTAGCTCACAAAAGCTCATGCTCAAATAAATTGGTGAGTCTCTAAGGTGCCACAAGTACTCCTTTTCTTTTTTTGAACAGGCCAGTGTTCCGAAAGATGCATGCATCATGCACCTTTCCAGACCAGCCTGCATTAATGTCTGTGAAAAGCCCACGGTGATCCACAAGCACCTGGAGAACCATTGAGAAATACCCCTTCCGATTAATGTACTCAGTGGCTAAGTGACTGGTGCCAGAATTGGAATATGTGTGCCATCTATCGCCCCTCCGCAGTTAGGGAATCTCATTTGTGCAAAGCCATCCACAATGTCACGCACGTTGCCCAGAGTCATGGTCTTTCAGAGAAGGATGCGATAAATGGCCCTGCACACTTCCATCAACATGACTCCAATGGTCAACTTTCCCACTCCAAACTGGTTAGCGACTGATCGGTAGCAGTCTGGAGTAGCCAGCTTCCACAGTGCAATCGCCACATGCTTCTCCAGCGACAGGGCAGCTCTCATTCTCATGTCCTTGTGCCGCAGGGTTGGGGCGAGCTCATCACACAGTCCCATGAATGTGGCTTTCCTCATCCGAAAGTTCTGCAGCCACTGCTTGTCATCCCAGACGTGCATCACGATGTGATCCCACCACTCAGTGCTTGTTTCCTGAGCCCAAAAGCGGCGTTGACTGTGGTCAGCACCTCCGTGAATGCCACAAGCAATCTCATGTCATAGCTAGTATGCGTGGCGAGATCAATGTCGCACTCCTCTTGCCTTTGCAGTTTAAGGAATAACCCCACTGCCACTCGTGATGTGTTGGTCAGAGCGAGCAGCACACTGGTCAGCAGCTCGGGATCCATTCCTGCAGCCCGAAAGAGGCAGGGCCCGGCGCGCAGTACACAAACCGTTGAGAGATGGCGCCAAATGCGGACGGAAGCAAAGGGATTGCTGGGATGCAAAGCAATGCATCATGGGACATTGGGACAAGACCCAGGATGCCCTGCAACCCCTTCCGCCTTCCCACAAGTCTTAGTGGCAAAAGAGAAAGAGGTGCTCTGTGGGATAGCTGCCCAGAGGGCACCGCTCCAAATAGCGCCGCAAGTGTGAACACGCTACTGTGCAGGCAGCTGTCAGGGTGAACACACAACAGCGGTTTTCCTTCGGTGCTTTCTGAGCGGCACTGTACCTTTGCAAGTGTAGACATGCCTTTAAGTCATCAGGTTATTCCATCACTGCTACAAGCCTGATCCAAGAACTTTGCAATTATTGTATGCATGTGATTCCTTTAACCAATTTTAACTCTCACCTTTCTTTCTTTCTTTCTTTTTATAAATAAACTTTCAGATTTTAGATACTAAAGGATTGGCAACAGCATGATTATTGGGTAAGATCTGAGTTGTATATTGACCTAGGTGTGTGGCTGGTCCTTTGGGATCAGGAGAACCTTTTATTTGACAAAATTGGTTTTAAAGAACCACTCATCTTTAAGTCTAGTGTTTTGGGTGGTGATACAAGGACTGGAACGTCTATGGAAACTGCTTTTCTGACTTCTTGTTAGCCAGTGTGGTGAAACAGAAGTTTACTTTTGTTGCTGGTTTGGTATATCTCATGGGAGAATAACCACCAGTTTTGGGGTGTGTCTGCCCTATTTCTCAGCAGTTTGTCTTGAATTTGGTATTCTCAGTTGTGACCCATGGAGGCACAGTTACACCAATGCAGTGACCACTGCCTGAGTGTGCAGGGAGCCTGGAACCATCACTCACCAGCCCTCCAGCTGAATGAGTGGTTCGCTCTGGAATCTAAAGGTGCAGTTACATTTCTATATTAACTACTTCACTGCAGCCTCTGTTAGCAGACACATCTAATCAGTGTGCTGCTCCCACAACCCATCTGTCCCCTAGGCTATGGCCCCGCACTGCTAGGGAGTTTTCCCGAGATTCAGCCTAAACCTCTCTTTACTGTTTCCTCCCTTCACCCCAGCTCTGTCCCCTCGATGACCCAGTGTGAATTCAGCCAGTGGCAGGCTTGGCAATCTCTTACCCATGTCACGGTGTACAGAGCAGGGTTTGTGTATTGGACAGCGGGGTTCCTGCTGGCGGGAGTCGGGTGGGGGTATTGGCCAAAGTCCTCTGCAAGCGTGAAGGCCAGTTCAGCCATTGCTGTCAGTAAGAGCAATGTGGTCAGCGCCTGGGGGAGAGCAGCTGTTAGGAGAGACACTGGCCTTGTCCCTGCCTGTTGGACTACTGGGGAACACAGCCCTAGGTCTGTCAACACCACCGCAGGGGAGACAAGTGGTGGAAGTGGTAGCATGCCCACAAGCCCCACACCCTGTTACATCCCTCCACCCCATGCAGGCCTAATATTAACCCTCTAGTCCAGGGCCATTCCCAAGGTCCTGTTCCATCTGTCTGGGTCCACATGCCTCCTTCCTCATGAGTTCATGCCATTCTGGCCTTATGAGCACAAAACTCCGATACCCCACAAAGCCCTCGTTCCCACTGTGTTCTCCACCCTGCACCCCATTACATACCTCCAGTCCAGGGCGTTCCCCAACCCACGCCCCAGTACACCCCATTACATCCCATTCTATCCCTCCAGCCCAGGACGTTCCCCACCCCATTTCCCATTCCACCCCGTTACATCCCTCCAGTCAAGGGCATTCCCCACCCCTGACCCCATTACAGCAGATGACATCCCTCCACCCCGGCCCCATTATCCCCCTGGTTCTGTAGGGCCATAGGATGCTGTACCTGCTTGGTGAGGTAGATTTTGGTTAGAGATGATTTCTTGGTCCTGGGTTTAAACATGGGAAGAAGCTGCCAAGGGGATGAAAGCCAGAGAAAGCCCAGAGGGATCCAAACAAGCACGGTCTGTTCAAAGCAGAGCGGCAGGTCGGGCTGCGGTACATCCAGTAAGGAAGCGTTCTGGGTGGGGCAGACACAGCGAGAGCAGAATCAGAGTCACACCACAAACTCACCAGCATCCCCTGCCCGGAGCACCACTCCACCTGCATGCACCCTGACACCATGCGCCCAAGTACCTCTCCCGCTGCAAACCTCAGCCTTCCCCTGCAGGCAACCTGAACCCAAAACACTGAGAGCATCCCTCCTGCTTCACCTGCCTGACCCCTAACCCCTCAGACCTCTCCCCCTAAACACACACCAAACCCCACATACCCCACAGCACCCCTCCCCTTCACCTGCCTGACCCCAAACAGCCTCAGCACATCCCTCCCCTAATCATGCACCCAACCCCATATACCCCACAGCACCCCTCCCCCTTCACCTGCCTGACCCCTAACCCCCCAGAGCACCTCTCCCCCTAGACACCTCAGAACATCCCCTCCCCCTAAACAAACCCTGACCCCAAACCCCTCCCCAAACACCCACTCAATTCCTAAGCCCTCAAAGCACGCCTCCCCCTAAACACACACCTGACCTCCATCCCCTCAGAGTACCCCTCCTACACACTTGTACAATAAATACAAAATTCAAGAATTAGAATGAATTTAAATTTGGTTGAAGAAATAGATTTGTGCTGTAAAGAAAGGCCCTAAGCAGCAAGCAGAATGAAGGCCTTGAAAATAATGAGTTACCAGGCCAGAAGGAATGAAGTAGGGAGGACGTCTTGTTCAAGGAATAACTAATGAGATAATGGGAAGTTTCTAAAAAAAAGCCTCTGGTGATAGGGGTGCCTGCTGATGGCTTTCTATAAGGCAAAGAGAATTTGTCATAAAAGGAGCCAACATGGCCCTTCCCAACCCCACACACGTGCTACAGCCTGCGTGAACCCAGGTGCCCCGGAGAAACTGGGGCAGCAAGGAGGGAGGAAAGGCCTTGGGGAGAAAGGTGGTGGTAAATGTTATCTGGATTAAGACTGGACACCTCGTTCCCCTGCACACCCCCAACCCCATCCCCCCAGAGAACACCCCCGACACCGTCCCCCCGGGAGCCCTCGTCCCCCTGTGTGCCCCCGACCCCATCCCCCCAGAGCCCTCATCCCGCTGCGCACCCCCGACCCCATCCCCCGGGAGCCCTCATCCCCCTGCGCACCCCCGACCCCATCTCCCTGGAGAACACCCCCAACACCATCCCCCCGGACCCCAGTCCCCAGGAGCCCTCGTCCCTCTGTGCAATCCCGACCCCATCCCCCCAGAGACCTCATCCCGCTGCGCACCCCCGACCCCATCCCCCGGGAGCCCTCGTCCCCCTGCGCACCCCCGATCCCATCCCCCGGGGAGCCCTCGTCCCCCTGCGCACCCCCGACCCCATCCCCCGGGAGCCCTCGTCCCCCTGCGCACCCCCGACCCCATCCCCCCGGGAGCCTTCGTCCCCCTGCGGACCCCCGACCCCATCCCCCCGGGAGTCGTCCCCCCCCTGCGCACCGCGGACCCCATCTCTGGAGCCCTCATCCCCCTGCACGCCCCCGACCCCATCCCCCTGGGAGTCGTCATCCCCCTGCGCACCCCCGACCCCATCCCCCCAAAGCCCTCGTTCCCCTGCGCACCTGTCACGAATTACACCTAATTGGTCACGCACACAAACTGCTGCGAATTATACCTGATAGGTCACGCACAGTTCGAGTCTAGGCTGAGGCACACGAACAAAGTCCACAACTGCAGAGTTCCCAAAGATATTAAGTTTATTACGCTCGAGCGTGGTGCACCCCTGCTATTCAGGAGGGGACCCCGAATGCAGGTTATACAGAGATTATATACCTTTTAGCAAAGCATGTTGCCCTCCTCGGAAACCTTAGCCAATAGACAAACCCTTCCCTTATCTACCACCTAACCCTGCTAAGTGCACCCCCCCCCCACAAACCATTACTTCAGCTACACAGCATGGTCCTAAAGCAATGCACCAGTAGCCTTTCTTTACAGGATGGGAGGCTCGCATCAAGGCCAGGAGGCAGGGAGTTAGAAACAGACAAAGAACAGAAACCGGGAGTCGAGGCAGGCTGGAAACAAGGAGGGGGGGTTTTCACAAAAATGCAGTATCTAAGAAACTCCTCCTGGTGCATAATGTGTTTGCTTTTAAACAATAGCGGGCCCCAAACCAAAATAAAGTCACATATGCTAACTTTTCCTTAACAGCACCCCCGACCGCATCTCCCTGGAGCCCTCGTCCCCCTGCGCACCCCCGACCCCATCCCCCGGGAGCCCTCGTCCCCCTGCGCACCCCCGACCCCACCCCCCCGGGAGCCCTCGTCCCCCTGCGCACCCCCGACCCCACCCCCCCGGGAGCCCTCGTCCCCCTGCGCACCCCCGACCCCATCCCCCCGGGAGCCCTCGTCCCCCTGCGCACCCCCGACCCCATCTCCCGGGAGCCGTCGTCCCCCTGCGCACCCCCGACCCCATCCCCCCGGGAGCCCTCGTCCCCCTGCGCACCCCCGACCCCATCCCCCCGGGAGCCCTCGTCCCCCTGCGCACCCCCGACCCCATCCCCCCGGGAGCCCTCGTCCCCCTGCGCACCCCCGACCCCACCCCCCCGGGAGCCCTCGTCCCCCTGCGCACCCCCGACCCCACCCCCCCGGGAGCCCTCGTCCCCCTGCGCACCCCCGACCCCACTCCCCCGGGAGCCCTCGTCCCCCTGCGCACCCCCGACCCCACTCCCCCGCGAGCCCTCGTCCCCCTGCGCACCCCCGACCCCACTCCCCCGCGAGCCCTCGTCCCCCTGCGCACCCCCGACCCCATCCCCCCGCGAGCCCTCGTCCCCCTGCGCACCCCCGACCCCATCCCCCCGGGAGCCCTCGTCCCCCTGCGCACCCCCGACCCCATCCCCCCGGGAGCCCTCGTCCCCCTGTGCACCCCCGACCCCATCCTGCAGGAGCCCTCATCCCCCTGCGCACCCCCGACCCCATCCTGCGGGAGCCCTCGTCCCCCTGTGCACCCCCGACCCCATCCCCCCGGCTGCCAGTGGAGTCCTTGCCATCCTGTAACACTGAGTTAAAACAACTGCCTCCTTCCCCGGAGCAGAAAGGGCACCTGGGGCTGTGTCTGTCCTGTCTCCGGAGGACAGCGTGCCCTGCCGTGCCGTGCCCCATGTCTCTGGACACAGTCTGGGAGGGGGCGAGCTCAGGCCACTGGCTGCTTTTCAGATCATGCTCATCTCACCATTACCTGCTCCTCCCCAGTCTGGCTTGCCACGGTGGATGGTTGGGCTGCGTGCTATGCATGTGCAGTGTCCAGCACCCGACAGGGCCCTTCGGCATTACACCCATGGGAAACAACGACTACAACGCCAGAGCCCCGACCTGGGCCATGCCTCCTTCCCATGAGGGTGCTTTGCCTCTGAAAGGACTGGGGGACCCCAGGCTTTGGCTTGTGTTTTCTGCTCTCCCCAGGTATTCACGTGCCCCTGCCCTGTGGGGTGAGGACTCTGCGAGGACATGCAGCCACTTACCCAGAAAACGGAGCCACAGAACTCCTCCAGTGGTGCAGGCATGGCCCAGGCGTTTGCGGAGCTGACAGCTCCTTCCTCTTCGCCCTCTGCAGGGGTGTGTTAGCCCTGAGCGGGTGAGCAGGGTAAAAATCCCAAACACCCCGAAGAGGGAGGATGAGATCAGATGGCAGGGCAGTTAATCATTAACTTTGTCTTGCTCTTGCACAAAGCCCCAAATGGAGCGATGACTCAGGGTCCTCGGAAACCTGTACAGGACCCTGGGCAGGCAGACCCCAGCTGAGAGCCACAGGGGGGCCCCAGCAGGCAGACCCCAGCTGAGAGCCACAGGGGGCCCCATGGATCAGCTATCTGTCTACACTGCAGTTGAAAACCCTCAGCTGACAAACAGCGCCAGCTGACTCGGGCTTGCAGGACGTTTAACTGCCATGTAGACGCTCAGGCTGGAGCCTGGGTTATAGGACTCTGCGAGGTGGGAGGGTCCCAGAACTCAAGCTGCAGCCTGAGCCCAAATGTCAACACTGCAATTCAACATCCCCTTAGCCCAAGCCCGGGCCAGTGCAGACACAGGCTCTGGGAATAGCCCAGGCTCAGAAATTCCAGCAGACCCCAGCTGTGATCCATGGGATGCCCCGAGAGACACAATCTCAGACTGATCTAGTGAAACCCTTGGCAGCAGGAGGAAGACAAGTGTTGCCAAAGTGTAAGAAAATGCCCCACCCCTCAGGTATCAGTCAGGAGGGGTAAACCCCTCTGCGTGCCTCCCCAGCCCCATGGGCCCTGCTCACACCTGTGTGCCCCCTCAGCCCCTGCTCACACCCGTGTGCCCCCCCCAGCTGAGAGCCCTATGGGCCATGTTCACACCCTTCTGTGTGCCCCCCCCGAGCCCCACGGGCCCTGCTCACATCCTTGTGTGCCCCTCCCCAGCATGGCAGGGGTTGAGCTGACAGCACTGGCCTACACCACCGGCTTGAAGGGGGCCCTTTACTCCTTACAACATCAAATGGGGATATGGGGCAGGAGATGGACTTCTGGGCTTTACACTGGGATGGATGGTCCTCCAGAGCTCCCTCCCTGCCTCGGGGGGATGGCGGGTCACTCCTGGTGAGGCTGCCTGGATACCAAACCGTAACCACCCAGCTAAGGGAGTGCAGAGCAGGGGAGGGCAGCAGGCAGGGCCACAAGAGAAGCTACATGGCATGTCTTCTAGATAAAGAATTGGACCTGCCCTTGCAGTTCCACCCGAGGGCCAGCAGGCAGCGCAGGATCTCATGAAAGGAGCACATGCGGGATGCTGGAACAAACTGGGATAAGCCAAGGGAAAATTTGTTGTCTCATTCCTTAAGTAATTAGTAACTAGCTCAAGGTCAACAATGGTTCAATAAGTAATTGCACTAGCATTAGCTACGAGCCACCGGCAGAGAGGCGGGTCCAATGTCCAGGGATGACAATGCAGAACTCTCACCAGTTAATTATTAGAGGCTTCATCGATTTAAATACCATCTTCATTTCACAAACAACGCCAGCCCCGACCCCACGTCGGACCCTTTAACACAGGGTTTCTCAATGCCGGGTCCGCCAGTCCCTAAGATCTCCATGACACAGCTGAGGAAGGCAGCAAGCCAGGCCCCGGTAACAGAAAGGTTGAGAAACACACCGTGCAGGTACCAAAACATTCCTGATGGACACCCAGGAACCTGCAGCCTTGTACACAGGGGAGAGCTAGAAAAAACAGCCGTTCATAGTGCAACAAAATCCCATCTGTAGTGTGGATTGTGACCTCTCTTTGAGACCTGCAACACAGCTGCTCCTTTCCTCCTTTCTTGATCACCAGGGACAACTCCACTAGCCTGCCCATAACTCAACCCTGTAACCTGGGCATCATCTTTAACTCAGCTCTCTCTCTAGAGCCTCTCATCCAGGCTGTCTAAATCTTACCAATCCTTTCGGCATGATGTCTGTAAGGTCTGGCCTTTCCCAGCCATCCACACAGCGAAAGCTCTGGTCCAAGCTCTCCTCATCTCACATCTCGATTACTGCACAATCCTTTTCTCCAGCTGTGACAAATGCAATCTGCCCCCACTCAGATCCATTCAGAATGTGCTGCAAAGACCATTTTCCTTGCTCATGACTTTGACCATGCCGTCCCTCTCTTTGTGTCCCTCCACTGGCTCCCCCTTCTCTAGTTCATCAAACATAAGCTGCTTGTCTCCACTTTCAAGGCCCTTCACCATCTCTCACAGGCTATTGAGAGGCTGCCTCCCACCTCCATTCTGCCAGTGGCTCCAGCCTCCATTGTCCATCTGTCACAAGCAAGCGCCTTTGCACTTTCCCCCATGCTGCCTGCCCTCCCCCCGCAAGGTATGAGCTCCCCATAAGCATCCACAAAGCCACCTCATTATCCGCCTTCCAATTACTCCTTTGCTGGGATACCTACAAAATACTTGGCAATGATTAGGCAGTTGGTGTGCTGAGGCCGCAGCCTGGCCTACTGACCGAGATTTCTTCACTTCTGAGGGCTCAGTTTCTCCATTTTGCAGCCAATGATTTTAGTTTATTGTTCATTTATTGTGTGATTATGATTAACATATTATGTCATATAGTTATTGTATGCTAGAGCAGTGGTCTCCAAAGTGGGGGGTGCGCACCCCAGGGGGTGAGCCAGAGGATCCCAGGGGGTGCAGGGCAGGAGGAGTGCCACCGGACGGCACTCCAGTGTTCTTTTTCTTCGGCGGCAGCTCTGCATGCCTGCAGCAGGTCTTCCCCTCCGGTGGCACGACTGCGACAGGTCTTCCCTCCTTCTTTCTTCGGCGGCACGTCTTCCCATCTTCTTTCTTCGGCAGCACGCCTGCGGTGAGTCTTCCCCTCTCCTTTCTTTGGCGGCACCGTGGGGGTGCATGATCCAAAAACTTTGGAGACCACTGTGCTAAAGAGAGCTAAATTGTAGGATTATAGAAGTATAAGATTGATCAGTAGTTAGAAGGGATAATTATGTATTAGATATCTAAGTAAGAAGGGCTGAAATGCAAGGCCTACAGGCTGAGACCTGTCAGATGTCAGCTTACCCATACAAGACCATAGGCTTAAGAAATGCTTGACATAAGTAAGTGACCAAAGAATGACCCTATGCCACAAGATTACGGGCAAAGCAGTATCAATGGGTGATATTGCAAACAATTAACAGTAATTTTTTGCTTACAAGATCCCCGGTAGTCACATTTTTCTAACACATGCCCTAATCGCAGGGTGCACAATGCGTGTAAATGCTAATGAGGTATAGTCAGAATCACATTATAAAAGAGGGTGCCCAGAGTGAGACAATTGAGCTGTCTATGGGAAACCCAGCAGGAACCATCTCTCTACTGAGGATCAGTCCATGACAGACCCATCAGATCCTAACACTATCTAGGAGGATGTGACTATAACTATATTGGTAACTTGAGCATAGGTCTGTAGAGAATTTCTATATGCTTGGGTAACCATAACTTTGCTGATAACTTTAATAAAACTTTGTGAGAGACTTGTACTGGTAAATGTGTGTGTGGTCACTACCCCTGGTCTTTATGTGTTACTAGAGACTCTAAATCTGAAGCAAGTAGCAGAGGTGACTTTCATTCTGTTAAGCTTGAAACTGTAGCCACCAGAGCCGAACCCACGATGGTGTAATGCCACATTACTAAATTCACTTTAAATAAAATAAAAGGCTACAATTTGTTCTTTGTACTAACTCCAAGATTTTTTCAAATGATTTCCCTGTGGTTTTCTTTAAGAAAAGGGGAAGAGACCTGAGCTTTCTGTTTATGAGGCTGACAAGCTTTGTCAGCAGAACCTGTGTGTTGTTTGAGTTCTAGATATAGTTCTCAGTTCAGTGTCTCCTGAACGCCTCTGCCAACCTTAGCCATGGATTGCTAAATCAGCCTGAAAGCAAGAGTCCTGAATTCAAATGACCTTAACTCTGAATGAAATCATTTCCTCGTGCTGACTGCATCCTGCGCAGATTCCCTGGAACATGACTCCTTTGCAAGCACGTCACGACTCACCATAGCAGATACCATTCACATTGGCCAGCATGACACAGACCATCAAGCCCTTTCCGTAAGAATGAGCCACAGTGACACGGGAGTGGCTGCAGGGTGTTTATTTGACAATCACTGCTGGTAATGCACAATTTAGTTACCCTTAGCTAAGGTCCCCCCTCCCAATTGCTGCTGAATGGTTTGTGCCACTACAACAGCCAGGAATGGGTCCTTGGTGGTTGTTTTTTTTTTTTTTTCCCTAAAAAGCCAGTTTAAGCCTACAGTCCAGGGAGCGTGTCCAGGTGAAGCCAATGAAGAGACTGCAGGTTCCGTCATAGTATCCACTTCATTGACAGCCCTTGTGAGACGGAAGTCTGAGCCCATCTGTTCAGATGGGCAGAGAGGATCCCAGGGTCTGCGCGCTCCTGTCCCCCACTCAGCACTTGCCCTCTACAGGATGTTCTTTGCAATAGCGTTCAGGGTCCTCACTTGAGCCACATCTGCTACCTTTAGGGAATATTCGGAGACAGAGAGAGAGGATCCCATGGCAACACTGCTGTTTCTGTCAGGAAAACCAACAGGGGACTGATTACTGTCTGGAATGTAGAACAGCTGGACACAGACCCTAGCCAGGAGACATCAAGGTAACTGCCAAGCTACAGCATTGTCTCCTCTTTTCTCAGCAGCTGGCAGAGGATCTTCCGGTGCCACCGCCGAGTTAACAGAGATGCTAGACAGTAGCAGCAGGAGAAGCGGTATCCCAAGCAGAGGAAAGGGTCCTACCTCTAGGCCAGAGGCACCAGCATTACGGGAACGAAGTACAGACCTCCTAGACCCATGTCTCACAGAGATGCACCCCCACAGCCCACCACGGCACCAGCATCAGGGCTCATGCTCCCAAGTGCCATTCACATACCTCAGTGCGCTCATGCCAGGAATCATGCTCCCAACAGCTGAACACAGGAGGTTAACGCATCCAAGGGGACCTCATCGTGCACAGGACTCGCGCCCCCAAACGCTGAGCCCAGCTGAATTCATGTGCCCCAGAATACCAGTGCCAGGATTCACACATCTAGCCCCCCCGAAGCACAATTCTGACACCCTGGGGCATCAGCAGGATCAGGGAGTTTTCTCTGTAATTCGCAGACTCACTTTCAGAGCAGCAAATCTGTGGGAGGAACAAGCCAGACTGTAACTCCTCACTGGCTTAGTGCAGAGACAACCTCTTACCTGAACTTCATTCCTGAGTCCCGGGCTGAGCGAGCAGAGCAGTGAAACTCAGGTGCACCAGAGCCCTCAAGAATCCTCTGCAGGTTCCTCTCTGTTATACCACCCCCTAGTGGAAAGAATACATTCATACATCACATTCGAGCAGGACATCCTGAGCATCACCCGGTGACTAGCCCCTAAGACCAGATCCAGCCTGGACAGCAAAGGGAAACAGCACCACAGAGGCACAGGAGGCTGGATGAGGAGCTGCATGGGACCCCTGGCTGATCCAGAGAGTATCCCCAGACCTCACAGAATGCAGCAGCTGTACAGGGCTTCACTGCCCACAGCAGGTAGCGGGAATGGTGGCCTTTACGTTCCCTGGAGGGAGGGAGAGCCACTCCCCGGTGAGGCAGCAGAATGGTTCAAAGCTGAAACATGGATCTTATGCACCTGGGCACGTGCATGAGACTGGGACCCCAGAGCCAGGGACAGATTCAGCCCCCAGTACGTGCACAAAGTTGCAATAGAGTCATTACCTGGCACCACCACAATCCTGCCCTTTGCCTGAAAAGGAGCAGAGTGACAGGTGTTAATGCTCTTGCCCACTCCAGCTTGACACACAGGAGAGACACAGTACTTGCATGCGCCCCATCTATATGCAGCCTATCATGTGGAGGATCTTGGAGTAGCATGAAGAATTCACACTCACACACCTCAGGACATGCCCAGTTATGCAGCTCACAGCATCGTCCCCAAGACACATTAGACCAGGGGTCGGAAACTTTCAGAAGCGGTGTGCCAAGTCTTCATTTATTCACTCTAATTTAAGGTTTTGTGTGCCAGTAATACATTTTCGCGTGCATTGGGGGGGAGGGATAGCTCAGTGGTTTGAGCACTGGCCTGCTAAACCCAGGGTTGTGAGTTCAATCCTTGACGGGGCCATTTAGGGATCGGGGCAAAAATTGGGGATTGGTCCTGCTTTGAGCAGGGGGTTGAACTAGATGACCTCCTGAGGTCCCTTCCAACCTTGATATTCTATGATTCTAATGTTTTTAGAAGGTCTCTTTCTATAAGTCTGTAATATATAACTAAACTATTGTTGTATATAAAGTAAATAAGGTTTTTAAAATGTTTAAGAAGCTTCATTTAAAATTAAATTAAAATGCAGAGCCCCCTGGACCGGTGGCCAGGACCCGGGCAGTGTGAGTGCCACTGAAAATCAGCTCGCGTGCTGCCTTTGACATGCGTGCCATAGGTTGCCTCCCCCTGCATTAGAGGAAGCCACTGTCCTTGTGATTTTGCCGGACTTTCATTCTTCAGCCTGGTGCCTCCAGTGCGACTCATGCTGGAAACTCCTCCAGCTCTTCTGAAACTCAGCCCCCTGAGACACTTAGAGGCTGGCTCAAGGACTCTGCCTACTTAACATGCTCCAGCCCAGGAACCTCACAGACTCTGGGACACTGCAGCCACTTCTTTCAAGAGCCCCCTAAACTCCAATAACTTACAAGCCAACCAATAATACATGTGTGTGTGCATAGCCGTGTACATGCCCGTGTGTGTGTCTCCATGGACATGCATGTGTCTACATGCATATATGCATATAAAGTGTGAGTATTGTGTCTGTGTGCATGCATGCTGTACTATGTTCTCAGACTTAGCCCTTTGTGCTGTTGGAGTTTAGTCTGCCAGACTGCAGATCTCCCTAAACACACCAGCCAGAAAGTGAGCAGTTAAGTCATTCAACACCCCAGCTACACTCCGCTCATCAGTCCCCCTTGTCAGCCCCAGCTGTTCCCTGCCTTCTGACACTCCTAGCCCAGAGAGCTCTCTCCTCAACCCACGCAATCAACCCCGGAGCACCCCAGCCAGCACCCAATGGTAACATTCATAAACCATCACACTGCGCCGGCCCCTAGTGCCTTCCATCTGACAGTCCCACTGCCTGGGCGGCTCACTCTCTCCGGCGAGGCACTTCGCGATTTTATGTACGTCTCAGACAGAAAAACATGCAGATGAGCCGGACTCATTAAAGCCTCATCTCAGAGAGTCTGTATCCTTGGGATCCTGTCACCATCCCCCCTCATTTCACTCTTCTCGTCCTGCACCTTTCTTACTCCCATTTGTTGCATTTCATCTTAAACAGGATCGTGAGCTTGTGTGTGTGTGTGTTGTTTAGCACAACAGGGCCCAGGCCCTGATGTCCCGGGGGGCCTCCATGTGCTACTGCAATACAAATATGGTGTGAAGGACAACAGACACAGGTGCTGTCACACCAACAGGGAGAGCAAGTTAGAGACAAGGCCCCTCCCCTCCGTGAGGTCACCCCATCTGTAGCCTGTGAGCAAGAGCAGCCCAAGTGGCCTCCCTGTTGGCAGACGCAGATCTCTGCCAAGTGGGGCCTCACAGCTCAAACCCACAAAGCCCTGTTGTGCCCCTGGGGCCAGTGCAGAAGCAGGAGCAGATGGGGAAGGTGCTCCCAGCCAAAGACTTCCCTAGGGGCAGCCCCCACAGAGCAGTGAGTGGTCAGGGTAACTGAGAGCAACAGCAGAGACAGAAGTGGGGGAGGGGGCGCTCACCTGTTCTGTGAGTCTCTTTATTAAGGGTAACCCCTCCAGTGCTGAGCTGTCACAGCCGCTGGTCAGCACCCGCTCGAATCCCAGGGACACCAGGGTCTCCAGGGCCACAAGAGGATCATGGACCATGTCGAAGGCTGAAAGACCAAACAAAGCAGCTCAGAGATGCCATGCTGGCACAAGCTGCAGCACTGAGTCATAGAATCATAGAATATCAGGGTGGGAAGGGACCTCAGGAGGTCACCTAGTCCAACCCCCTGCTCAAAGCAGGGCCAATCCCCAACTAAATCATCCCAGCCAGGGCTTTGTCAAGCCTGACCTTAAAAACCTCTAGGGAAGGAGATTCCACCACCTCCCTAGGTAACGCATTCCAGTGTTTCACCACTCCCCTAGTGAAAAAGTTTTTCCTAATATCCAACCTAAACCTCCCCCACTGCAACTGGAGACCATTACTGCTACCACTGAGAACAGTCTAGATCCATCCTCTTTGGAACCCCCTTTCAGCTAGTTGAAAGCAGCTATCAAATCCCCCCTCATTCTTCTCTTCCGCAGACTAAATAATCCCAGTTCCCTCAGCCTCTCCTCATAAGTCATGTGTTCCAGTCCCCTAATCATTTTTGTTGCCCTTTGCTGGACTCTCTCCAATTTATCCACATCCTTCTTGTAGTGTGGGGCCCAAAACTGGACACAGTACTCCAGATGAGGCCTCACCAATGTCGAATAGAGGGGAACGATCATATCCCTTGATCTGCTGGCAATGCCCCTACTTATTCATCCCAAAATGCTATTGGCCTTCTTGGCAACAAGGGCACACTGTTGACTCATATCCAGCTTCTCGTCCACTATAACCCCTAGGTCCTTTTCTGCAGAACTGCTGCCTAGCCATTCGGTCCCTAGTCTGTAGTGGTGCATGGGATTCTTCCGTCCTAAGTGCAGGACTCTGTACTTGTCCTTGCTGAACCTCATCAGATTTCTTTTGGCCCAATCCTCCAATTTGTCTAGGTCCCTCTGTATCCTATCCCTACCCTCCAGGGTATCTACCTCTCCTCCCAGTTTAGTGTCATCTGCAAACTTGCTGAGGGTGCAATCCACGCCATCCTCCAGATCATTAATGAAGATATTGAAGAAAACCGGTCCCAGGATCGACCCTTGGGGCACTCCACTTGATACCGGCTGCCAACTAGACATGGAGCCATTGATCACTACCCATTGAGCCCGACAATCTAGCCAGCTTTCTATCCACCTTACAGTCCATTCATCCAGCCCATACTTCTTTAACTTACTGGCAAGAATATTGTGGGAGACCGTGTCAAAAGCTTTGCTAAAGTCCCACCCATCAGCCAGCTCACCAGCCAAGGGCGGGTGGATATATCCGGGGCCTAGAACCAAAGGCTTCCCTCACAGCTGCCAACCCCTGCACAGAGGCTTGGCATACACTGCCCCCACTCAGGGCAGCAGCACGGCCATAGAGCCTGAGCCCGCACGGCCCCCACTCCCAGGCAGCCGGACGGCTACAGAGCCTGCTGGATCCGCAAGACCATAGAGCCTGGGCCCTCAGAGCGCCGGGCAGGGGCACAGGCATAGAGCCTGGGCCAGCTCCTTCACAGCAGGACAGCACAGAGAACAACTCACCGCGGTGGAAGGTGACTGGCAGGGGACGACAAACAGCTGCAAAGAGAAGAGTTCACATGGTTAGTGCAGGCCTCGCTGTGTGAGGAGAGGATGCTGCATCAGAGTGGGGTCCCTTTCTGTCAAGGTTCCCTCCCCACTCTGAACTCTAGGATACAGATGTGGGGACCGGCATGAAAGACCCTCTAAGCTTATTTCTACCAGCTTAGGTTAAAAACTTCCCCAAGGCACAAATCTCTATTTGTCCTTGGACTGAGGTATGGTGCCACCACCAAGTGATTTAACAAAGAACCAGGGAAAAGGACCACTTGGAGTTCCTATTCCCACAAAATATCCCCCCAAGCCTACACCCCCTTGCCTAGGGAGGCTTGAAAAATAAACAAGGTGAGCACAAACCAGACCCGTGGGTTTGTAGGACACTAAAAACCCCATCAGATTCTTAACAAACAGAACTTTATTATAAAGAAAAAAAAGTAAAAGAAGCACCTCTGTAAAATCAGGATGGAAGATAATTTTACAGGGTAATCAGATTCAAAACACAGAGGATTTCCCTCTAGGCAAAACTTAAAAGTTACAAAAACCAGGGATAAACCTCCCTCTAACACAGGGAAAATTCACAAGCTGAAAACAAAAGGTAATCTAACGCGCCTTGCCTTATTTACTTACTCTTTTTGTAATATCAGAGATTTGTACAGGATGGTTTATAGAGGAAGGAGTTTTTTGACCTGATGCTTCTCTGCTTTCCCCAAAGAACACACCAACAAAGCCTCCCCCCCGCCCCCATGTGAAAGTATCTTCTTTCCCCACTGGTCCTTTTGGTCAGGTGCCAACCAGGTTATTTGAGCTTCTTAACCCCTTACAGATAAGGAGGAATTCTAGGCTACCCTTAGCTGTATGGTTATGACACTTTCTCTTCCTAACTGCTGAAAGAGTGGCCCAAAGACAAGCTCCTGGACCATCTTTGGAGAGCCCAGCAGGGAGCATAGCCACACTGGAGAGGTGAGATGGCTGTTTCCTCCACCAGCCTTTGGAGAGGCCCAGGCTACCTAGGCTCCGGCACGGGTTTGTATATTTATGGGCCTTTTAAAGTCTCCATGTGTTTTCTGTGAAGCTCCTTGTGTATGGACTGCCCTGCAGCAGTGGGAATGGCTGGGACAGTGGCCCATCCATGCGATGAGCCCTGCAATCCTAAATTCCACTCTCTACTGCATACTGTGCTTTAGACTCATGGAAGACGGGGCTATGCATCACCGAAAGCCTGAATCGGAGAGTAGCAAAGGGTGCTCTGCATTGCAATGGCTGAAAGGCCGACCAGATTGCCAGCTTTTGTGTAGCAGACAGAGCCTCAGTCAATGGCCCTGAGAACAGTGATAAACTGGGTTTGTGCCTAGAGTCCCTCTACCACCCAGCCCCACTTGTGGTGTGCATTAAGGAGAAAGGATCAATCCGGTGGGGTGGAGGGCCTGGGAAACCAGGGGAACAAACTTGACACTGGCAGGAGTGTTTCCAAGTGTCTGAAGGGAGTACTCAGACACATCGCAGTTCCTCTGTCTGGAACACTGAAAGGAACCACTGTCTCAGGAGGGCATAGCTGAGTCCATATTCCCTCAGATACACACTTCTGCTACCACTATGAATGACCCAATGATTGCTGGGAACGCGGTGGGTGCTTCTCCCCTGACTGTCCAGACTCTCTCTGGATGACAAATTTTTTGCCCCCAGTTAGTGGGTCTCTATTCCCACCATGGGAGCAACAAAATTTTGTTCTGCTTATGAGTAACATCAGCAGCTGCTTTCAAGAGCTGATCTTTACCCTGGCTGTTAGACAGGGACAGTGATGATGCTGCCTATATCACCCTTATCGTCTAATTCACACAGAGGGATTCTAGCTCCTTTAAGAGACAGCTTCCTCTGCAGGGACGATTTCTAGGCATTCAGAAAGGAGTCTGCTCTCCCATCACAGAGGCAGGGAAAGGATCAGGATCAAAGCTATGTGGGAAGCCAGAGAGTTAACCAGTCTGAGCTCTCCCCTGCTTTTCCACCACTTCCACAGAGCCCTCCACTGAGGACTGCTCCTTCGGACCGGAGCTGGTTATTTTCCTGACGAAGCTCAAGCTGTCTCCTCTGTTGACTATACCAGCCCCTGCAGACCATCCCATGTCACATGTAGTGCAGAGTCCTGGACAGACCCCTCTCCTCTCGCTGCACCTTCTAGGGTGTGTTCGTCTGCAGCCCAGGACCCCGAGGATCACAGATCTCAGACAGTCAGCTGCTAGCTTGGCCTCCCTGTGTCTTGGCTACAGCTCACAGATGAGGTGCTGGAGGATCCTGTCCTCCCTTGGCTCAGAAGGGGTTCGGGTCTCCCACAGCCCAGCTGCTCCAGGCAACGCCAGTTCCACCCACTTTCTGCATTTTTTCATTTCTCCCCTTTAGGCCTGTTTTTCTCAGCTATTTTGAAAGACAGAAAAATTCAGAGCGAGGTCTGGAACAGCTGGTATGCAGAAGGCCAAGACAAGCACTTCCTGGGTATCTTTACCAAGGTTTCTGAGCTGGCTCTGCTCTCACCCACAAGTAGGAAAGGAAGGTATGGGGGGAGTTTGCTAGCCATAAAATACACTGGCCTCTCCTGCATATACCCTGGATGAGCCTCTCCAGGACGGGCTCTAGGCACCAGCAAAGCAAGCACAAAGCAGCACAATTCTAGGGGCGGCGTTCCAGACATCCTTTTTTTTTTTTTTTTTTTTGGCTTGGGCAGTTGTGGTCTCGGAGCTTGGGGCAGCAAAAAACCTAGAGCCGGCCCTGAGCTTCTCCCTCCCTTACCACATCATCTCGCCCAAGACTGCATTTCAAGCTGGGAACTCCTGGGGACAGCCGCGCTGCCTGTCTGCAAAGCGCTCACCCACAATGCTAGATGGCAGCATGAAACCAGGAGAGGCTGGAGTGAGGGGGCCAGACCCCAGCCAGCTATCATTAGCCAGAGCAACCTACACGACATCTTCCAGCATCACCAGGTCAGATAGCACTAAGCTGTCTGCATCAGTCAGAGCTGAACCCCATAACTGGGGGCCTCCTTACCCAGCAGGGCTGTGCAGAGCTCTGTGTCGATGCGCCCGTCCTCAGTCAGGGCCCCAAACACCAGTCCATCGGCTCCATGCAGCTTGGCTAGGCGGATATCAGCCTTCATCACTTCCAACTCCCGGTCGGAGTAGAGGAAATCTCCCCCACGAGGGCGGATCATCACAAACACTGGGACCCGCACACACTGCTTTACCACCTGCAGGAGTCCTGCCGGGACAGACAGAGAGAGCTCAGCATGGGGACAAGCAGGGCAGACACCCACCCTTCCCACTACAGAGGCCTCCCAGCCCTCACTTCTGTCCAGCAGGGAGAGCCTCACCTGGGGTTCAGGGATGGGAAGGGACCTTTGACCCCCATTATCCTGGAGCATGGGAGTTAGGCAGGAATCCCTGGGGACAGCAGGAGTGAAGAGCTAGGTGGATGGAAGTGAGGTGCTGAAGGGATTGGGAGATTGGGATGCAACTTCCATGGCTGGGCCAGCTGAAGAGCTGGGAGGTTCCCTGCCAAATCCAGGACACGTGGGACCTGCTCCCTGCACTGAGGCCCTGGAGGGTAGAGAAGCCACTAAACTCCATGGACATTGGCAAAGTTTGGGCCAACTGGACAGGAGGCTTCAGAAAATGCATGAATTGGCTCTTCCTCATGCACCCATGGCCCTGCAGGACTGGCCCTCGTCCCACTGAATGCTTCCCCAGTACGTATTCCATTGGTGCACTTGCAGGGCAGTAGTCCTGATGTCCCTGTATGAGCAAGATGCCCTGGGGCACTCACCCATACTGGGCGTGGTTCCTCCTTCCATCAGGCCAGCACACAGCTCAATCCGGCCAGCACCTGGACAAGAGACCGAGTAACAGTCGCTAAGTAAGGGGCACAAACCATCCCTCTAGACTCCTCAGAAGGCCTGGACATGGACCAAGGAAGGGATCTAGGGCTTATGGAATAGGGCCACTGGGAGACAGAAAACTGGGACCTACCGCCTGTAGAGCCAGGACACTAGAACAACAGGCCCCTGCCTTCCCATCAGGATGATAAGCCCGGACACCAGAGCACTGTGCCAAAGGGGAGAGTCACCTGCCCCACTCTCTGCTTCACACCACCTGTGATGGGATCCCTGAGGTGCAGCCTGGGAGTGTGGGATCACTGTGCCCCCCTAACTCTCTCCAGACTGGGCTGTCTCTCACAATGCCTTGCTAGTGACCAGCAGCAAACCCCTCCAGGTGCTGTTATCACTCAGCACAACCATATGTGGAGCCCCACACCCAGCTAGATTGCATAAATGCTCCCAGAGCCACTCATGAATCACACAGAGAAAGGCACTGGCCGAATCCCCCCAGCTCCCAGCACTGTGCCTCAGGACTATACCATCTTGCACTGCTCACTTGAGCAGAGCAAATTTCTTAGTTGGTTCACCACTTCATCAATGGAAAGTGGATATACACCAGCCTTTGCAAATCTGAGCAGATTTGCCACACACTTCAGGCAAACTCACTGGTAAAGATAAATAGTTAAACAAACTTATTGACTACAAAAGATAGATTTTAAGTAACTATAAGTGTTAGGCAAAAAGTCAGAGTTAGTTACCAAAAGAAATAAAATATAAGCATGCAGTCTACACTCTCAACTCTATTAGATTGGGCAACAACTAGACTAAGTACTTTTCCTCACCCCTTTGGATACTGCAGTCCTTAATATACAGATTTGTCCTGTAAATCTGGGCCAGTCTCCTCTGTTGGAGTCTTCAGTCTTCTTCTCAGGGTGTGTCTACACTGGCAGAGTGACAGCACCGACAGTTACAGCGCCGCTCAGAGAGCACTGAAGGGAAACCGCTGTTGTGTGTTCACACTGTCAGCTGCCAGCGCAATAGCATGTTCACCCTTGTGGCACTTGCAGCGGTATTTGGAGAGGTGTACTCTGAGCAGCTATCGCACTGAGCACCTCTTCCTCTTCTGCCGCTAAGAGTTGTGGGAAGGCGGAGGGGGTCACAGGGCATCCTGGGTCCTGTCCCATCCCAATGCCCTGTGATGCACTGCTACGCATCCCAGCAATCCCTGTGCTTCTGTCCACATTTGGCGCCATCTTTCAACGGTTTGTATACTGCATGCTCTGCCTCTTCGGTCTGCAGGAATGGATCCCGCACTGTTGACCAATATACTGCTTGCTCTAACATGTCACAAGTGGCAGTGGAGTACAAAGGCAAGAGGAGTGCGACAATGATCGCGCCACGAGTCGTAGCTACAACACGAGATTGCTTGTGGCATTCACAGAGGCGCTGACCACAGTGGAACGCCACTTTTGGGCTCAGGAAACAAGCACTGAGTGGTGGGATCACACTGGCATGCACGTCTGCAATGACAAGCAGTGGCTGCAGAACTTTCGGATGAGGAAGCCACATTCATGGGAGCTCACCTCAGCCCTGCAGTGCAAGGACATGAGAATGAGAGCTACCCTGTCGCTGGAGAAGCGTGTGGCGATTGCATTGTGGAAGCTGACTATTCCAGACTGCTACCGATCGGTCACTAACCAGTTTGGAGTGGGAAAGTTGACCGTTGGACTCGTGTTGACGGAAGCTTGCAGGGCCATCAATCGCATCCTGCTCCGAAACATCGTGACTCTGGACAACGTGCATCACATTGTGGATGGCTTTGCACAAATGGGCTTCCCTAACTGCTGAGGGGTGATAGATGGCATGCATATTCCAATTCTGGCACCAGATCATCTAGCCACAGAGTATATTAATTGGAAGGGGTATTTCTCAATAGTTCTCCAGGCACCTGTGGGTCACCGTGGGCATTTCACGGACATTAACACAGGCTGGTCCGGAAAGGTGTGCAATGCATGCATCTTTCGAAACACTGGCCTGTTCAAGAAACTGCAAGCAGGGACTTTCTTCCCTGACCGCAAGATCACCAGAGGGGAAGTCGAAATGCCCATTGTGCTCCTGGGAGACCCCGCCTACCCCTTAATGCCATGGCTCATGAAACCATACACAAGGCACCTTGACAGCAGCAAGGAGCAGCCTGTCAATAACAGGCTGAGCAAGTGCAGAATGGCTGTTGAGTGTGCTTTTGGCCGTTTAAAGGCCTGCTGGCCCTGCCTATATGGGAGGCTGGACCTGGCCGATGACAAAATTCCTATGCTTATAGCCGCATGCTGTATGCTCCATAATATTTGTGAAGGGAAGGGTGAAAGCTTCACTCAGGGCTGGATCGCAGAGGCTCAGTGCCTGGAGGCTGAATCTGAACAGCCTAGAGGGGCACAGCACGGGGCAATAAGGATCAGGGATGCTTTGGGGCAGCAATTTGAAGCTGTAAGTCACTAATTTGTTGCTATGCTCGGGAGTACAGTGCTTGTAATGCTAGGAGGGGATTGTGATTGGTGCAGATAATGCACTACAGTGTAAGAAAATCGCCTGTTGCCTTGCAGGGCTCTGTTTGCTTTCAATTAATGGAATAAAGATTGCTTTCAAACCCAAACAATTATTTTATTAAAAAACAACGAACGGAGGAGAGAGACAAACAAAAAACACATCAACACTGAGGAGGATGGGGGAAGGGAGGGTCCCAGGAGGAGGTGGGGTCCCGAGAGGGTTAAAGGTTTGTGTATGTCCAGTATCATATGCAACCTTCCCCTCTGGAGTACAGTGCAGCGGTACTGTACTTCAGCAGGGCTAAACTGCAGAGGGACAGGTGTGGAGTGCAGTGGGTACTGGGAGTCTGCAGGGCTGAACTGTGACGAGGCAGGAGTGGAATGCAGCAGGTACAGACTGGAGCCAGAAGGTTGAGAAGAGTGTGTTGGAGGTGTTTGGGGGGCTCATGGGAAAGAGTTTTGCGACAGCGGCTGCAGGGGAGGGAGGGTGGGCGCGGAGCTGCTGGGTTTGCAGTGCTAGCCGCGCCAGGAGCCTGTCTGCTTGGCGTTCCATAACGTTTAAGAGCTGCTCTGTGGCTTCGTTCTGGTGCACCATGTTCTCCTTTTGGTCCCTCTTCTCCCTGTCCCACCACTCCTTCAGTTCTTGTTTCTCAGTGGGGGAGTGCATCATGACCTCACGCAGAAAGTCCTCTTTAGTTCTTCGTGGCCGCTTTCTAATTCTTCACAGCCATTCAGCCGGCGATAACAAAGAGGGGGCTGGGCTCCCAAGGTCATATCTGTGAAGCCAAAATGCAGCATTTTACAGAAGCAGTATAGTTTGCAACACACAGACCACTGATTTAAAACACAGCCACTCTTCACATACCTGTCACGAACTGGCTGACCCCAGGCAAGCACACATGAGCCACAAGACCCCCAAAATGGTGAGTAACCACAGGGGCAGAGGAAATCAGTGTTCCAGGACCGTACTATACACTGGGCATGTGGCTCTTGGGCACTGTAGGGAGAACATCATAATCATTCCTGTCCCAACATTTTCCACAGGCTGTGTTCATTATGGAAGATCTCGCTGCTGAGGGTGAGCAGGGAATCAAGGGAGGGTCTTCTCCAAGACTGCGGCTTCCATCCTGGCCCTTATGTGGCTTGCCTGGGTGCAACAACGGTTCTCCCCATTCCAATGACGGCAGAGTGGCGTGGGAAATTTACCCTTAATGGGGCAAAAACCAAAGCAGCTCTGCCAAAGAACCTGCAGCAGCGGATTGCCCAGTATCTCCATGAGAGTTTCCTGGAGATCTCTGAGGCAAATTCCCGTGAAGTGAGGGAGTCAATCAACACCCTGTTCCGTCGCTCAGACTAGGCATGCAGTGGTATATGCATCATACAGACACAAGCCTGCGTTCTGCAGCCCTCCTGCCCCCAACAACTCGCTTCAGCAATTCCCAAAATCAAAGCCACTTACCAGGGGCCTCCTCTCCTGTTTGCACTTCGCCAAGCTCTGACAGCTGTGACTGGCTAGCCTCCTCCAGGGTAGAGAAGAGCTCTGGGCTGCATGCATCACTGACCTCCAAGTCGTCCTCTGCCTCTGGGTCCCCCTGCACATCCTCGTCCAAGATTTCCTCCTCCTGGCTCGGTGCACTCTCAACTGGCACATGAGCCACCGAAGTATCCACAGTGGCCTTTGCAGTGGAGGTGGGGTCATCACCAAGTATTGCGTCCAGCTCTTTGTAGAACCAGCAGCTCATGGGCACAGCACCGGAGCGGCGGTTTCCCTTCTGCACCTTGTGGTAGGTGTTCCACAGCTCCTTCACTTTGACCCTGCAGCGTGTCCTGGTCATGGCCTCTTTATCTCATGCATCGTGAAATCTGTTCATAGGTATCACAATTCCTACGGCTGGAGCGCAGCTGGGGCTGGACAGCCTCCTCTCCCCAAATGCTAGTAAGGTCCAGCAGCTCTGCATTGCTCCAAGCGGGGAATCACCTGGTGCATGGAGCAGGTGTGGTCATCTGGAAAGATGCGCTGAGACCAATGCGCCACCAAGCAAACAGGGAGGGGACTTTCAAAATTCCCAAGGAATTTAAGGGGAGGGGCTGACGGTTGGTCACCTGAGGACAGGGCAGTAGAGTTCAAACTGATGACTAGAGAGGCGAGAACAGGCATTGTGGGACACCTCCCGGAGGCCAATCGCAGCGCTGTGATCGATTAGGGTGTCTTACACTGGCACCACGGCGCTGTACCTGTGGCACAGAAAGCTGTACGCTTCTCATCGGGGTGGTTTTTTTACAGCACTGATTCTATGCAGTATCTGCACACTAAGTGGCTTGGCAATGTGTACACCTTGGGAGTTACACCGCAGAAAGCTGCTTTACTGTGCAGAAACTTGCCAGTGTAGACAAGGCCTCAGTGTCTTTGTTGCTTGCAGTATAGGTGGGGCCAGGAGAAGAGACGAAATATGGGCCTGCTCTGTTCTGTTCTATACCCCAGTCCCATGTGCACACAAGTCCAGGCATGTCTAGGGGGCATTGCTGAGTCTCTCCAGGCAAGGTTGAGCAATTCCCCTGGTGTGGCCTCACGCAGGTGAGTCATTGTATTGTAGCTCCCTTGCTGGACAATGACTGTTGGTGGGTTGACACCCTGCCCGGGCATTAGTTACTTTCCTTGCTGTTGAGTTAAGATCTGGCTGATTCCTCAACTTACAGCATGTTTTAGTGACAACTGTACAACACAATTCTCATAACTTCATACACATTAATGATACACATCTCTGGATAAAACATGACTTTCAGCAGATCATAACCTTTCCTGATACCTCACACAGCCTGCTTTATATGCAAGATCACAATTATATATACATGAGGAATATGGGGGTTACAAGGCGCTTCCCCAAGGTACAGAATGTCACACCACCACCTACCACTGTGCTTGGACCTGGGGTCATTGTCTCTTGGAGATCTTGTATCTAAGTGTTGGGCCAGCCCCGGTTAGCTTGTGAGGGCTGATGCACACATTCACTGACATACCTTAGCGGCAGATTTCTAGTACTAAACATTCATAAATTCTAAGGCCACTCTGACCTTCTGTATCACACAGAAGTTCCCGGAAATAATTTCTGTTTGAACTAGAGCAGAGCTTTAAAAAATCTTGATTTTAAAATGGCCAGCGATAGAGAATGCAGTCTGGATTTGTCTAGCTTCGCCTTCCAGCCATTGGACTGTGACATACCTTTGTCTGCTAGCTTGAAGGGCACATTATTAAATATTTGTTTCCCAAGTAGATACCTCTAGACTGTGATCAAGTCACCCCTTCACCTTCTCTTTGTTAAGCTAAACAGATTCAGCTCCTTGTGTCTGTCACTATCAGGCAGGTTTTCCAATCCTTTAATCATTCTTGTGTCTATTCTCTGAACCATCTCCAATTTATCAACATCCTTCTTGCATTGTGAGCACCAGAACTGGACACACTATCCCTACTGTGGTCATGCTCTATGTCTGCTCCATACAGCTATATTAGACTGTGAGCTCCTTGGGGCAGAAACCGTGTCTTTCTCGATGGTCTGTATAATAAAGCTGAGACCCCTGAGTGCTCAGCTGATAGCACTGAGAATCCCTCTTTCAGGAGAAGCCTTGGCACCATAGAGGCTGTTGCATTCTACCCCACCAGGTTTTATTACACTGAGGACAGGTCAAGTCCCAGCTGTTCCCCTCTTCCTTACCTCCTCTCTCTGCATTCACAGCAGACTCCACTGAGTCAACACACACTTCCATGAGAAAGCCATCAGCCATTCCTAGGAAGGAAACACAGCAGCAATCAAGGAGGCAGCTAAGTCCAGTCACAGCTTACGGGCAGGGTTTGCCTCAGGGATCCTCTCAGCTCCAGCCCTGGAAACTGGTCCTCCCCTCTTCAGTATCCTGCCCCACGTGGGGTTTCCAGTTGGCCCAACTCGATCCCTCTCCTGATCTCCTACTGCGTCCTGTCTCCAGACCCTTCTCACATCCACATTTCCCATCTCTTAACACTCTGGTTGGGCTTTGACCAAACATGCCTGCAGCTATTTTTGGTCCCGAATCCCTACTTTGTAATATCAAAGAACATAAACTGAAAGGGACCCCCAGGGCTTCCAAGCCCTGCTCCCCACCATAAGAACATAAGAATGGCCATACTGGCTTAGACCAATGGTCCATCTAGCCCAGTATCCTGTCTTCTGACCAGGTGCTTCAGAGGGAATGAACAGAACAGGGCAATTATCAAGTGGTCTATCCCCTCTCGTCTAGTCCCAGCTTCTGCCAGTTGGACGTTTAAGGACACCCAGAGCATGGGGTTGTATCCTTGACCATCTTGGCTAATAGCCAGTGATGGACTTAGCCTCCATGAATTTACATCATTCTTTTTTGAACCCACTTACAGTTGTGGCCTTCACAATATCCCATAGCAATGAATTCCAAACGTTGACTGTGCGTTGTGTGAAGAAATACTTCCTTTTGTTTAAATTTGCTGCCTATTAATTTCATCAGGTGACATCTAGTTCTTGTGTTAGGTGAAGGGGTAAATAACATTCCCTATTCACTTTCTCCACACCAGTCATGATTTTATAGACCTCTCTCCTATTCCCCCTTAGTCGTCTCTTTTTTCAGATGAACAGTATCAGTCTTTTTAATCTCTCCTCATACAGAAGCTGTTCCATACCTTTAATCATTTTTTGTTGCCTTTCTCTGTACCCTCTCCAATTCTAATATATCCTTTTTGAGATGAGGCGACTAGAACTGCATGCAGTATTCAAGCTGTGGGCATACCATGGATTTATATAGGGACATGATGATATTTTCTGTATTATCTGTCCCTTTCCTAATGGTTCCTAACATTGTTCGCTTTTTTGACTGCCGCTGCACACTGCGTGGATGTTTTCAGAGAACTATCCACTATGACTCCAAGATCTCTTTCTTGAGAGGTAACAGCTAGTTTAGACCCCATAATTTTATATGTATAGTTGGGATTATGTTTTCTAATGTGCATTACTTTGCACTTATCAACACTGAATTTCATCTGCCATTTTTTGCCCAGTCACCCGTTTTTGTGAGAACCGTTCGTAATTCTTCCCAGTCTGCTTTCGACTTAACTATATTGAGTAGTTTTGTATCATCTGCCAATTTTGCCACCTCACTGTTTACTCCCTTTTCCAGATCATTTATGAACACGTTGAACAGCACTGGTCCCAGTACACATCCTTGGGGGAGTATGCTATTTAGCTGTCTCCATTTTGACAACTGACCTAACCTATCCTTTTGTTTCCTATCTTTTAACCAGTTACTGATCCATGAGAGGACCTTCCCTGCTTACTTTGCTTAAGAGCCTTTGGTGAGGGACCTTGTCAAAGGCTTTCTGAAAATCTAAGTACACTATATTCACTGGATCCCCTTGGTCCACATGCTTGTTGACCCCCTCAAAAGAATTCTAATAAATTGGTGAGACATGATATCCTTGTGAGTCCTGGGATAAGCGAGCTCCCTTTACCGAGGGGGTGGAACCACAAAGCACAGGCCACAATTGAATTTGAGAACAACAAATGCAAAAATGGGAATGGGAGTGTGGATGACAGTTTGGACATCAGGACTCCAGATAGGGGCACCAAGCAAAGAACCCCAGACAGTGCCCACTCTTCTTGAAAGGAGTTTAATAGCTCGCCTATACTAGAAAATTAAATCAACCCAGCTATGTCACTCAGGGGTGTGAAAAAGCCACACTCCAGAGTGACTTTGTTAAACTGACCTAAATCCCCATGTAGACAGCACTAGGTCAATGGAAGAATTCTTCTGTTGACCTAGCTGCTGCCTCTTGGGGAGGTAGATTACCTATGTCGATGGGAGAACCCCTCCTGTCGGGATAGGTAATGTCCACATTGAAGCACTGCAGCTGCGCTGCTGTAGCATTTCAAGTGCAGACAAGCCCCAGGAATCAGCAGACATTACCCTGAGGAACTCTGCTCGGAGACGTGATATGACAAGGGAACGGAAACAGGTCCCACAGTCACAGAGCACCTGCCATCGAGCTTTCTCCTGGTCTGGTGGCTGGCCACCTTGGCCAGTACCACGAGGAGGCTGACGAGGGAGTCTTGCAACTTTGTGGGGTCACGGATGGGGAGTGTGAGAACAAACAAGTGAGGGGAAAAGTGTAGCCAGAACCTCAGTTAACGGTTCTGGAGGAGCTGCAAGAGGGGCTGTAGCCTGACACCCCCTACATAGGTGTGCACCAGGCCTCTGTGTCACCTAAAGAGTAAGTGCAGCCCCACCTAATCCCTTTGAAAACCCCATCCCCCAATTTGTTCTGGCACGAAAGCTACAAAAGCGTGAGTCTGGCCCCTGGCCCCTGTGCTGCATACCCTGCCTATTCCCTTGCTCCCCTGTGAACAAGTCTCTTCTTTCCCTGCACCTCCTTCAGGCTCCTCTACACAATGCCTCTGGTTCACTTTGTTCCATGCACATGTTGCCCAGCTGTCAGGTTCCTTTCTCCCATGAATATTCCTCAAACCACTCCCATTGGTGAGTCATGACAGTGGTTAGCAGCTCTAGATTTAAAAATTTTATTAAGAGGATGTTAAAATAAAAAGAAAACGGTATAGAGTTTAAGGATAGAAGTTTCTGCTTATCAGGCAATAACGTACAGATTATCAAGGGTTGCAAAATTTGGTTTAGGATCGAATGGCGTAAGGAATACATAATCTGCAATATCCCCGATTGGGGGGTAAAAGGTTAATGGGTCAAAGTACAGACATTGAGATATGAGGGTATGTTGTTCATATAATGGCTATGTTCAGGTGTGGAGTATAATGACTCGATATGATGATGAGGATGGATTGACCCTCATTTGGTGAGATTTAATGTCCAGTGAGTTTATGGTTCCAGTTCATATGGTCCAATGGAAAAGTCTCTTGGTCCCCTTCTCGTAGTTGATGCACGATGTTGTTCCGGCTCGCACCTCCTGGTGCTGTCGGTGGCCGGTGATGTGTTCGATGTAGATGTCCCTGGACCATCGAATGGTGTCCGAGACCATGAGGCGCCGCATGAGCAGTGCGTAGCGTCGACCGATCCCACAGGTCCGCAGCACACGCTCGTTGCAGGGGTCCCAAGTGCCCAGGGCTCCAACAATCAGGGAGTCCATCTGCATGTCATAGCCCTTTGCTCTCAGGGTGTCGGCCAGGGGGGTGTATTTTTCCAGCTTACGAGCTCAGGCTTCGCAGAAGGCCAGGGTCCTGTTCTCAAAGAAGACCATGACATCGACAAGAATGAGCTTTTTCTGGGCCTTGTCGGTGACGACCATGTCAGGTCGCAGCTGGTTGTCAGTCCCGGGGATGGCGCAGTTCACAGTGACCTCCCCCAGACGCGGTGCAATGGCTTTCACCAGGCGGTTCTGGATGGTGTTGTGGCGCAGCTGCCAGGCTCTGGAGTGGAGCTTGCAGCTGCACAGGACGTGGGGCAGAGTCTCGTTGGAGTAGCCGTACTTCCTGCAACGCTTCTCTCGGTTCCCATGGCAGACGGCTCCGTTGACCGAGACGCAGTTGATTCGGGCACGGTGGATGAACCGCCAGTTGGCGAAACGAGTGAAGCCGCCCCAGGCGAGGAAGTGGTTGCTGGCATCACACTTGCTGGTCAGTTCGAAGGCTTTACCCTGGTCCAGTTTATGCTTCAGGGTTTCCATGTACAGTGAGTGGATGGCTGCCTTCAGGGTCCTCTCCAGCATGCCCCTGGCGCTTGGGGTGACAATGGTGGTGTTGTCGGACCTGATCTGCGGCACCAGGACTCCCAGATCCTGGCACTCCTCGCACCATTCCCAGCGGCAGCCGATGCGCTTCCCCAGGCGACGCATGGCGTTGCGAGCGCGGGACCACAGTGAAGCGATGTCATGCCCGTCCCGTCCGAATTTGCCATCCAGGGATCCACTCAGGAAGGTGGTGATGTCTTGGTTGGAGGGGGCTCTGCCAATCCACTTTCCTTTTGCCTCTTATATAGCAGTGGCCCCCAGTGGAGGCTGCTGGGCTGGTTCCTCCACCTCATTTCCTATAATTTTTACAAGCAATGATGGAGCTGGGGATGTCTGGATATATCACTGGCAGAAAGGTGGCCGCAATAGTGTCAATGCAGATATTTCTTGTGGGACAAATTTTGGTCACCATTGCTCCCCAGCAGGGACCCTGTTCTGGTCCCTGCTTGTCCTCCCCCGGCCTCCTCTCTCTCTTACCCAAACCGCACCTGAGCTGGTGTCACCAGGAGTCAAGTTCTCAAGAGAACACTCGTGTGCTCTACTGTACAGAAACAAACTGTGTGTGTGCCAGGCTGGAGCATCATGTGACCTAGCTGCCTCTTTGTCAAACATCAGTGATGTGGTGACCACACAACTGCTCTGGACCATTCTGATAGCAGTTGTGCTGATTAAGTATGGGACCACTGCTTAAAAATGATCAGGCCAAGGCCCCCCTGGCTCTGTGACCTATGGAACTTTAAGTAAGTGCAAAAATCTTGGGGATGGTCCCACCACCTCCTCAGCCAGTGCCATTACCGCAGTATCATGTGACCTGTCAACTTCCCACAGACTACCAGCAGTTCCCCTGTAAGTTACTGTAGAAATGTTTTTAAATTCATGGAGGATAGGTCCATGAACAGCTATTAGTCAGGAGGGTCAGGGGTGTCTCTAGCCTGTTTGCCAGAAGCTGGGAATGGGCGACAGGGGATGGATCACTGGATGAGTCCCTGTTCTGTCCATTCCCTCTGGGGCACCTGGCCCTGGCCACTGTCAGTCCTCCTGTTCTTTTTGTGGATACTGACTAACACCGGCTGCTACTCTGAAACCTGTCGGAGGGCAGGATACTGGGCTAGATGGCCCCTTGGTCTAACCCAGTCTGCCCGTTCTGATGCTCTTGTTTGGTCATGGGTACTTTGTGGGTCGCTTGGAAATTTCTGGGTTAGGGCACAGGAGAGCAAGGGCAGGAGAGAGACAACTGAGCCGCTGTAAGAGAGCGCAGGCCAGCAGGCCCGGCGTGCCCGCGACCCGGGCAGCGAGCAGAGGGACCGGCCCAGGGGTCCAGACCTAGGGGCCGCTACCCCCACGCTCGCTCCGGGCCGCCCTGGGCGCTCGGCAGCCTGGGCTCACGGCGCCAGCTCGCGCCCCAGGCCCGCTCAGGTAGCGGGCGGCGGGGGGGGGGGCGGCGGCGCCGGCGGGGGGGGCGGCGGCGGCGGGGGGGGGGGGGCGGCTTCCCTTCAGCCGGGGGCCCCGCTGCGGTACAAGGCGGCCCCGCGGGACCCCGGCCACGGAGCGCCGCGCCGCCGCCCGGGCCGCGGGGAGCCGCAGTGACTCCGCAGCGACTCCGCAGCGCTGCGAGTCCCGTCCACACGCGGCCGCGGCCGACCCGGTCCCCGCGCCGCCACCTCAGCTCAGCTCAGCTCTGCCCCGGCCCGGCCCGGCCACAGCCGACCGCCGCCAGGGTTTCCGGGCCCGCTCACCGGCATTTCCGGCCCCCGAGCCCCGCTTCCGGTCCCGTCGCTCCATGGCCAATTCACCCCCCGCTCTGCCGGCTCCGCCCGCGGCGGAGCTGAGACGCCCTGGTCACGTGTCCGGAAGGAAGCCCCGCCCCGAATCATGTGGCCCCGCCCCCGGGGATCGGGCCCCGCCCAGGACTCGCGCTCACCTGTCCTCAGGGCGCGCACAGCGCTCCCTCCTGCCTGTCACGTGCTGGATTGTCATGGCGACGGCGAGGTGGGTCCGGAAATGCTGGCTTTGTTTCCGGGTCACAGGTCAGGTGGCCGTTTCCGGTTGTGCTCGTGATGCTGCGGGTGGCGCTGGGGAGTGCGCGGGTCCGCCTGCTCCCGCGGTGCGGGGGCCCGGGGGCCCAGGTAAGGGAGGCGTCGCGGCTGCCCCCCCGGCTGCGCTCGTCCCCCGCCGGGCCGGGGCCCCGGGGATACTCGGGCCCCGCTCGGCTCCGCCCCGCACCGACCCCCCGCCCCGCACCGACCCCCCCCCCCCTCCCGCAGCGATGTCTCCGTCGGCTCGTCCCCCGCCCCGCACCGACCCCCCCCTCCCGCAGCGATGTCTCCGTCGGCTCGTCCCCCGCCCCGCCCCGACCCCCCCCCCCGCAGCGATGTCTCCGTCGGCTCGTCCCCCGCCCCGCACCGACCCCCCCCTCCCGCAGTGATGTCTCCGTCGGCTCGTCCCCCGCCCCGCACTGACCCCCCCCTCCCGCAGCGATGTCTCCGTCGGCTCGTCCCCCGCCCCGCCCCGACCCCCCCCCGCAGCGATGTCTCCGTCGGCTCGTCCCCCGCCCCGCCCCGACCCCCCCCCCCGCAGCGATGTCTCCGTCGGCTCGTCCCCCGCCCCGCCCCCCCCCACAGCGATGTCTCCGTCGGCTCGTCCCCCGCCCCGCCCCGACCCCCCCCTCCCGCAGCGATGTCTCCGTCGGCTCGTCCCCCGCCCCGCCCCGCCCCCCCCCTCCCGCAGCGATGTCTCCGTCGGCTCGTCCCCCGCCCCGCACCGACCCCCCCCCCCGCAGCGATGTCTCCGTCGGCTCGTCCCCCGCCCCGCCCCCCCCACAGCGATGTCTCCGTCGGCTCGTCCCCCGCCCCGACCCCCCCCTCCCGCAGCGATGTCTCCGTCGGCTCGTCCCCCGCCCCGCCCCGACCCCCCCCTCCCGCAGCGATGTCTCCGTCGGCTCGTCCCCCGCCCCGCCCCGACCCCCCCCCCGCAGCGATGTCTCCGTCGGCTCGTCCCCCGCCCCGCACCGACCCCCCCCCGCAGCGATGTCTCCGTCGGCTCGTCCCCCGCCCCGCACCGACCCCCCCTCCCGCAGCGATGTCTCCGTCGGCTCGTCCCCCGCCCCGCCCCCCCCCACAGCGATGTCTCCGTCGGCTCGTCCCCCGCCCCGCACCGACCCCCCCCCGCAGCGATGTCTCCGTCGGCTCGTCCCCCGCCCCGCAGCGACCCCCCGCCCGCAGCGATGTCTCCGTCGGCTCGTCCCCCGCCCCGCACCGACCCCCCCCCTCCCGCAGCGATGTCTCCGTCGGCTCGTCCCCCGCACTGACCCCCCCCCGCAGCGATGTCTCCGTCGGCTCGTCCCCCGCCCCGCACTGACCCCCCCCCCCCCGCAGTGATGTCTCCGTCGGCTCGTCCCCCGCCCCGACCCCCCCCCCCGCAGCGATGTCTCCGTCGGCTCGTCCCCCGCCCCGACCCCCCCCCCGCAGCGATGTCTCCGTCGGCTCGTCCCCCGCCCCGACCCCCCCCCCGCAGCGATGTCTCCGTCGGCTCGTCCCCCGCCCCGACCCCCCCCCCCCCGCAGCGATGTCTCCGTCGGCTCGTCCCCCGCCCCGCAGCGACCCCCCCCCGCAGCGATGTCTCCGTCGGCTCGTCCCCCGCCCCGCAGCGACCCCCCCCCGCAGCGATGTCTCCGTCGGCTCGTCCCCCGCCCCGCACCGACCCCCCCCTCCCGCAGCGATGTCTCCGTCGGCTCGTCCCCCGCCCCGCAGCGACCCCCCCCCGCAGCGATGTCTCCGTCGGCTCGTCCCCCACCCCGCAGCGACCCCCCTCCCGCAGCGATGTCTCCGTCGGCTCGTCCCCCGCCCCGCACTGACCCTTCCCCCGCCCCGCAGCGATGTCTCCATCGGCTCGTCCCCCGCCCCGCCCCCCAACCAACCGCACTGACCCCCCCCCTCTCCCGCAGCGATGTCTCCGGTGGCGGCCGCCGCGGCGCGCGGTGTCGGAAGTCGCTGCCCGTCCCGGGCCGTCGGCCCCGCCTGTGCCCGTCTCCGGCGCGGAGCGGCTCGTGGGGCGCTGGCTCCTGGGGTGCAGCGGCGCGGTGGCCGGAGCTGTCGTGCTGGGCGGCGTGACCAGGTGAGAGCAGCCGGCGGCGTCCGCCTCCTGCTCGGGCCGTACCCGGGCCCCGCTTCGGGCCCTGCGCACCGCAGTCCCCGCTGCAGCCGCAGCTCCCTCTGGCCAGGCCCCTCGCCCCGCTCGGTGGCAATGCAGCAGTTTAATCGGTTCACAGTTAAACTCCGCCCGGGGTCCCAGCTGCCAGCCCCGCGCAGAGTCCCGGGGACCCCCGGGGCGGGCAGCGGAGCCCCGCCTAAAATGTGGGGATGCTGCAGCTCCCCCCGCCCTCCACCGGACCCACTAGCTCTCTGGTTAAATGTTTAACCGTGTAACTAATAGAATTGTAATTGGTTACCTGGTTATTGTTTTTACACATTATTTATATTCCTACTTCTCATCCACAGGAAGTGCTGCTGAAAACACTATCGACCTACTTCCAGCCCTCCTTCAGCCTCCTGCATTGCCATCTCTTCTTCCCTGTGTGCCACGTTAACCTGCTTTTCTTAAAGGCCCCTCGCCATCCCATCCCAACTGACCTGCGTGGTTTCTCATGCCTTCCACTGAAGCATATGGCTTTGGGGATACTGAGACCATACTGAGCCAGATAGAACAGCAATACCTTTCGTTGACTGCCTTCCCATTACACCTTCATGTCCTCCTCCTGATCCCACCTCCAAGTCTTTTTCCCCTGGGTACCTGGCTAACTGACCTGCTGCTCCAAAGCTCCATGCTCTCCTCTAAATTTCTGCACCTTTTATGACATTTTCCCTCCCTGCAGAAGTGTTAAGGAATCGATGAGAGAATATCATAGAACACTGACTGCATCCAGGCAGACAAATGGATGAAGGAACTTTAACAAGTCAGATGCTTAAAATTCACCATTCTCTCATTGCCTTTTCTTTGGCACCCATTCTCCTCTCCTTTATTTGTATGGTGTCTGTTTAGATTGTAAGCAATCTGTGGGGAGAACCTTGTTTTCATACCTGTCTGTCCACCCCCATGCAGCTGGTGCTGTACAAACAATAAATACCCCCCGTCTTGTCTGAACTGTTTTGAATCTACAGCATTCTATTGTATGTGGCTAGTCACTTATTTCTTCTCCTCAAAATGAGTAGTGTCATACTGGTCTCTTTCCTTCTCCATCAGTAAGCTCATCCACTCCTTAACCGTGGGCTTCCTGTAGGGATAGGAGGCTTCTGTCACAGATCCTGCCTTTTTCTCCGCCCCACCCTTCTGTGATCATCTCTGTAGAAGCAATTGATCTTTATTGCAGCCTCATTCTTCACCTGTGCAGGGCTAAATGGTGTCAGTTATGAGGACAACACCCTTCCCACTAGATATGTGGGGGGGCTGCAAGGCAGGTCTTCTCTGTATTACACTGCCTCCAACTTCAGTTTGTTGTACCTACCTCTGGCTAGTATGTGCCTGATAACTTTTCTGGCCTAGTTCATAGGGTCCTTTCTCCCCATCACCTTTGCTGCTGGGGAGTGGCTGTAGTTCATCTGTGGAAATGTGCCAGTGCTCTCCTTATTTTAGTTAAGGAGTGAGTGAGTCACATCTGTGTGTGTCTGTCCTTCCTAGGCTGACAGAGTCTGGGCTTTCCATGGTTGATTGGCACCTAGTGAGGGAGATGAAGCCCCCACGGACACAGCAGGAATGGGAGGCTGAGTTCCAAAAGTACCAGCAGTTTCCAGAATTTAAAATGTAAGTGCTGCCGGTTCCAGGCAGAAGAACTGGGATGGGACAGGGAATCCTCCTCTTTGTGTTCACCGAGCCCAGACTGACTGTGAGTCAGCAGCACAAGCCTCTTTCTTTCTATGGGAATGGACTAGCACCAACAAGGGGCACTCAATACATAACTGAGCAGGATCCAAAGGTGGCTTTGGTGCTCATCTTCCCTGGCTATCCAAGGTGAAGAAAACCCCTGTGAAATTGGGAGTGTGAAGGAGGCCACTGTTCCATACCAGGGAGTTTCTTGCTTATTCTTCTGCTCTGTCTTTTCCAACAGCCTGAATCATGACATGACATTGAGAGAGTTCAAGTTCATCTGGTACATGGAGTATTCGCACCGTATGTGGGGTCGGGTTGTAGGTTTGGCCTACGTTTTGCCTGCTGTCTACTTCTGGAGAAAAGGCTGGCTCAGCCACCCCATGAAGGGACGTGTCCTTGCCCTCTGTGGGCTTGTCTGCTTCCAGGTATGGGAGCTCTGCAGCTGCTGGGATATGTAGCATTCTCTCTAGAGGCTTCTGGGGGATGAAGATGTGCAGTGGTGATGCCTAACTGTAAGTATTTCTTAGTGGTGGGCTGAGACTATGGCATCTGTGAAGGCTTTGGATGGTGGTACTGATGGTGGAAGTATGGTTATTGTACAGCTAACACCTGTATTATGTTTAAGATCAGTGATGGAACAGATAGTTCCCTCTCCTTCCCTTTACCATGTTGAAATTTACATGAAGGTGGGTTCTTTGTTTCTCCCAGCTGAGGCTATGGAAGGGGGCTGGGTTTTGCCCCTCAGTAGCTCTCATGTTATCTCTTTGGTCCTTTGGCAGGGACTGCTAGGCTGGTACATGGTGAAGAGTGGATTGGAAGAGAAGCCAGATTCTCATGACATCCCCCGAGTCAGTCAGTACCGTCTAGCAGCACATCTAGGCTCTGCACTGGTTCTGTACTGTGCCAGCCTGTGGAGTGGACTGTCCCTGCTGCTCCCGCAACACAAAGTAAGTGGGGTCCATGTGCAGTATATGGGGAGTGCAGGAAAATAGTGTTGGTGCAAGAATCTGGGGGATGGGTGGGTAGTTGGGGTTCCAAGGGATGTCTTGGAATATCTTTGTTTTAAGGAGGATCTTAAAGGAGTAGGGAAGGTGAAAGGTAATAGCACAGCCCTCACATCTCTGCTTCTGGCTTACCTTTGATCTGACCAAGTACGTTGCAAAACACTCTGCTGCATAGAATGACTAACTGTGGGGTCATTTCCTTCAGCATCCCAGTCCATCCTGATTGACAGTGATGCCTCACCCTTCTCTTGCTCCCAGCACCAATTCACTGGGACATGTGACTAACAGAAGATAGTTCTGAGTTCTTTGGCTTAGACACTTTGTTCCATTAAGGAGGAAGTCAGGAAAATGCATTGGGGTATCCCCAGAGTCAGAATATTTGACCCGGGAAGCAGGGGATTGCCTTGCATCAGGATTGAATCCAGTACTGGGGCACTGTTCCAGTAATTTTCTGCTGGCCCCATTGGTTTCTGTAGGATTAAAGATTTCTCACGTAAATGAAAGGCTAGTTGTTGTGGTTGCAAAGAACCACCTGAGTGTGACTCTGCTAAGCTGCTGTTACTGAGCCCGAGCTGGACAAAAAAATACAACCAAGCATAGTCCCTAACACATCTACTGGAACCATTCCCTGACTTGTATTTGAACTGCATGACTTTAGTGGTGCGTGAAGTGTTTTGCATTTAGATTCCTATGCTTAATGAGAGCCCTGAAATGGTCACTGTTAAGCTTTGAAATCACGCTTCTGGTTGGGAAAGGGATAAGTCCCTACCGTCACTTCTGATGTGGCTTGTTTGGAGACAGCTTCCTGCTGAGCTAGGCGATTTGACAGTGGAAAAAGAGAAACTTTCTTTTTTCAGTGAATACTTACAATCTGAAGGCAGTCAGAGGTTAAGGGACAGCCAGAGGCCTGGGAAGGGATCCCTGACCATGATGGCTAATAGTCACTGATGGACCTATCCTCCATTAATTTATCTAATTCTTTTTTTAACCCACTTATACTTTTGGCCTTCACAATATTCCATAACAACAAGTTCCACAGGTTGACTTTGCATTGTGTGAAGCAGTACTTCATGCTGCCTATTGATTTCATTTCAGTTCTCGGTTTGTGAAGAGGTAAATAACGCTTCCTTATCACTTTCTCCATGTTATCCATAGTTTTATGGACCTCTATTGTATTCCCCGAGCCCTTACTCATCTCTTTTGTAAGATAAACAGTCCCAGTCTTTTTAATCTCTCCTCATATGGAAGCTGTTTCATACCCCAAATTATTTTTGTTGCCCTTCTCTGTACTTTTTCCAATTCTAATATATCATTTTTGAGATGGGGCAACCAGAATGGCACACAGTATTCAAGGTATGGACGTACCATAGATTTATATGTTGGCATTATGATCTTTTCTGCCTTATTATCTATTTCTTTCTTAATGGTTTCTAATATTCTGTTAGCTTTTTTGACTGCCACTGCACACTGAACAGATACTTACTTTCAGAGAACTATCCATGATGTCTGCAAGATCTTTCTTAAATGGTAACAGCTAATTTAGGCCCCATCGGTAGGTATATATAGTTGGGATTATTTTTTCCAGTGTGCATTAGTTTGCATTATCAATGCTGAATTTCTGTTTCCCCGTCACCTAGCTTTGTGAGATCCCTGTGTAACTCTTTGCAGCCTGCTTTGGACTTCACTATCTTGGTAATTTTGTATCATCTGCAAACTTGGCCACCTCTCTATTTACCCTTTTTCCAGATCACCTATGAATATGTTGAACAGCACTGGATATCTTTGGGGAGACCCTGCTATTTACCTCTTTCCATTGTGAAAATGGACCATTTATTCCTACTCTTTGTTTCCTATCTTTCAACCAGTTTCTGATCTATGATACGACCTTCCTTCTTACCCTAGGACTTCTTACTTTGCTTAAGAGATTTGGTGTAGGACCTTCTCAAAGGTTTTCTGAAAGTCCAAGTACTCTATCCACTGGATCACTCATGTCCACATGCTTGTTGAGCCCCTCAAAGAATTCTAACAAATTGATGAGGCATGATTTTCCTTTACAAAAGCCATGTTGACTCTTCCCCAACATATGGTGTCTGATAATTCTGTTGTTTACTATAGTTTCATCCAGTTTGCCTGGTACTGACGTTAGGCTTCCTGGCCTGTTATTACCAGGAGTGCCTCTCTGGGGCCTTTTTAAAAATCAGCCTTCCCTTAGCTACCTTCCAGTCATCTGATACAGTGGATGATTTAAGTGATAGTTACACACTACAGTTAGTAGTTCTGCAATTTCATACTGGAGTTTTGTCAGAACTCTTGGGTGAATGCCATTTGGTTCTAGTGATTTATTACTGTTTAATGTATCAGTTTCTTCAAAAACCACTGAGTAGTTATCATTGGTTCACAGTCAAGCTAGAAGGGGATATTGATTGGGGTCCTGCAGGGATCAGTTCTGGGTCCAGTTCTGTTCAATGTCGTCATCAGTGATTTAGATAATGGCATAGAGAGTACACTTAAAAAGTCTGTGGACGATACCAAGCTGGGAGGGGTTGCAAGTTCTTTGGAGGATAGGTTAAAATTCAAAATGATCTGGACAAACTGGGGAAATGGACTGAAGTAAACAGGACAAAATTCAATAAGGACAGATACAAAGTATTCCCCTTAAGAAGGAACAATCAGTTGCACACATACAAAATGGGAAGTGACTGCCTAGGAAGGAGTACTGCAGAAAGGGATCTGGGGGTCATAGTGGATCACAAATTAAATATGAGTCAACAGTATAACTCTATTGCAAAAAAAAGCAAACATAATTCTGGGATGTATTAGCAGAAGTGTTGTAAGCAAGACACGAAAAGTAATTCTTCCGCTCTACTCTGCACTGGTTAGGCCTCAACTGAGGTATTGTGTCCAGTTCTGGGCGCCACATTTCAGGAAAGATGTGGACAAATTGGAGAAAGTCCAAAGAAGAGCAACAAAAATTATTAAAGGTCTAGAAAACATGACTAGTAAGGGAAGACTGAAAAAATTGGGTTTGTTTAATCTGGAGGAGAGAAGAGTGAGAAGGGACATAACAGTTTTCAAGTACATAAAAAGTTGTTACTCTGAGGAGGGAGAAAGGAGAACAATTTTAAGCTCGGAGATTAGGACAAGAAGCAATGGGCTTAAATTGCAGCAAAGCTGGTTTAGATTGGATATTAGGGAAAAAAAACCTTCTGTCAGTATAGTTAAGCACTGGAATAAATTGCCTAGGGAGGTTGTGGAATCTCCGTCATTGTCTAACCTGCTCTTAAAAAAATCTTCAAACACCTATCAGGGATGGTTTAGATTGGGGTGGCCAAACTTACTACCCTCCGAGCCGCATATGACAATCTTCAGAAGTTCGAGAGCTGGGGTGTACCTGCCAGGGCTCAGGGCTTCAGCCTTGCAGGGAGGGGGATCTCGGGGCTTCAACCTCATGGGAGGTGCCTGCTGGGGCGTGGGGCTGAAGCCCTGAGCCCCGACAGGCATGCTCCACAGGGCTGAAGCCTTCAGACACCCCTCCCTAGTGGGCAGAAGCCAGAGGTGGCGGGGACATCATGTACCCCCTCCAGATTTTTGCCAGGGTTTGCTGGCCCCACTCAGTCACATAGTGCCACCGGGCTTCCTCCCTGCATGTGGCAGGTTCTGAAGCTGGGAGCTGCAGCTGTTGGGAGAGGCAGCGGCAAACATCTGAGAGCTGCAGGAGAGCTGCTGCCTCTCCCCACAGAGCTAAAGCAGTGGCCTCTCCCTGCAGCTCCCAACTGTTTGCCACTTCATCTCCATGGGGAGCTAACACCTGGGAGCTGCAGGGAGGCACTGCTGAGGGGAAGAGGGGGGCATGCCTGGGGGACATGACTCAAGCTGTTGGGGGGACCCGAGCCTTTAAATTCTGCTGCCTCCTCTCATCTCTGGCAGATGCCCTTAACCCCCCCACCCCACTGCAGGGCAAAAGCCCTGAGATCCCCCCCACCCCAGTCTGGTAGGCTGAGAATGGGGGAAGGTGGCGGGGGAGCGCCACGAGCCACACTTTAATGGTAAAAAAGCTGCATATGGCTCACAAGCTGCAGTTTGGCCACCCTGGCCTAGGTAATACTGAGTCCTGCCATGAGTGCAGGGGACTGGACTAGATGACCTCACAAGGATCTTTCCAGTCCTCTGATTCTGTTGTTCTAAAACCACCTCTATTGACAACTCAATCTGGGACAGTTCCTCAGATTTGTCACCCAGAAAGAATGGCTCAGGTGTGGGAATCTCCCTCGCATCTTCTGCAGTGAAGGCCAATGCAAAGAATCCATTTTGTTTGTCTGCAACACCTTTATCTTTCTTGAGTGCTCCTTTAACACCTTGAATGTCTAGTGGCCCCACTGATTGTTTGGCAGGCTTCCTGCCTTTGATATACTTAAAACATTTTTGCTGTTAGTTTTTGTCTTTTGCTGGTTGCTTTTCAATTTTTTTTTTTTGGCCTGCCTAATTATTCTTTTATGCTTGACTTACCAGAGTTTGTTCCTTTCTATTTTCCTCAGTAGGATTTGACTTCCAGTTTTTAAAGGATGTCTTTTAGCCTCTAACCACATCTTTTCTTGCTGTTTAGCCATGGTGGCATTTTTTGGGGTCATCTTACTATTTATTTTTAATTTTTATTTGAGGTACGCATTTAGTTTGAGCCTCTATTATGCTGTTTAAGTACTTTTTATGTAGCTTACAGGTATTTCACCCTTGTGACTGTTACTTTTAATTTCCATTTAACTAACTTCCTCATTTTTGTGTAGTTCCCCTGTTTGAAGTTAAATGCTGCTGTGGTGGATTTCTTTGGTATCTCCCCGGCCCCCTTCCCACAAGGATGTTAAATTGAATTACATTATGGTCAAGTGGTTCAGCTTTATTCACCTCTTGGAGCAGATTCTGTGCTCCACTTAAGACTGAATGAAGAATTGCTTCTCCCTTTTTTGGATTCCAGGACTCGTTGCTCCAGAAAGCAGTCATTAATAGTATCTAGAAATTTTATTTATGCATCCCGTTCTGAGGTGATACATACTCCGCCAATATGGGGATAACTGAAATCCCCCATTATTGGGCTTTCTCTTTTTTTGTAGCCTCCCTATTCTCCCTGAGCATTTCACAATTACTATCCCACCCTGGTCAGGTAGTCAGTAGTATATTCCTACTGCTATGCTCATATTATTTAAACATGGAATTTCTTTCCATAGACATTCTGTAGTACAGTTTGATTCGTTTAAGATTTTTACTATATTTGGCTCTCTGCTTTGTTTCAAGTATTGTGCCCCTCCCCCACCAGCACTACCTATTCTATCATTCCTGTATATTTGTACGCTGGTATTACCGTGTCCCTTTAATTATCATTGTTCCACCACATTTCTGTGATGTCTGTTGTATCAATATTCTCATTTAATATCAGGCACTCAAGTTCACCTATCTTAATATTTAGACTTCCAGCATTTTTATACAAGCACGTACAATTTGTAAATATTTGTCTGCCTTCCTATGATGCAATTGAATGGGTCTTTTTCATTTGACTGTTTCTCTTCAGTTCCTATCTGTGTTTTATCAACTTCTTTCATCTCCTCTTTACTAGGATATACATATTCCCCTTAATAAATCTTCTCCTTAAGGGGTGTGTCTGTCCAAAACGTGGGCTGCTTCACACCACTGATCATTGTGTCCTGTTGCTATGAAAAGGGAGCAATTAGTGATCTCTTTAATCACAGAAATTTTCTCTTTTACAAGTTGGCTGCAAGTTTATTCACAAGCTGCCTCACTCTTTGTATGTTTCTGCACTGGGGGAACGTTCCTCACCTGGTGCAACGAGCTCACCCCACCAGGAGCATCTGTGTCCATTCTCTTGCAAGGCCCCTGGGAAGTTTGTTTCTGTAGCCCCTTTTGTGGCTTGTGTTTTACAGTTACCTGAAACCTATCAGCTCCTCCGTCTGAGACGATTTGCTCACGGGACAGCAGGTCTCATCTTCCTCACTGCTCTCTCAGGTAAGGGCCTCTCCCCTTGTGGGGCTGCCTCCTTTGTGACCCTGCCTGCCCTATCGCTCTCCTGAGGGGTGAAATATAGCAGACCCTACCTCCCACCCAAGAAGTTTCATGTCCCATGGGGGTTTAGCTCCTTTCACATGTATAGGCACCTTAGAATTGCCTTTGATGGTCCCAGACAGAGCAGCTGGGACATTTCCTTCTGCAGGGCGGACGGTGTGACAGAGCATCACTGTCTGATCACCAGTGTGTTGCCGTGGGAGAAGGAATACAAAATCAGGTTGCCCTGCCCTCAAGCCCAATTCCAAGCTTGCCTAACTCTAGAGGCTAGTCTGGTGTGTCACCTGCCTTGTCCCTGGTATGTTAGTCCCTAACTCTCTTCTCTGGAATTATAGGTGCCTTTGTGGCAGGACTGGATGCAGGCCTTGTGTACAACTCCTTCCCCAAGATGGGGGAGCGCTGGATCCCAGATGATCTCCTCTCCTTCTCCCCAGTGCTGAAGAATATCTTTGAGAATCCCACTACTGTGCAGTTTAATCACAGGATATTGGTAAGTGCTATCCAGCCTCTTCTGGGGACCATGCCATCCTGTTATTGCTTTCCCTTCATTGGCCTCCTAAAGTCATTGACTGCTCACTCTCAGGCTACCTCCCAGAGTGAGCGAGGGTGAACTTCAGGGCATCATATGCAAGGTTCCTGCTCCTGGGCACTCATTACTTTCAAAAGGCGGAAGCATGGTCTCTTAGCTGGCATGAGTCTCCTCTTTATCTGTGAAGTACTCTCACTTGCTGGAGGAGTTGTGGTCTTACTTCCACACCTGGCTTCCCCCCAGAAGGGACATGTTGGGAACAAAAGAGCCCTTCCCCCTGTGTGCCTCAGTTTCCCCAATCTGTAAATTGGGGATAAAGATAACAGGCTCCTTTGTAAAGTGTTCTGAGAACCCTGGATGAAATAACATTTGGATACCAGGAAAGGATTGGATGCTGTACATCGGGGACCCTCCACTAGAATGCTGTACAACTGCAAAGCTCTGTGCGAATACTAGCTCAGCGAGCTGCTTGGGCAAGCTCATATGAATGTTTCTAGTACCCATGATGTCATGGACTGAACCACAATTGAGACCACAGACTGAGAGGGGAATACGAATGAGTGCCTTGAGCTGGGATGGGTGTTGTGGGGTGACACAATGGTCAGAGTTCGGTCTGGTGTTACTGAACACCTTCACTGATGTGCTTTAGGTGGCATCTGACACTAGCTAATCATGTGTTTGTGAAATGCAATGGTGCCCCATAAAACTTCATCATTTTGCTCTGTGGAAAATGCCGCCAAACAAGTGTGTGGTAATCTCCTTCCAGCCCCCAGGTTAGCTGGTGTGTGGGATTCCTCACCTCCGCCCTTCCCACACCCACTTCCCTCAAGTAACTGCTAGCTTCTTCCACCTCTAGGGGATCACCTCAGTCACTGCCATCACAGCACTATATCTCCTTTCTCGGAAGATCCCCCTACCACGCAGGACCAAGATTGCCATGGCTTCCTTAATGGCTGTGGCATATATGCAGGTACTGTCCCCTTTTCTCTCCTAGTGCTAAGCTGCTGTGTCACATTCAGCAGAAGTACCTTTAGTTACCCAGAGCTGGCATGTGGAGCTGCAGAGTCTGTGGGAAAGTGAAGTATGGCCGTAGCTGAGGGGTGGAGGTATACAGGTCAAGGTGCCTGTGGCAGTCTGTACTATATATGAGGATGGGGCGTCTGGGTCTTGACGTTTTTATTTCTGGAGCCTCTCCCTCTCCCAGTGGGTAGGGTTGTGATTGGGAATGTGAGGGTTTCTGGAAATGTTTTGACAGGCACACCCTGTGGAGTGATTTAAAACATCAGTGTTGAATCAGCTGTTGCTCGTCTCACTCCTGGGTGCTTCTTGACAGGTGGGCCTGGGCATCAGCACCCTTCTACTGTACGTCCCAACTCCTCTGGCTGCCACTCACCAGTCGGGATCCCTGGCACTGCTCACTGTGGCTCTGTGGCTTATGAATGAACTACGTCGGGTCCCAAAATAGCCTGGCTTCAACTGTGCTCTCCAAGGATATCTAGTTCTTTTCCCCATTGCACTGATGTAGATGCTCTGTCTGATTGCTTTCTTTTGTGGTGACTTGCTGGGGTTTGAAGGGTCTCTGAGTGGGGAGTTCTGCAAGCCTGAATTTAGACTGACCAGTATTTGCTGGTTTGTTTACTGGGACAACTTCTTGACTGTAAGATCATGTTCACTTTTGATTGTAAACTTTGTAACATAAATTTATTTGTTTATTAAGCTGTTTGTCTTTGGCTGGATCCCTGGATCATGGGACTGGGAAGTGAGGGGTGGACTAGGATGGCACACCTCTGTGGTGGCAGCTGTTCCATGCTGTAGCATCTTAGGTCTTGCCTACCCTACAGTTTTGTCGACAGAAGTCAGCTTTCGTCAACAAAGCAGTGGAGGTGTATGCACGACAATGCTGCTTCTGCGGACAAAATTCTCCTTTTTTGCTGACAAAACCACCTCAATGAAAGGTGTAGAGCTTTTTGTGGCAAAGTTATATTGACAGTGTCAATGTAGACACTGTGCTTGTAAATAGCCTCCAGGAGGTGTCCCACAACGCCCATGCTGACTGCTTTGATCAGCAGTTCAAACTCTGCTGCCCTGCACCCAGGTTCACAGGTATCTGCCCCTCTCTCTTTAAAGGCCCAGGAATGTTTGAAATTTCACTTCTTGTTTGCTTGGTGTGGAGAGCTCACATTGCATCTTCCCAGCTGACCATGACCACTCCACACAGAAAACGCTCTCTCGCTCGGAGCACAGCTGAGTTGTTGGATCTGCTGGCACTGTGGGGAGAGGAGGCTGTGCAGTCCCAGCTCCACTCCAGCTGTGGGAACTTCGATACCTACGGTCAGAATTTTCATGGCGTGTTGAAGAAGGGCTATGAAGGGGACGCACAACAGTGCAGTGGGAAGATAAAGGAGTTGAGGTAGGTGTACCAGAAGGCAAGGGAGTCAAACTGTTGCTCTGGTGCTGTGCCGAAAACTTGCTGCTTCTATTAGGAGCTGGACGCCATCCTCGGCAGCATCCTCACCACCTCTACCAAGAGCCCCGTGGATGCGTCAGTGGGGCTGGACACAGCAGACTTCACCCCCAAAGTCATGGACGAGGTCAAGTTGGAGGACGATGTGGAGCACATAGCAGGGTCTTCCGTTGACGCAGTGAATCAGGATCTCTTGTCCACTCTGGAGCTGTCTAGCCAGTCCCAGCATTCAGTCTCTGGCGCGCATGATGCAGAGGAGGAAAGCTCTGGTAAGTGATCTTTTTGAGTTGATGATGCTCGGTTATAAGAGGTAGAGCAGTCCTTTGCTCTGTATATTCTAGAAGTGCATGAAGGGATAGAAATGTACAAGACTAGCTGTGTTTGCGTGTGCTTCTCATTCCCCTGTGCAGCTAAGCAGTGCGGCAAAACTGTGTCTTAATTCACACTGAGATTTCACGTGAATCCTCCAGACAGCTCTCTAGGAAACTTTCCTGGAGGTGCTCTCCAATCCTCTGCTGAAGTTTCCTTGGCAGAGCTGCTTTGTTCCTTCCCACGTCATAGGAAACTTTCCCATGCCAATCGGCAATCACTTGTGCCAGGGACCAAAGCGGCACCCAGGGAGCAGCATAGGGACCCAGTCAGAAGATGCAGGCATGCAGGAGATGCACCCTTGCATACCCTCAGGAGAGAGAGAGTGGCTTCAGAGACCCCCACCTGTGGGAAATGATGGCAAAATTTAAAATATTGTCCTCAGTTGCCTGCAGTGATCTCCTTAAAAAACCACCTAAACCCTCTCCCCCCACCTGGAACCCCGTCTCCCGGGCGAAACTCACCATGTTTAGGGCATTTGCCAAGCTGTGTGCTTGCCAAGGGACAATGAGAAACAGATTTGTATTTTAAAAGAGATGTATTATAGGTAATTATTTAATGCTGTTCATGCACTAATAATCATGCTTCTGTTTGTTGTGCTTCAGCAGATGTGGCCTTCAGGGGAACCCCATATACACCAGTGCAGCGCCTGAGGAGCAAAGAGGACATGTTTTGAGAGGTGCTCCAATCATAGAATCGTAGAATGTCAGGGTTGGAAGGGACCTCAAGAGGTCATCTAGACCAACCCCCTGCTCAAAGCAGGACCAATCCCCAACTAAATCATCCCAGCCAAGGCTTTGTCAAGCCTGACCTTAAAAACTTCTAAGGAAGGAGATTCCACCACTTTCCTAGGTAACGCATTCCAGTGTTTCACCACCCTCCTAGTGGAAAAGTTTTTCCTAATATCCAACCTAAACCTCCCCCACTGCAACTTGAGACCATTACTCCTTGTTCTGTCATCTGCTACCACTGAAAACAGTCTAGAGCCATCCTCTTTGGAACCCCCTTTCAGGTAGTTGAAAGCAGCTATCAAATCCCCCCTCATTCTTCTCTTCTGCAAACTAAACAATCCCAGTTCCCTCAGCCTCTCCTCATAAGTCATGTGTTCCAAACCCCTAATCATTTTTGTTGCCCTTCGCTGGACTCTCTCCAATTTATCCACATCCTTCTTGTAGTGTGGGGCCCAAAACTGGACACAGTACTCCAGATGAGGCCTCACCAATGTTGGAAAGAGGGGAATGATCACGTCCCTCCATCTGCTGGCAGTGTCCCTAGTAACACATCCCAAAGTGCCACTGGCCTTCTTGGCAACAAGGGCACACTGGTGACTCATATCCAGCTTCTCGTCCACTGTAACCCCTAGGTCCTTTTCTGCGGAACTGCTGCCGAGCCATTCAGTCCCTAGTTTGTAGCGGTGCATGGGATTCTTCAGTCCTAAGTGCAGGACTCTGCACTTGTCCTTGTTGAACCTCATCAGATTTCTTTTGGCCCAATCCTCTAATTTGTCTAGGTCCCTCTGTATCCTATCCCTACCTCTCCTCCCAGTTTAGTGTCATCTGCAAACTTGCTGAGGGTGCAATCCACACCATCCTCCAGATCATTTATGAAGATATTGAACAAAACCGGCCCGAAGACCGACCCTTGGGGCACTCCACTTGATACCAGCTGCCAACTAGACATGGAGCCATTGATCACTACCTGTTGAGCCCGACAATCTAGCCAACTTTCCATCCACCTTCTAGTCCATTCATCCAGTCCATGCTTCTTTAACTTGCTGGCAAGAATACTGTGGAAGACTGTCAAAAGCTTTGCTAAAGTCAAGGAACAACATGTCCACTGCTTTTCCCTCATCCACAGAGCCAGTTATCTCGTCATAGAAGGCAATCAGATTAGTCAGGCATGACTTGCCCTTGGTGAATCCATGCTGACTGTTCCTGATCACTTTCGTCTCCTCTAAGTGCTTCAGAATTGATTCCTTGATGACCTGCTCTATGATTTTTCCAGGGACTGAGGTGAGGCTGACTGGCCTGTAGTTCCCAGGATCATCCTCCTTCCCTTTTTTAAAGATGGGCACTACATGAGCCTTTTTTCAGTTGTCCGGGACTTCCCCCGATCGCCATGAGTTTTCAAAGATAATGGCCAATGGCTCTGCAATCACATCCACCAACTCCTTTAGCACTCTCGGATGCAGCGCATCCGGCCCCATGGACTTGTGCTCCTCTAGCTTTTCTAAATAGTCCCGAACCACTTCTTTTTCCACCAAGGGCTGGTCACCTCCTCCCCATGCTGTGCTGCCCAGTGCAGTAGTCTGAGAGCTGACCTTGTTCGTGAAGACAGAGACAAAAAAAGCATTGAGTACATTAGCTTTTTCCACATCCTCTCTCACTAGGTTGCCTCCCTCATTCAGTAAGGGGCCCACACTTTCCTTGACTTTCTTATTGTTGCTAAGATACCTGAAGAAACCCTTCTTGTTACTCTTAACATCTCTTGCTAGCTGCAACTCCAGGTGTGATTTGGCCTTCCTGATTTCACTCCTGCATGCCCGAGCAATATTTTTATACTCTTCCCTGGTCATTTGTCCAATCTTCCACTTCTTGTAAGCTTCCTTTTTGTGTTTAAGATCAGCAAGGATTTCACTGTGAAGCCAAGCTGGTTGCCTGCCATTCTTTCTAGACATCAGGATGGTTTGTCACTATAACCTCAATAAGGATTCTTTAAACTACAGCCAGCTCTCCTGGATTCCTTTCCCCCTCATGTTATTCTCCCAAGGGATCCTGCCCATCAGCTCCCTGAGGGAGTCAAAGTCTGCTTTTCTGAAGTCCAGGGTCTGTATTCTGCTGCTTTCCTTTCTTCCCTATGTCAGGATCCTGAACTCGACCATCTCATGGTCACTGCCTCCCAGGTTCCCATCCTCAGATGCCAAAAAACACAGAGCACGGAGAGAGACTTTAAAGGAAAATTTTAAAATAGGCAGGAGAGAAAGAAGAGCCAGGAGCAAATTTTACTAGGCTAGATGCGGATGATAAAAGTGATGGAGGGAGCAAAAGGAGATGCTGAAGTCCCTAATCACACTACAGCCAGAACACATGCATGCTCAGACACCCCCATCCCCCACCCTTGCTGATACGGAACTGCTTTCCATGCCCTCCTCAAACGTCTCCCACAAATTCCTTGCAACTTCCTGGCCCATCTTGGTTCCCTGTTCACTCCACCCCTTCAGACAGCTTCCACAATGATAGCTGGACTTACAGACAGCTATAAGAGCCTATACTGTCCTTTACTGTTATCTCTCTTGCCACCAAGCCTTTTGTTTGTGGTGTTAATTGATATTTAATAAAAACTCCCTGAAAGATAGCTGATCTTTGTCTCCTACATGTGGTGGTTGCTGCTGGAATAAATACACCATGGCAATTTGATCATTTGCTGACCACAAATCACAGTCAGGACTCCAAAATTTTCAGCAAGTCAGCAAATAAAGCATGACTGTGCTATATTGAAAGACACATTACTAGGGCTCACTATCAAAATGGTGCCTCAAAGCCTCTTGGATTCGAATAGCCCCCTCCCACCCCCCTGTGCTCCTCTACTAGCCCTCAAAATCAGCTGCCAGGTGATCCATCTCCACACTCCACCCTAGGGGAAACTTTTCACTCTTAAAAAGAAAAGGAGTACTTGGGGCACCTTAGAGACTAACCACAAGTACTCTTTTTCTTTTTGCGAATACAGACTAACACGGCTGTTACTCTGAAACTTTTCATTCTTAGCCTCACAAATGTTATGGAGTGCACAGCAGGCTGCTATGACCATGGGAATGTTTTCCTCATTTAGGTCTAACCTGCTATAAAGGCAGCGCCAACATGCTTTTAATCTGCCCAAGGCATGTTCTATAGTCTTTCTGCACCTGCTCAGCCTATTATTGAAGTACTCCTTGCTGATATCCAGGTTTCCCAAGTAAGACTTCATGAGCCATGGGAGTAAGGGGTACACTGGGTCTCTCAGGATCACTGTGGGCATTTCAACATCCCCTATTGGAGTGCTTCCCAAACTATGGGAAAGCCCCTGGTGGGGTGGGCCAGTTTGTTTACCTGCCAGTCTGCAGGTTCAGGGAAAGCCCCTGGTGGGGCAGGCCAATTTGTTTACCTGCTGTGTCCGCAGGTTAGGCCGATCATGGCTCCTATTGGCCATGGTTCTCCGCTCCAGGCCAATGGGGGCTGTGGGAAGCAGCATGGGCTGGCCGCCCTTCCCACAGCCCCCATTGGCCTGGAGCGGCAAACTGCGGCCACTGGGAGCCACGATCGGCCGAACCGGCAGATGCGGCAAGTAAACGAACCGGCCCGGCCTGCCAGGGGCTTTCGCTGAACAAGCGGTGCCCTGAGTTTGGGAACCAGGGCACTAGGGGATGTTGAAATGCCCATCCTGATCCTGAGAGACCTAAGGGAATCTTCTGGCCGCCGTGCTCGACAGACTGGCCCAGGCCAAGCCCGAGGCGCCAGCTGCGGCCCGCACGCGCGGGGCAGGAGCCTCTGCCAGGGGAACCCCCCCCCTGCACCCCGCCACGCCCTGCAGCCCCCCCTGCCCCCGCAGCACCCTCCACGCCCCACAGCCTGGCCCCGCAGCCCCCCCGCCACGCCCCGCAGCCCCCCTGCCCCTGCAGCACCCTCCATGCCCCACAGCCCCGCCCCACAGCCCCCCGCCACGCCCCGCAGCACCCCTGCCCCTGCCACGCCCCACAGCCCCCCTACTCCCTGCAGCACCATGCCCCGCAGCCCCCCCCGCAACACCCCACCATGCCCTTCAGCCCCCCTGCTCCCCGCCACGCCCCGCAGCCCCCCCGCAACCCCCTCCACGCCCCACAGCCACGCCCCGCAGCCCCCCTACTCCCTGCAGCACCATGCCCCGCAGCCCCCCCGCAGCCCCCTCCATGCCCCACAGCCACGCCCCGCAGCCCCCCTACTCCCTGCAGCACCATGCCCCGCAGCCCCCCCCGCAACACCCCACCATGCCCTGCAGCCCCCCTGCTCCCCGCAGCCCCCCCGCAGCCCCCTCCATGCCCCACAGCCACGCCCCGCAGCCCCCCTACTCCCTGCAGCACCATGCCCCGCAGCCCCCCCCGCAACACCCCACCATGCCCTTCAGCCCCCCTGCTCCCCGCAGCCGCCCCACAGCCGCGCCCCGCAGCGCCCCCCGCAGCCCCCCTGCTCCCCGCCACGCCCCGCAGCCCCCTCCACGCAACACCCCACCATGCCCTGCAGCCCCCCTGCTCCCCGCAGCCCCCCCGCAGCCCCCTCCACGCCCCGCAGCCCCCCTACTCCCTGCAGCACCATGCCCCGCAGCCCCCCCCGCAACACCCCACCATGCCCTGCAGCCCCCCTGCTCCCCGCCACGCCCCGCAGCCGCGCCCCGCAGCGCCCCCCGCAGCCCCCCTGCTCCACGCCACGCCCCGCAGCCCCCCTGCCCCCCGCAGCCGGCCCTGACGCCGAGGGCGCCCCTGGGCGGGCGGGCCGGGCATCGGCTCGTGGCCCGGCTGCTCCCGCCCCGCTTGCGGCGGGGGCGCGGCGCGGGGCAGGTCCCCGCCCCTTGGCGGACCGGCGGGTTCCCGGCTGTTCCTGCGGCCGCAGCCGGTCCACGGAGCCCCGCCCCTTCCCCGCGGGCTCTCACCGGACCCGGCCAGGAACCCCCCCACCCCCCCGGAGCCGGCACTGCGCACGCGCTGTCAGCGACCCCCCCCCCGCCCCGAGGAAGGGCGGACGCGCAGGGCCCCACCCCGTCTCCCCCTAGCGGCCGGCCCAGGCCGCTGCAGCCCCCCGCTGACGTCACCGCCCGCAGCCCGGCAACCGGCCAATGAACCGGCCGAGTGATCTCCGATTGCGCCAATGGGCGGGAGCGAGCGGCTGCGTGGGCCAATGGGTCTCGAGGGGGCGGGGCCGCGGCTCGCTACGGTGGCTGCGCTGGCGGGGCGGAGGAGGCTCGGTTCTCTCGCCCGGCCGCCATGACCGCGCACAGCTTCGCGCTCCCGCTGATCCTCTTCTCCGCCTTCTGGGGCCTCGTGGGCGTCGCCGCGCCCTGGTTCGTGCCCAAGGGGCCCAACCGCGGGTAAGAGCCCGGGGCTGCCGCCGCCGCCCCTCCCCCGTCCGGTCCGGTCCGGTCCGGTCCGCCCCGCCGCCTCCGCTAACTGGCCTCTCTCTCCGCAGGGTCACCATCACCATGCTGGTCACCGGCGCCGTGTGCTGCTACCTCTTGTGAGTGCGGGGGGCGGGCCGGGCTGGCGGCGGCGCGGGAGGGCGCGGGGGGCTGGCGGCGGGGGGGGGGTGCGGCGCGGGGGGGGGCGCGGGGGGCGGGCCGGGCTGGCGGCGGCGGGGGGGGGGGCGCGGGGGGCTGGCGGCGGGGGCGGGGGGCTGGCGGCGGCGCGGGGGGGCGCGGGGGGCTGGCGGCGGGGGCGGGGGGCTGGCGGCGGCGCGGGGGTGCGGCGCGGGGGGGGGCGCGGGGGGCGGGCCGGGCTGGCGGCGGCGGGCGCGGGGGGCTGGCGGCGGGCGCGGGGGGCTGGCGGCGGGGGGGGGCGCGGCGCGGGGGCGGGGGGCTGGCGGCGGCGCGGGGGGGGCTGGGGGCGCTGGCGGGTGTGTCGGCCCCTCGCCGGGCTCAGGGCGGCCCCGCTGGCGGGCGGGACCCCCGGGCCCTGCGCTGTGGGATCCGTCGAGTTGTGGGAGCAGAGGGACGTTCGCCTGACCCGCCCTCCCCCAGAAAAGCCCTAACATCCCCCCGGTCCGGGGCCGCCAGGCGGGGCGTGAGGAGACGGAGACTCCGCCGCTTCGCTGGGGACGCTCGGACCTGCTCTTCCGCTGTGAACGGGCCTGTCCGCCCCCACCCGCTCTGCGGCTCTCAGCCGGGTAGATGAGCCTCTTGGTACCTGGTGTCTTCTGCTGGCGAAGATTCCTGACGCTGCAGTCAGCTGGCCTCTCCTTCCTGGCTGCAGTCAGCTGGCCTCTCCTTCCTGGCTTCCCTAAACTGAGCAGGCTGAAGTAGCCTCTGGCTCACAGCTTAACTTTGCTTTATGTTAGCAGAGTCTTGACCATTACTTTAGTTCAGGCGTTAGGCCTCATACCGGGCCTCTGATCTAAGGGTTTGTGTTTCAAAAGGGCCTCATCTTACTACAGTTAAGACACATGACAATCTTCTTAGCAAACTAGCAGGTTCGTCGTGGGGTGCTCGTGCTCCAACTTTGCGGACATCAGCTCTTGCCACCTCCTATTCAGCGGTGGAGTACTACACACCAGTCTGGTGGCTACGCAGTTACATGCCGCCATGCGTATCGTCTCCAGCACCCTGCATCCGACTCTATTCCCATGGCTTCCAGTTCTGAGCAAAATTGCTCTTCCTCATATCAGATGAAAGGTTGCCACTGGCAAGTTACTGGAGAAAGTACGCGCCAATTCAAGCCTGCCGCTGCACAATGACCTTTTTAAACCACCAGCTGCACGTTTGCTGTCACGTCGCCCATTATGGTCTTATCTGCCAGGCCAGGATGTTAGGACAGAAACACTCTGCGAGAGGAATAGGTGAATGTCATAATCCCCAACCAGTCTCTCGTCGCTGACCACACAATTTGTCTGCCTGGTTTTGACCTGCCCCGTCGTCAATGGTCCCTGTTGAACAGGTTCCAGACCAGGCAAGGTCTCTGTGCAGCCAACCAGTATCGCTGGGGCATTCGTGACAGCCCTTTGTGCAGCCGCAGAGCAACACAGACAATGACACAGGTCGAAGAATGCCTGCCAATTTTGTTCAGCAGTGGCCTAGAACGGGGTAGCCAAGCTGAGCCTGAGAAGGAGCCAGAATTTACCAATGTACATTGCCAAAGAGCCACAGTAATATGTCAGCAGCCCCTCGTCAGCTCTCCCCAATGCTTCCCACGCACCGGCAGCCCCTCCAATCAGTGCCTCCGCCTCCCTCCCTGCACCTTCTGATCAGATGTTTTGTGGCATGCAGGAGGCTCTGGGGGGGAGGAGCGAGGGCAAGGCAGGCTCAGGGGAGGGAGCGGGAAGGGGTGGAGTGGGGGCAGGGCCTGTGTCAGAGCCAGGGGTTGAGCAGTGAGCGCCCCGTGGCCCATTGGAAAGTTGGCGCCTGTAGCTCCAGCCCCAGAGTTGGTGCCTAGACAAGGAGCCGCATATTAATTTCTGAAGAGCCGCATGGGGCTCCGGAGCCACAGGTTGGCCACCTCTGGCCTAGAAGAACTACATCATGCCACTGAAGATGCCTTCGCTTGACTAGACGATTATGCACATGCTCAATAAGTAACAGATTATCCATTGCACCTGGGTTCACATAGGTTTTACTTTTAAGATAACACTGATATGGGTTGGGAAGGGCCATGTCAGCTCATTTTAAGACAGATTGTCTTCTTTAAAATCATCTGCAGTCACCCCTATCACCAGAGACCTTCTTTTTAGTAACATGCCCGTATCTCATCAGTTATTCTTTGAACCGGAAGTCCTCCCAACTTCTTTCTTTCTGCCCTTATAACTCTTGCTTTCTTTTACTTGCTAGTCAGGGCCTTTCTTACAACACATTTCTTTAACCAAACTTAAGCTCACTTTAATTCTCTAGTTTTGTATTTATTCTACATGATGGCCTGCACACCTTGTACCTAGAGGTGTGACCTTGCATTTGGCTGCATTAACATGCAGGTTGTTTGGGCCCAGTTTATCAAGTGATTCGGATCCCTCTAGTTGACTGTCCTGTCCTTATCATTATTTACCATTCTGCCAATCTTAGTGTCTTCTGCAGGTTTTCAGCAGTGCTTTTATATTTACTTCCATGCTTTTGATTAAGAACATTGAATGGTGTCCGGCCTAGAACCGGTCCCTCAGAAACCCGCTAGAAACGCCTCCATTTGAAGATGATTCCCCATTGACAACTGCCTGTTCAGACTTCTCAGTCAGTTTTTAATCCATTTAATGTGTACTCTACAGATATTGTATAGTGCCAGTTTTTTAATCAGAATGTCATGTGGTACTAAGTCAAAGTATATTACAACTATGTGTTTACATTTATCAATCAAACTTGTAATCTCATCAAAGAATGAAGTTGGGTTTATTTGACAAACCTGTTTTCCATAAAACCATGTTGACTGGCATTAACTTTAATTCTTCATTGATTTGAGGTGGTATCAGCTTTTCCATTAGCTTGCCTGTGACTGATGTCAAGGTAACCAGCCTGTAATTTCCTAGGTAATCCCACTTGCCCTTTTAGCACATTAGCGCTCTTCTGGAATTTCCCTGATATTGCAAAACTTACTAAAATGAACATCAGTGGGGCAGAAAAACAGAAATATTGATTGAACACTTCTGTCTTTTACCATCTCAAGTAATGGGCCTGGATCATTGTTAGGATTTCTTTTATTGCTAATGTACCTTCTTCATGCCAGCTATGGATTTTTTTCTTGCGCAGTCTTCAGCTTCCCTTATGCGTTTTCTACACTTCATAACTAATTTATATCAATTGCTGTTTTCCCCATTTCCCCCTCTCTCCCAGTGTGTTTATATAAATTTCTAATGTCTGCCTGCAGTTTCCCACTGAACCAGGATAAGCTTTTAGCCAAAGTTGTCCACTTTATTGGTTATGGAATTGTGGGTTTTTTGGACATCTAAGCTCTTCATAAAGAAACTCTTAATTTTTATTCACATTTTTCTGTCTAAAATTTTCCTCAGATTTGGGAAATTAGCCCTTTTGAAGCTGTCAGACAGACACAGATAAAAATTACCAGTTGGGACTGTCCTCTGTCCATAATGACTATAATCAAATCATGATCACTAGTCTCCTAGGTGACCACCAACTTCCAGTCCAATGATTGATTGATCTTTATCCATCCTACTGAGGTTCAAAGTAGTTACTTCATGTTGGGAGCAATACATCTTCTGTGTTAGTTTCTAAAACATACAATTTTCTAAGATTTTCTTATGCTAGAGGGCTCACACAGCCAGATTTCCCCCAGGGAAGTCCCCTGTACAACAACAGTTTTTCCCCCACACCTTACACACAGGTGCCTAAAGAGTAACTTCTCCTGTTCTCTGGTTTGATTCCATGTTCTGTAACAGACCCCACCAGTACCCCATCCTGGGCTTTGTTAGTTAGCACATGGATACCTTCAAGAACCTGTGCTTCTGAGTTATGAATAACAGTGTCTTTGAGGTAGAGTGCCACTTCCCCCACACTCCTGTTTTAGCCGCTCTGTCTTTTATAAGAGGTTGTAACCAGTGACTTTAACCTTCCAGTCATGTGAATTGACCCACAGGGTCTCAGTAATACCAGCTATAGCAAGGCCTGGTCCACACTTAAGATTTAGATTGGCGTAGCTGTGGTGTTCAGGGGTGTGAAAAATTCACACCCTCGAGTACCATAACTATGCCAACTAACCCCCAGAGTAGACATGGCTAGGTTGCTGGAAGAATGCTTCGGTCAGCCTAGCTACCGCTGTGTGGGGAGGTGGAGTTCCTACAGTGGTGGGTAATCCCCTTCTTGTCACTGTGGGAAGCATCTGCACTATGGCATTACAGCACTGTAGCTAAGCCTGTAATTTCCAATTCCTCTCGCTTCTTACTCAGATGCCTAGCACACTTCTTCACTCTTTGTCACCTCCAGATTCAAACCCTGAGTTTGAACCACACGTGCCCCCTTAGTACTTTCCCTTTGGGGTGTTCTGTAGTACCTGACAGCTCCTGCTGGTCTCCACGGGGGAAGAGTCATTCACTGTCTGTTCTTTGCAGCTGGCTCATAGCCATCTTGGCTCAGGCAAACCCCCTGTTTGGGCCCCAGCTGAAGAATGAGACCATCTGGTATGTGCGCTTCCTGTGGGAGTGACCTGTTGCCAGTTCAGAAGGTACCAGGAAGGACATGAGATCAGCACCCATATATCATGGTGAATGGAGCCTCCTGTGGGACAAACCACCTGGACTTGGGGAGTGGGGGGGTTGTGGTATAGAGCCCTCCCTTGACCTGCTGCCCTGACATGGTTTGGGATGGGGGCAGGAGTTACTTTACCAAAATGAAGTCTTGCAAGCTGGGGTGCTTTACTCTGCAGCTGCCCGGGCAGTTTCTGGTTGGGTTTGGTTTCTGTCAGTGGCTCCTTGGGAAGGTGATTTGCGGCTGCCTGTTAGTGCTCTGTTCTGGAGCCAAACAGAGGATCCCTGGATTCAGCCAGGAGAGGGTCTTTCTCCCCTGTAAGTGGGTCTCCCTCTCCCTGGGGTGGCTCTTTAGGTCCCCTTTGTGGGAAAGAGTTTGGCACTAAACATCTGCCCCCCCCTCTCTCTCTCTCAGCTCCTTCTGAAATCCAGATGTTGCCCCATCCTCTGCACCCTCCAGTGCTGTCCTGCCAGACCCTGCCAGAGTTGGTTCCCAGGTCGGACCAGCTGCAGCGCCACACCTGAGCCACTGCATCGAGGAACCAAAAAGCAAAGGGCCACCTGTGCAGCCCTGTCTGAGGCATGATCCCCACCCCAAGATGGGCCCTGAGAAGTAGGGTTTCCCCTAGCAGAGCTGGGCCTAAGCTCCCTTTTCTGAGCCAGGCACTGCAGAGGAAAGTCCCACCTCCTTAGTGTGGGAGGGATTCTGAAATGGTGGCTGGTTGAGCTCTGGTTCCCAGGGAATTGGCTGGTGCTGAAGACCACCCGTACCCCTTCCCTTAAAGGACAGATACAAGGACCCCTGGGAGCAGCACCACTTGCCTCTGTTTAGCCCTTAAAGGAGGGAGTGGAGACCTGAGTTTATCCTCATGATTCCTGTTGCATGAAAACCTGTTCCCAAACCAGCCATAGAATCTTAGGCCTCTTCTGGTCCTGGCAGCCTCTATCCTCTGGGCCTGCGCATGTGAGAACCAGAACCCGAGGCATCCTCTGAATACTGAGCCCCCTCGGGGTGAGGTACCTGGACCAGCATCCCTGCTTTCAAGATAGGTTCTGATTGGTGGCCATTGTTGACTATTTCTGGGAGGGCGAGTCCTGAGGAATAGGATACTGACATGGGGAGGGAGTGCTCTGCTAGAAGTCATGGTGAGTGGGTAGGTCAGGGTGGGACTTTCCTGTGTCAGTCTGGAGGGAGAGGACTCCTCTTTCCCTCCCCCTGAGCCTCTCAGAGATCCTGGTCCTGGAGCTGGTACCACAGACACCAGGCTCTTCTCTGTTCAAAGGGTTGCCACGCCCACCCCCTCTTGCGTGTTCTGGTTGTGGGGCAGGTGCTGATAATCTGGGCAGTGTCCCGGCCTACCCCTCCCTTTCCCATAGTTATTGGTTAACTACAGTGTATTTATTTGTCTTGTTTGGTATGTAAATTTGTGTTGTGAAAATAAATGTTTTTCTAGTAAGTGTCTCTGGCAGCAGCAACTCTGGTCTCTCTTGCCACTGACAAAAGGTCTAGGAAAAGCCCTAGGTGCAGCATCTCTTCCTTCCCCTGCCCCCAAGCTGGCCTTGCTGCAGGGGAGAAGAAATGTGGGCCTTGCCTGGACTTAGCATGGGAACTGTTTCGGGGAGGATGCAGAATATACTCTACCCTTCTTAAAAAGAAAAGGACTAGTGGCACCTTAGAGACTAACCAATTTATTTGAGCATAAGCTTTCGTGAGCTACAGCTCACTTCATCGGATGCATGCCACAAGTCCTCCTTTTCTTTTTGCGAATACAGACTAACACGGCTGCCACTCTGAAATCTACCCTTCTTGCTACTTCTGAGTACCATGGTGCTGTTTCTGTGTGGAGCCTGGGTCTTCACAACACTGTGTGTGGTGGAGGCGGTGTCAGCTGAGTGCAGCTGCCTTCCCGTAACAGCTGTGGGAGCACAGTTGTGTCTCAGGTCTACTTTGATCTCGTAATAACAATGGCTATGTGATTTCAGTAACCCCTTTCGGGTGCAGGCCCCTGCCCGTGCCCTGCTGGGTTGGGGAAGGCAGCTATCCCTCCTAGCTGAAGGACACCTGGTGGCAAGGCATTATGCTGCTCTGATTTCTTACTCCCCCTCCTAGCTGTTCTAAGGGGATTGGTGGAACACTGCAGTTCCTGTCCCTGGGTGTCAGCCGTTCATGCCTGTGCCCTCTGCAGTGATCATGTCAGCAGGTGCAGCCTGGATCAGAGCTACCCATGTTGTGCTGAGCACCTGGGACAACAGCATGTGCTGATAGCTGCAAACAGCTGATGTGAGACACAGCATCTGTGACTGGGTGGAGCTTCCACCTGGGGTCTCTTCCCACAGAGCATGGAGGGGAAGAGGTCCTGCAGCAAAGACCATAGTGAGCATGGACATGATCAGCACATATATGGACAAAGAGGCTGTTGTGGGTGGTCAATAGATTGTTTATTGCTCTAGTAACTGGAGTGGGGGGGTTCAAGTAATCCAAGTGGGTTCAAACAGTGGATGTACAGCCCAGCTCAAGGAGAGGAGGCCTTATTGGAATTTCCAGGAGGCAGGTGGGTGCAAGACCACTTGTGTCTAAAGGCCCCTCCCTCAGCCTTTTGAGAGGGACCACTGGACCAAGGATCCAAAGGAATATAGGGGATAACTAAGGAATAACAGGGATGGGAGAGGAGTTCTAGATGGGGACACTGAGCAGAGAACCCTCAAACCTGTCTAGGGAGCCAGTGGGTGCTGCCCAGAGGAATTCTGCCTGGATGCATGAGACTAGGGAGGACCAGAAATAGGTCCCAGTCACAGAGCATCCCCTCATCCAGCATCCTCCTGGTGGTGTACATGGCCACTTTGTCCAGGGCCAGGAGGTCTCAATATCCCTGGGGGACTGTGAGACCAGTGTGGAATAGAGGCTGGCCCACTGGGGGAGGTTCCCAAGTCACACCACTTGATATCAGGGCAGGACACGAGGGTGTGGAAGTGAAATGTGGAGCACAAGCATGTATGCTTGTTCCCTTGGCATGGTTTGAAATTGAACTGGCTGCATAATATGCAGCTGGCTCAGATCATCGAGGGGGGGGGCCCACGGAAAAGATCTGGAGGGCCTGGGATGGATAGGGAGCACCCTCTCACAGGATCCACTCAAGAAAACTCAAGAGGTGGGCAACAAGGCCTCCCCCACCCCCTGCAGTATGCACAGGGTGGAAAGCCCCATGCACTGACCAAGCGCTTGGGGATCCACCCAGTTGTAGTCCAGGATGTCTCAGATTCTGGTGGTTTCTGCCAGGACCAGCCTCCAGCTCACCCATGGGAACTCTACCACCTGTACACACAGATGGGGTTGTGTAGCAGAGGCTCCATTCTCACTGGTAGCAGCTTTCAGGTCTGGAGGCAGCTCTGACAGAAAACTGGCCGCTCTGAGAGGCTGGGGGGGGAAGACCCCCTAGGCTAGAGGAAAAAGCTGCTAGTCATGGCAGAGGAAGGCGAGCACCAACATGCTCTTTGCCTGACCACCTGCACCATAAAGGAGTCTCTGCAGGGCCTGGAGGCTGAAGACATGGACTTGGCTGTCGCGGAAGACTCAGAACCCCTGCAGAGACCCAGTGCAGTCCCAGCCAGAAGAATTCCAGAGCTAACCTCCGGAGCCAGGTTACAGCAGGGGTTCCATGGCCAAGTTGAGCCAGCACTGGCTGGGGGAGGGATTGCTGCCCTTGGTAGGGAAAGTGATTTGGCAGCAAATGAGCATGGGATAGGGTTGGAATGAGGAAGGCCCCTGCCCACCCACGGACAAGTACTGCCTCCCCTTCCAGAGAACAAGCTATTGGCCCTTCCAGTCCTGTTGCTGCGGCCAGTGTCTTATCAGCCCTTACAAGATATCAAATGTAATCTGAGATAACAGCACCCCTCCTTAGGGTGAGAGCTGCAGGGATGCAGTATTGGGTCTGTGCACCTCTTTACCAAACAGAGATGGGCTGGAGAGAGGCTTAAAGCCCCAAAACTGGGATAGGGGCATAGGGAGAAGAAACCCACTTCAGCACAGAATTGTGCAGTTTCCAAGTACTGACCCCTGTCTGAAATTGAGAGACCCCATGGCTCAGACTGGGGCATTATGCCCTATGGACCATGAGGCACCCCATTGGGTGCTTGGGAACAGGACACATCAATGGAAACAGACTCTCTGCTGCTCAGCCCTTTGTGCTGGGTCAAACTCCTCACCTTCTGTGAAGACTGGAACACATGACTTATGAGGAGAGGCTGAGGGAACTGGGATTGTTTAGTCTGCAGAAGAGAAGAATGAGGGGGGATTTAATAGCTGCTTTCAACTACCTGAAAGGGGGTTCCAAAGAGGATGGCTCTAGACTGTTTTCAGTGGTAGCAGATGACAGAACAAGGAGTAATGGTCTCAAGTTGCAGTGGGGGAGGTTTAGGTTGGATATTAGGAAAAACTTTTTCACTAGGAGGGTGGTGAAACACTGGAATGCGTTACCTAGGGAGGTGGTGGAATCTCCTTCCTTATATATTTTTAAGGTCAGGCTTAAAGCCCTGACTGGGATAATTTAGTTGGGGATTGGTCCTGCTTTGAGCAGGGGGTTGGACTAGACGACCTCCTGAGGTCCCTTCCAACCCTGATATTCTATGATAAGATAAGGTGAGGGACTCTGGCCCTTTGGCTCCAGGGAGTTGATGTGACAGCTTGGCCGGTAGTGCCCAAGGAAGCCCATCATGCTGGCTGGCCAGCTCCAGCCAATTCTCCGACTGCTGCAGGCACAGCCTGAACATAAAGCCAGGGCCAAGGTTCCAGGTCCCAGTCTCGTCCCCTTGGAGAGAAAAACTGAGCAAAGGGTGCAGCCTGTCTGTGAAGACAGGAGGGGCAGGGGCTCCTCTGTGTCCCCAACAGGGCAGAAGGACAGAGACTTAGGGGCTAGGGCTCCCTGCTCCTTCGCAGGCAGAAGCTGGCTTAGGCACCTGTAAGTCCTTTAGGATTGACTTTTCAGAGGGAACCACAGTTGTGCTTGTTGGTCCTTCAAGTGTCTAGTCATCCTCTGAATTCTACCAACTGTGGGCCTCACTGATATCTTATTGCAGTGAGTTCCACAGGTTTGCAAGATAGCAGATCAGAGGAAATGCTACAACTGTGCTGCCTTTACACTTCCATGCGTAGGAAGTGCTAGCTCTGCCTTGCTGATGCCACCTCTTAGTGGGTATCACCTCTCCTGCCTCAGCAGGAAGCCCCTCCAGGCCTTTGTGTTGGTCAGAAATACAAGCACCAGAGCCACGTCCTGTGCTGCTCGGGACCTGTCGGACACTGGTTCTGGCTCTAGGAGGGGGAGATGATGGACCTCCTGACAGGAGACTTTGGGCACTTGTCATCCAGCCTAGGTTCCAGTTCGGATGCTGGAACTGGGAGCTAGAAGCAGGCTGAATTGTGGCTCAGACGGATTCCTGGGCTGTGGCAGCATTAGGGCCCCAGTTCCTGGCCTGGCAACAGCACCACCTCTTCCAGCCACAGCAGGTTGAGCGGAGCTGAGCGCAGCTGGCGTCTGTGAATGCGGCGCAGCCGCAGTAGGTAGAGAATGATGGCCAGCAGCACCACCAGGATGCAGACGAAGAAGAGATAGTGATTGTAAACGAAGGAGAGGCGGAGCCAGGGGCTGTGGGCCTGCCGGCTGCTCTCCTGCCGGAGATCCCTAGGCGGGGAGAAAGGAAGAGAGGTCAGCACCCGCCACTGAAGAATTACCAAGAAAGGTGGCAATGCAGCACATGCACCTTGTCTTACTCCCAGCACTTAGTGCCCCCTGCTGGGAGAGGTCAGGCTCTCCCCTTAGGGCCAGTGCCTTTGCCCTGCTCCCTACAATGCCGTTGCTGGGACTGGAGTAGCCAGGAGCTCGCGCTGGTGTGTGACTGCGAGCTGGAACAAGTTTTAAATCAAGATGGGATGTTTCTCAAAGCTCTGCTCTAGGAGTTACTGTAGGGACGTTATCTGGCCTGTGCTATACAGGAGCTCAGATGAGATGATCACCATGGTCTCTTCGGTCCTTGGAATCTATGAATCCCCCTCTGCAGGCCAAGCACTGCGGGGCAGCCCCTGGGCTCCCACCTCAAATTTGCTTTACCTGAGTGGCAGAAACCGTGTTTTATAGAGAATGGCTCCCAGGGTCCACTGCACCTCGCGGTCGTACACCAGCTGGGCTGTGTGCAGGCTGGAGTAATCCAGGGGAAAGTGGAAACCCTCATGAAGGACTTGGTACATCCAGGCAGATTTAAAGCACTGATACCTACAGACAGAGCACATGGGACAGTCAACCAGATACCAGGCCTCCTGCTTCTGAGAGCCCCTGGTGCTAGACACACTGACAGGAGCCCCAACTGTGCTTGTGGTGAGGGGAAGCTCCTTACTTGACCCGATGCTGGTCTGCGTGTGGTGAGTACAGGCCCTCTTGGAACCGCTGAGTCAGCACTGACCAGCTCAGGCTGCAGTAATCCTGGGGCAGCAAGGGAGAGAGTGCACTGTCAGTGGAGAGACTGGTGCCCCCTCCCTCGGGGCACAGGGCAGCACCAGTGACACTGGGCACAAGGTAACACCGGCACAGCAGATAGAATCACAGAAAGGTATGGCTGGAAGGGACCTCAAGTCCAGCCCCCTGCACTGAAGCAGGACCAAGGAAACCTAGACCAGTGGTCCCCAACCTTTCGGGTGCTATAGCATATTCATGTTCCCAGAAGGGTGTGTTGGGCGCCGGACAACCAGCTGCTGAAATGCCGCCGAGAAGCGGCGTCATCAAGCAGCGTCACTGCTGAAATGCCACCGAGAAGCGGCGTCATTTCGGTGGCTGGCTGTCCAGCGGCCGCGCTCCTCGGAGGCGGGTTGTCTGGCGGAAGCGCTCCCTTCTCACTAGGCGGGCACATGTAAATGCCCCAGCGGGCACTGCGGCACCCACAGGCACCGCACAGGGGATCACTGACCTAGACCATCCCTGACAGGTATTCGTCAAACCTGTTCTTAGAAACCTCCAGTGATGGGGATTCCACAACCATCCTTGGAAGCCTAGGCCAGAGCTTAACTACCCTGATAGTTAGAAAGTTTTTCCTAATATCTGACCTAAATCCCCCTTGCTGCACATTAAGCCCGTTACTTCTTGCCCTCCCTTCAGTGGACATGGAGAACAATTGTTATTTTACCCTTTCCTCATAGGTCAGGCTTTCTAAACCTGTCATTTTTGTTGCTCCTCTCTGGACTCTCTCCACTTCATCCACATCTTTCCTCAACCATAGTGCCCAGGATTGGACACAGTGCTCCAGCTGAGACTTCACCAGTGCCAGGTAAAGTAGGACAATTATCTCCTGCGTCTTACAACACCCATGTTAATGCACCCCAGAATGAGATTAGCCTTTTTTGCAACTGCATATTATAGATTCTCAATCTGTGATCCACTCTAACCCCCAAATCCTTGTCAGCAGTATTGCTGTCTAGCCAGTTAGTCCCCATTTCCTGGTTGTGCATTTCATTTTTCCTTCCTAAATGAAGCACTTTGCACTTGTTTATTGAATTTCATCTTGTTGAATTCAAACCAATTCTCCACTTAGTCAAAGTCATTTTGAATTCTAATCCTGTCCTCCAAAGTGCCAGCAACCTCCTCGCAGTTTGGTATCATCTGCACATTTTATAAGCACACTCTCTGCTCCAAGTCATTAATGAACATTGTAAATAGCACCAGACAAAGGGCAGACCCCAATAGATACCTATGCCCTCCCAGTTCGACAGCAAACAATCTTTCAACCAGTTGTGCGCCACTTTATAGTAACGTTATCTAGACCACATTTCCCTAGTTTGTTTATGAGAATGCACCAGAAGGCTCACTAAAAATCAAGAAATCCTATCTATTGCTACCCCCATCCACCAGGCCAGTAACCCTGTCAGGGAAGGATCCCCACAGGAGCTAGAGAAGGGTCAGGGTGGAACAAGTGAATCTGGGCACAAAGTAACATGCTCATCCCCCAGCTAATCCCCTGGATCAGGGTGGTGCTCACCTGGGCAGAGTGACCATCCAGGTGCAGCCCGGTCCCCACCCCCCGGGCATTAGGTCAGGGCAGTTCTCACCTGGGCAGCGCGGGTGAAGCTGGGTGCACGGTAGCGGCCCCCAAGACGCAGCACGTCCTCAGTACAGTAGAAGAACTCAGAGAAGCCGTAGAACTCACTGTTGTTGAAGTCAATGGGCGCCTGGTAAGTGTGGGTCAGGGAGGCCTGGCTGCCGTTGACCCCTGCCAGCAGAGGGTGTAGCAGCTGTGCACAGGCCTGCCAGTCTCCTCGCCCTCGGACATGCAGGGTCTGGCCACCCTCTTCTACTGTGTCCTCGAGCCCCACAGGCAGGCAGGGATCCAGAAAGGGTGTCTCGGCACTTGTCCCCATCTGCTGGCCCTGCAGCCTGGAACGAGAGCCAGGGAAGAGACTGATTAACGGGGCTCTGCACTGACAGAGCTGTGCCCCCTGCTAGGCGCACATGTGCTCACTGCCCCGGCCACTGGGAATAACCCCGAGTGCAGAGTCACCCCCTGCTAAGAGCCACATTCCCCCTCCCCCAGCCCAGCTGGGCACACCCCAACAAGCGCAGCCCACTGCTACACACCCCAAGCTGCTGGACACACCTGCAAGGCCCACCCTGGTCTCACCCTTAGGGAGGTAGAGCGCTACACGTTATCGCAAGGCAGTGTTGTGTGGATCAGGCTGGCTCCCAGCACTCATGCTAGCCTGATCCTGGCCATGCCCATGTTGCTATGGGGCTGTGCCTTGGGTGGCCCTCTGTTCTTCCTGCCTATTGGGCTGATCCTCCCAACCTGACAAGCACACATTGCCTTTGGGCACGCACACACACACAGCAAAGAGCACACAGCTGTGCAAAGGGACACCCTGCCCACCCAATGGGAGGAACACAGCCCCAGGCCTCGGCGGCAGAAACAGGGTTACCGGCACTAGACTATCCCTGAAGCTCTGGCAGGGAGGTTTGCTCTGGGCACTGAGTGTGTCTGGCCCTGGCTACAACTCCACATGGCATTCCAAGACAGGCACTAGAGAAATGGAGAGCAGGAGAGAAACATCAGAGAGAGAGACTGGGTCAGCAAGGAGCAGGAGAAGAGTTGCTGACGTGGGCTCCTGCAGCTGGGTCATCCCACTAGGGGACGTGGGAGAGGCCAGGTTGAGGGAGGGGAGGGAACTGAGGCACAGCCGCCTCCAGGGGGCGGTGGGTACTGGGAAGCTGGGAGGGGCAGCGCTGTGCTCTGGGTGCTAGGACCACATGCGTTCATACAGCTGCACTAGCTGCTGCCTCATCGCCCATCTGCCTAAACCTGCTGGAGAATCCCACCCTGACTGAAACGAGCAAATACCCACTCCAGTCCACAACTTCTGCAGAGGGCCCTGGTGCCGTCCCAGCCCATGGTGGGGTCCAGAAATAGGTGGCATGGGCTGCAGGGAGGCACCCGGCATCAATCCCAGGAGAGGATGGGCTGGAGAGGCAAGGCGTCGGCTGCCTGGAGAAGAGGAGGCTGGAGGGAGGGTAACACCACAGCTAATCACCCTCAGGAAGATCCCATGCAACAGGAGAGCATCCCATGAGAACAGGTAGGTACCCTGGGTGAGCACTGGGGAGTCCCCCAAACAGATAAAAACAAGGGCAGTGAGCCCTGGACATGCTCCTCCAGCTGGAGCTGAGATTCTTTCCCACAAGCCCTGGCTGATCTCCATGGGAGCACGTAGAACCCAGCCCCGCACAGGCTGGGCTGGCCCTGCAGGGCCAGTGGTTGTTAGCAGAGCCCATAGAACCCTGACTGCCCACGTGCTGGCCTCCACATACTCAGAGATAGCAGGACCTCCAGCTCCGATGCATACCCATGAGGAGTAGCCCTGCAGACTAAGAGGGGCCATTTTAAAGCAGTCATCTTACACCATCACCCTTTAGGCTTCTGCAGAGAGTGCTGAGATTAGACCTCACAGAGGTCACCCTCCAGTTACAGGCCCTACATCTCCAGGGGCTGGGACCTCTGAGGAACTCCCCGCTGCAGGCAGGTACCAGTGGGGGTCTGCTGATCCTGGGGCAGCATTACCTGTTGTGGGCACGAGTCTGGTTCAGCATAAGCTCCTCGTAGCGCTGCCGTGCGAAGTTGCCCCCAAAGCCCAGGAAGGTGCTGACATAGACACGGTACACATGCTCTGTGTGCTGCACATCACAGCCCAGGTTGAACTCCGCCAGCAGGCTCTTGGCAGCCTCCTCCTAGGGCAGAGAGGGGTGAGCAGCAGGGCCAACCCTGGGGACCGTAAGGGCTGCTTTCCTGCCCTGCCAGCAAGATACGCACCTGCTGTGGGGAGGAGAAGGTCTCTATGCTGGGCACCTCATAGGCAATTTGCAGAGAGGCACCACCCATGTCCAGGATCCCCACCGTCCGCTTCCGCACCAGGGACTCTGCCTGACCCCCCAGGGCCACAGTGATCATCGCATCCTCCTCTGCAGCCCACAGAAGTATGTTAGCAGGACCCTGGGACCAAAGTGCACAGGGCAGCCTCCTGCTCTGCACGCTACCGACAGGGTCCCAGGAACCAATCTCACATGGCAGCCTCCCTCCCCACCAGGTCAGGGCCTTGGGAACTGAACTGTGTTGGGGACAGGGACGGGGCCAGGATCCCATCTGGTTGTTGCCTAATGCAGGGAGCTCCACAAAGTGGCATAAATGGCTGACAGCAACTAAAGAGATTCCACCACTTCTGCAAGCCTCTGCTCCTACAACATCCTGAGACACCAACTCCAAACACACCACCTCATCCCATCTCTACTGCCCTGCCCTGCCCCGCCCCCTCCCATCCCTGCTCCACCATCCCTACTGACCCCCCAGCTCTCTACTACCTCCTTCTCCCCACCTCACTGAGGCTCAGGGACTCTCCCTCCCCTGTGGCGGGTCTGCTGCCTTGGACTGTCAACATGCCAGGCCCTGGTTTGCTCTGGGTGCTGGGTTCACTCCAGCAGAGCTCCACCTACCCCAGCCCCACAGGCTAGAGAGAGACGCAGGTACTGGCTGGACTCACCCTCCTCGTGATCGAATCTCCCCAGGACAAAGTTGATCCCAATCCAGGCATAGACCCCTAGGTGGGGGGACACAAACCAGTTGGTTAGGCAAAGCGCCCGCAGCAGCCGGGACGCTGGAGCCAGAGTTAGCTCTTGGAATCTGCAGTCCCTAGACTGGAGAAGGACCAGCACTCGGGGGGTTCTTTCAGCATCTGACAGGATAGTTTCATCAGGCCTAAGGGAGCGCAGAGCCCAGCAGATTGGTGAGTCTGCACCATCAGCTCAGTGGCAGGGAATAAAGTGTACAAAGACCCATCGTCTTCACCCTGCCTATGCTGTCTGGCTTCAGAGTGAGACCATCTCAGAGCATGCACCAGGGCTCCCACAATGCTTGTACAGCACTGTCCCCACTCCAGCATCCGGCCCCTCCTCCTGAAAATAATAATTAGCACCACCTGCCCCCAGAACCACACTCCCCAGGAGGGAGCAGCCAAGCCTCTTCCTACAGGCACCTGGTGAAGTCTTATCTCCCCCAGGCTCCCTACTCATAACACATGTTTAGGTATTAAAGGAGCTAGATATTGTTACCACCTTCCTGCTTCCCTGAGATCACTTCAGCTTGCGACTCGGAGAAAAGGAAATCAAACTCCAGGGGCACATTCCTCACCAAGTCCTCCAGGATCGCAGCCTGCTGTCTACGGAGGGTACAGGAGACAGGCAGTGAGTATCCTGCCCAATGGCTGACTCTCCTTCCCTTTGGGTTAAGGCACAATGAATCCCCCTCAACATGCCCATTCTGGTTTGGAGCCAGGGGATTGGGATTTTAGCTACTTCATTTGAGACTGAAATGTTGCCCCTCATCACAAAGGCTGCAGTGACTCCAACACCCCCATCCACACCCTCCCAGGATTGAAGCCTCCCCTCTGTCTCCACACCTGGGCTCCCCAAGCCATCCTCTCTCCCCCAGCACACCTACTGGGTGGTCTCAGGAGCAGCATGCGCCTTTCTCCCTTGCTCGTGGCACCAGGGTTCTCTCACGAACTCCCTGCCCTCCTTGGCTCGCCGAGTGACTGGGTGCCCCTAATGCTGGTGGAACCCAGTGACATAAGCAAGGTGCACTGGGGGGCACTCACCTCTCAGACAGCAGCCTCATGCCCGCCGTGCACAGGATGTAGAGCGGAGTCTCCTTGTGCTTCGTTACCGGCACATGAGCTGCAGCGAAGCTAAGCAGCGGGCGCATGTAGTGACTGGCTTGGTCAGGAGTTGTTGCCAGCACGGAGATCCCTGCATGGGGAAAGGGGAAAACAAGTAAGAAATCAGTGTCACATACACACATAGAAAGGCAGCAAAGCTCTGTCACTTAGACACAGCGCAGGGACTGCCCCCCCAGTCTGAGGGAGGCGAAGGGACAAGATCACTGCCCCAGACTGCAGGGTGGACAAGCTCCTTCACTTGCATGGCCTTCACCAGCCCTGTCCCCACCTGCATGAAGGGAAAAGCAAGTGATCCATCCCCAACCCTTGCTTGGGTTCGCGTAGGGAAGAAGGGGGCACAGACCTGGCTTGATTTTCTTGACAACGGGCTGGCTGTTCCGGTCTCTCATCTGCTTGACATCCAACAGGTCATGAGGGTTCCCATTGTGCGGTGGCCAGAAATACACAAAGACCCGGGAGCCACTGCTCCCACAATCAACAACAATCCCGTAGTTCAGCGTTGAGTCCTCTGTGTCTGTAGCTTCCAGGTCTCCCACCCTTGCCAGGTACCTGGGAGAGGGGAAGAGGGAGGATCAGCCCAATAGGCAGGAGGAGCAGAGGGCCACCCAAGGCACAGCCCCATAGCAACATGAGCATGACCAGGATCAGGCTAGCATGAGCGCTGGGAGCCAGCCTGTTCCACACAACACTGCCTTGCGATAACGTGTAGCTCTCTGCCTCCCTAAGGGTGAGACCTGGGTAGGCCTTGCACAGGGGAGGAGAATGGAGAGCAGATGGGACAAGCCAGCAAGGACTCAGTTCCACCCAGGGGGCACTGGGAGGGATCCCATGCAGTCAGGGCAGTTGTGGTGCTGGGGAAATTCCACTCACAGCATCTGTAGCCGGGCAGGTTCCTCGGACACCAGCCCCCATCAGCCCAGCAGCCAGGAGAGGTGTCTACTGGACCGAGTGTTTGCACCAACCGTTAGGCATCAGCCACATGGGGGCTGGAGGCTACGAGGGGGGGACTGAATATCAGGGGTCAGAACATCAACCAGTCATTGTAGGAGTCAGGGAGGAGTCACCCCCCTACACACATACACCCATCAGACAAGGGCACTGTAGGGGCTTGGCCGTGGCTGATGGCAGAGTCCGGGGACATGAACTTAACAGCGAACCTTAGGAGGGCTTTGCCCCCACACAATGTCTGGTCTGTCCTTCCAGAGGCCATAGGACAGGTGTAACCACCCACAGACTGACGGGGCCTTCTCTCCTCATTAGCCTATGCTGTAGGCTCTGCTGATGCTGCACAAAGAACTTGCCCTCAGAGCTCTGCTTCCAAAGTGGCAAGAAAGCTCCAGACTCCCTCAGGGCACTGACGAGCTCTTCTGGATCCTCAGGGCAGGAGATCAATATGGCTGATTGATCCTTTCCCTCGCAAGCCCCCCCTCCGGCTGCACATGCAGCTGTGCCCGTTGGCTGAGTCAGCGCAATGCTAGCTGCCCACATGTGCGCAGTCAGGGCAGAACCAGGGGGCTGCAGCTTCACTTTCCATTAGTAAAAGGAATAACAGAATTAGGATGCCCTAGCTCAGCACCATTATCCAATCCAGAGCATCCGCTTCCATGAGGCTCCGATGACCCCGGGGCTATAATATGGACAATAAACAACCTCAACTCAATTACAGCGGCACTGTGGGACACGCCTGCCCTTCCCTGAGCCCCAAAGCTGGTGCTGAAAGTGGAACTGCCCAGCACAGAGCTGGCGCCTCACTGGCCCTTCTGGGGTAATTGTGTTACAGCCAGAGCCCTCGGCACTCTGACAAGGGAGGGGAAAATTACTGACCTTGTGAGCCTGTGTCTCTGGAGATGCTGCTCCAGTAGGACTCACTCTGGCCTCTCAGCCCCGCCACGTGAGACCCCTGGAGCTCCCCCAGAGCAACAATAGCACGGCAGTTTCATATCAGTCACATGCCACCCCCTCCTGAACTTTCCACACAGGGCTTTCTTTAATCCATACGTAGAAACACAGACCCAGAAAGGAGCAAATCCCTTCTTTCAAGGGCAACTTCAGACAACATTCAACGTGCAGGAGCAGCAATTAGGGACACAGCCCTGTGCCCATGGTTGGCCAACTGCTAATACAGGACTCCCCAAGAGAGAACAAAGCTTTTCTTGGGGGCCGGAGAGTTTGGCCTTTCTATTGTGGAAACGAGTTCTGTAGGGTGGAGGGGCTGAAACAGGACTCCTCCTTGGTAGCCAGTGCAAGCACTGATGCTTGGGGACGTTGGGGGAAGAGGACCACAGAGCAGCTTTGCACATAGCTGTGGAGACACTCCTGAGACAGGCTGATGCGACAGCCTAGTGTTGCCTTCTAGTGTCAGGCCAGCCAGGTGACAGATACAATGTGACATGCAGTTGGACATCCATAGTACTCTTGGGAACAGCGCTGTCCACTGAATTGGTGTCTGGAGAAAGAAGAAGCTGGGTAGACTTGCTGAGGGATTTAGTCCACTCCAAGCAGAACACCAAGGGTCTTTTAACTTTAAATTCCAATGTCATCTTGGAGAGGAACTGTGGATGAATGCAAAGCACCACACTTCCCTTGCTAGATGCTACCCATCTATGGGGAAGATACGGGACTCAAGACCAGGGGTCACCCAATGAGAAGTAAACTGCATAACATTTCTGTCATCTGTGCCGTTCTTCAGAAGTCTAACAGGAAAGGGCTAAGTGGCGACGAAGTCAAACACATGCACCTGGCAGGATCATCTGCCTGATAAACCCCAGAGGAGGTACTGCTAGTGAGGACGAAGGCAACAGCTCTGAGCAAAGAGTGAAAGCAAGACACAGAGCTCCCTACACTAGTACAATGTTTCTGTTTCTCTGAACAATTTACTATGAGCTGTTGTCTATACACAGAGGGGGACGTGTGTAAGCAGCTTCTGGGCAGTCTAAGGAATTTCATTTCCTTATTTTTTTATTGTTGAGTATTTTATTTTATTGTAAATCCCCCTTTCTGAAGTTTATTGTCCCAACCCTCTGTCTCCTGAGGATGCTGAACTTGATTATATTGTTGTCAAGACCGCTTAGTAGATCAACTGTGCCTCCTTAAATCAGCTGTTGCATGTTCCTCGGGACTAAGGTGAGAATAACCTCTCTCCTTGTGTGCTCTGGAACTAGTGGTTTCAAGAAGCAGTTGTTTAAGGTTTCAACAAATGGCTTCTCTAAACCTTGTCCTGCTGAGACATTTCACTAGCTTATACCAAGTCACACATTATTACTGGTTTCATTAGACTTTGATCCCTCTCCACTTCGTGCATTCAGTCTCCAGTCCCCGGGCAGGAGGCTGCTAACCCGACATGTATAATCACATTCTTATGGGTTAGGATTTGTAGCTGTACAGATCCTGCTGTGTGGCCCTCTCCCCTCAAAAATTCTCTCTTGCTAGATTCTGCAGAATCTTCTCTGTGTCCTGGTCTGCTGCCCTGCCTTCATGGCATAATCTGTCCTGCCTGTATAATCTAATTCTAAGTCATACAGCGTCCCACCAATTTGTCATTTCACCACATTTCTGAAATGCCCACGATGCCAAGCTCCTCTTCCTTTGCCAGGTACAGAGAAAAGACTCAAACCCAGGGCTCGCTCACCTCTCAAACTGCTTGTCTGGGGGGGGAGAGGAGCCCCAATTGCGCAGATCTGTGGCTGCCATGAGTAGCAGGAGACAGACTCCAAGAAAGAGTCCCAGCAGGGCCAGTCGCTGACGGGGACACAGGCTCACCAGGGGCACAGTGAAATGCCATGATGCTGGGCACAGGCAGGAAATGCTGATTCTGAAAGAGGACAGAAGGGAG